>NC_056737.1:728424136-728746636 GCF_019279795.1 Protopterus annectens | reverse complement strand
TCCTTCACAAAACTACGTACTCACATATCTTATGCGGAGGTACTCACCAGAAACCTACCCAAGCACCTGAGACCTTCCAAACAGAAACATGCTACACTATATATATATATATATATATATATATATATACATATATATATATATATACATATAGACATATATATATATATATATATATATATATATAACATATATATATATAAGCACCTGAGACATATATACAGAAACATATATATATATATATATAGACATATATATATATATATATATATATATAGACATATATATATATATAGACAGACATATATATATATATATATATATATATATATATATATATATATATATATATATATATATATATATATATATATATATATATATATATATATATATATATAGACACAGAGTGTTTCGTGTTATTTGTACTCCTTGAAGGCTGTGACCGAGAGAGACGTCAGAGAGTTTTAATAAACTGCATTTTGGTGGATCTTTTTTGATGGTTATCTTCTGCAATCTTGTCTGATAGGGACATGCAGGTATGCCTCTTGGAGGTCCAACGTTACCAGCCAAGACTTCTTGCCCAGCATGGGAAGAAGCTGCTGTAGTGTGAGCATTTTGAATTTGGGAATGTCCAGGTACGTGTTTAGAATTGAAAGGTCTAAGATGGGTCTCCAGGCTTTTTCCTTTCTTGGTACTAGAAACAGTCTTGAGTAAAATCCTTGACCTTGCTCTTTTGCAGGTACCTTTTGAATTGCTTTCGTGCCTCTGCCCATTGGTTTGTCGGCAGATTTGGCATGCCTCTCATCCGTGGTAAAGTGTGAAAATGAAATCTGTAGCCTTGGGTAATAATATCCAGAACCCATTTGTCCTTTGTTATGGATGTGCCAATTTTGTGGGAAGAGAGCCAGTTTTCCTCCTAGAGATGCTGCCTGGGCAATTTTGCTTGGCAGGCGAAAAGGAAAGTCATTGAGTTTGTTTTCTGAAGGGTTGAGATCTGTCATCTCCCCCTCTAGAGTTGTTTGCCATTGTTTAGGCCTGAAGGTACCCTGTGCCCGGCCTCTGCCCCTAGGGCAGCTGTACCTGCCCCTTTGGGGTCTGTCTGAAGCAGGAAAGGACCAGTTTTTTGATGGCCAGTTTCTGCTGAAGCGAGGAGGTTGTACCTGTAAAAAATCTTTAACTGTTTGCATTGATTTTGCCTTTTCTTCCATCTTCTTTAAAACTTCCTCTGCTTTGACACCAAATAACACATCCTTTTGCAGTGGAGCATCCAGTAACTTTGCTTTGACATGTTCTGGTAAGGTCTGCTCTTTTAGCCAAGCATGTCTACGTATTACAGACCCTGTGACTGCTGCTCTACATGAGGCCTCCAAAAAATCAAAACCACACTGCAAGGTATGTTTTCCCACTTGTTTTGCTTCATGTAACAAATTGTGCATCCCTTTGAAATCTAGTTGATCTGTTTGAGGGATCATTTTCTGTTTTAACTGAGTAAGCAAGTACTGCTGGTATTTAATCATGTAGAATTGGCAGTTTAATGCCCTCATGACCAAAGTGGCAGAGGTATACACTTTTTTTCCCCATCTTTCTAATGCCCTGGAATCTCTTTCCGCAGGTAGTGATTCTTAGCAGTAGAGGCCTTAACCCCTTGGGGACCCGGGGAAATGGTTTCTGGGTCTGCAGCAGGGCTTTTACATAAAAACTTGAGAGTCAGGGACTCGATAGTTATCTGTCTGGTTTAGGTGGTGCTGGAGGTAAGGAATCTGGATTTAGACTGGATTCAATGTAGACATCCATCCAGAATGTCTAAAACAGGAGGAATGGCTAGGGGTCTATGCTGAAGCAGAAGAAACTCATGGAGTCTTTTCTTGGAGTCAGAGTAATCTTGTCCTTCCCAGTGGAAATGCTCTCTAATGGTGTGCAGGGTTTCCCCAAAAGAGAAGTCTTCAGGGGGGGGGGGGGCAGAGGGAATAGACTCCTCAGCATCTGAGTCTTCATAGAGAGGGAAGGGGTAATCATGTTCCTCAGTCTGCTGAGGAAATGGATTCCTGGTCAGAAGGAATTAAATCTTCCTCCAGTCTAGGCCTTTTGTCAGGAGGGGGCTGGGAACCTCTGATAAGGGTAATCAGGTCCTCCGCCATTTTGAGCATCTGTTTTTTTAGGCATAGGGGCCTGTGTGGGAGTCTGGACCTGGTTTCTTAACCTTTGGAAGCTTGGCGTACGACTTAATTGAAAGAGTCATCGGTTTAAAGACGCCTTCTGAAACCAAAGGCCTGTCCATAGTCTCCGGATCGCCGCCAGGGCTGGCGTCCGCGAGTTGAGGAGGAACCGGCTCCAGTGGCCCAGTAGATTCTGACTGAGAGGTAGTCGTATTTTCTAAATCTGCGGTAGTCAGGGGCTGCGTAGGCACCTCACTGAATACCGAAGATCCGGCAGCAGGTTTAACCGAGACCTCGGTATCTGGTCTAGGTTGCCAGTCTTTGTCCTTGCGTTTTTGAAACAGCGGTAGTAGGAGGTTCCGACGGCATAATGTAGTTGAATTTTCTGCCAAAATAATGTTGGCCGGTATCAGCCCGATGCTTAGTGCGTTTACTGAACCTAGCGCAAAACCGACAACCAGAAACGTCGTGGTCTGGGCCTAGGCAAGGAATACAATAAGAATGAAAATCCTTATGGAGGTATTTGCTTCCCACAACAAATACAATTATTAACTTTGTCTGACATCGGTCTAAGGCAAGAAAAGTTTCCCCAACGGGGTACTTAGTTTTATAGAAGACTTCGGCTGAAATTCTGTTCGAAAATCTCAGGAGCTGGCCGACCGGCACTTGCGAACTGCTTCTGCTTCGGGCACCACGCGGCAAGAAAGACTGAAGAAAATGGCATTGGCTGCCTCTTATACCCCTGCCGCACTGATGTCAGGGAAGAAGCAACGACAACCGACGCCGGACCAAGGCTTTGGAATTCAGGCCGACTGCGGGACCGCCTAACGGCAGGATAACCCAAGTGTGATGACTGCAGCAGCATAGCGCGATGAACATCCAAACGAGGAGGGAGATGATCTTCAATGATAAATACACATCTAGACTGGTTAGACATTAAAATTCCATGGAGTTGCTCCAAATTCAACCAACTGTGGATAAGACCCCCATTCAAGTCATCGTTGGCTATAGGCCCCCTTGAAAGTACCATGATACCCACGTGGCTTATTTGGAAATACTAGAGTCAAATTATAACCAAACACTCTAGTCATGGGCGATTTTAACTCCATCCATGGACTGGGAATGTAGTACCAATATGCTCGCACAAAAGGTTCCTGGACTAATGCCCTGGAACAAATATTATGCAACCCCACAAGGGTTGCAACTATTCTTGACCTGGTCCTCACCAACATGAGTGAGTGTTGCACCACCACAAGTATAGGACCCTCACTAGGTACATGTGATCACAAATCAGTCACATTTGAAGCAGCTATAACACCCCTCACAGGGGGAACTCAGGGTAAAATAAACTCAAAGCCAATTATACCCTCCTAAGGGATCTCAAATTTCCAAGCTCCTATTCCCACAGATGGCATTGACAGCTATACACAAATGCTCTGTACACTTATACAAATGTTTTGACACTGCTGTACCTGACAGATCAAAACAAGATCCTAAAGAAAAAAAGCTTCCCTGGTGGACATCTAGCATGATAAGTTATACAACATGGGGAAGATGTTGCTAAGAATAAAAAAAAGAAGAGGTCCCAGGACTGGAAGAACACCATCCTCTGGTTGAACAAATAAGACAACTTGTAAAATCCTCCAAGGTCAACTTTGAAAAAAAATTTAGCAACCATAGCCAATGATAACCATAAGGCTTTCTTCAGCTATATGCATAACCTAAAAGGACCCAGTTGTGTGCTGAACTAGCTGTGGATGGCATCACACACAGATAATAGATTAGCTGTTTCCACAGGAACAAACAGGTTTGGTGAAAAATTCACTCCTGTCCCCTCCAAACATTACACAAAGCATTCCTTCTACACCTCCCCCACCCTGCATCTCCAAAGACCATTCTTAATGTTCTCTCAAAGGCCAAAAACAGCCTCTACGGGACAGGATGGCATCCCAGGTTGCATTTTAAATGGTCTAAAACACGAGTTGTTAACTCCATTAGCGACTCTCTTCAACCACAGCCAGAGTACTGGTTTTGTCCCTGCTGAATGGGAAAAAATATATATATATATATATATATATATATATATATATATATATATATATATATATATATATATATATATAGTCATACCACTTCATAAAGGGGATACAGCAACAGACCCTGGGAACTACTACAGACCCATAACCTTAACCAGCCTCATCTGCAAGGTCATGGAAAGAATCATGGTCTTATAAAATAAGGATAGAGGTGATTTCCAAACCTTTGATCTGACAAAGTTTGGTTTTGTCAAACGCAGGTCATGCATGGTGAACCTGTAGATTTCCATCACCACAGCCACAGATGAAGGCAAATGCATACAGTCTTAGCCAAGACCTTTGACAATTCTACATTCGGTTATCATTGATAGGGTTGATATTCAACTGGGAGAATATGTCATCAGGCGGGTTGCTAACTGGCTCATTGACAGATTACACTCAAGGTTCGGGACTTTACCTCAACTAGACCTGTCACCAGTGGGAATCCACAGGAGTCTGTGCTGGGCCCCCTATTGTTTGGAATATACGTCTCAGAAGTCTAGGCCAAAATAGAGGGGCTGTGCTTAACTATGTTTGCTGATCACTACAAATTAGGATGAATCCTCAAATGTCAATCTGCTTCGAGAGGGACTTACACAAACCAATGATTGGTGCCAAAGCCATGGACTAAAACTCAAATGCTAAAAAATGCATCATCACATTCAGTAAAAATGATATCCTTGCAGACTATCATATAAATAATAATACCCTAACTAACAACTCATAGTGAGAGACTTGGGAATGCAAGTTGACTGCAGCCCAAACTTTGACCATGTGTCTACTATGGTAAAGAAAGCATTCTAGGTCACACACCTCATTAGCAAAGGCACTGCCTCAAGAGCAAAAAGAGGTCACAACTCCCCTGTACTTGACTCTCATCAGCCCAATAATAGAGTACAATGCTGCCTTTGGTATGTACCTTACCAGGCACCTGCAGCAACTTGAGACCGTGAGACTTCTAACCAAGAAAATTCAGAGTCTCCAGCACATGTCTTATAGACAGATTGAAGTCACTGTACTCCGTGTACAGACTACTTAGAGAAGACTTGTACATGGGCTACACAGCAATCTCAGATCCAAACCTAGTGGAAATGCTGCACATCCAAAAGTCAAATGTTACAAGGGTCACCTGTTCCAGAGACCTTTACCTGGTCTGTGAC
The DNA here is from genome assembly GCF_019279795.1 of Protopterus annectens. Taxonomy (NCBI): domain Eukaryota; kingdom Metazoa; phylum Chordata; order Ceratodontiformes; family Protopteridae; genus Protopterus; species Protopterus annectens. The sequence continues at coordinate 728,741,242 of NC_056737.1, read as the reverse complement.
AAATAGGACCTGCTGGAGAGACAGGTGATTCTCCTCTGGAATAGGCTACCACTTCACAAACAGACCCTCTCTATGACCCTAAGTGTAGCCTGGATAACTGGATAGAAAACCACAAATTCCTGTCAGGGATTTCACCTATGACCCTCCTAAATATGGAGCAGTTGTTGCCAACTAAGATCTCGAGTTTTGGCAAGATCCTTTATATTGGGTTTCTCTAGTACTGAAACAGATTTTAAATGAGAGGGTCTCCCTTAAACCTGTTTTAAAGAAAAGACCACTGCGACCCTTATAGGTCTCGATACATAAAAAAAAAAATTTGTTTTGTTCCTTGTTCAGACTGGTGTGCAGTGTTCCCTAGTTATACAAGTACTTTATGTAGCTTTATTTTTGCTAGTTTCCCATTAGAATATTTTTCCCTTTGCTGCATGTACACAACTGCATATTTAGTTTTAATAGGTCTAAATGTTTGTGATGTTGCTTTTAGTGAACATGCTTGACATTATTTTTTATTTTTGTTACACCTGTACATTCAATCAAGTTCCAAATATTTCTGCTTCCACATTTAATGCATTTTTCTATGTTTATGGTCAGGTTTGAAGCAATATATAGAGACTGCGCAATGCTTTTTATGATTTATTATTACTGTGTTTGGAATAAGTTTAACAAATCTTATTTGATTATGGAAATATTGTTTTTATTGCTATATCTTTAGCAAATGGTAGGCTGCTTTTAACTGATTGAAAGTTTCTTTTTTTTTTTTTTTTTTATTGTCATCACATGATTGCTGAACTTTTTGATCGGTTGAGTTTTTAAATAGTACCTAGACTGTGTTTTGTCATGGTCTGATGAAGCAGAGGTTACTCTGCAAAAGTGCTCACCTTTTTTAATAAGGTTATTTCTATATATAGTGATTTAAAGCGGAGTTTGGGACGAGTTTTTGTTACTGTTTCTCTAGTATTATATTGGGTACACACGGCTAGGTTTATAAAGACCTTCAGGTCAATAGCTCAGTAATAATCTATGAACCTACTATGCAAGGGAAAATAAAATACAAACAAAGTCATGATATTCATTTAGAAGGAAAGGCTAGCTACATATCTTTAGACAGGCTGATATGCCAATCAAGTTGCCATGCTGAACTTGGTTTAAATAGAGTAGTGGCGGCTGCAAAACTGATTTAGACAAAGCTGCAGACTATAGGGAGCTTACTGCTACTGTGTGTGCAGAATACAAACAATGCACAGTGAATACATTATCCGACGCACAGCTCAGGTGCATGCTTTCCTCGAGTCAGGACTGCACTGTAGAGCAAAACTGACCTGGCTGGAGGACGAGCTTCTCCCTTCTTCCCTTGATGCATTCATATACATAAAAGCTGATAAAACAGCTAGCACATGTGAGAAGCCTTTCATAACGGAGCTGCCACACCTTAACCACCAGTTTTTGATTGAAAATCAGCTATTTCAAATGTTGTCACTGCTGAATGTGCAGAATTGAAGGAAAAACAGATGACTCTGCCTCTTCCTTTGCCAGGTATGTGCATTTAATATAATTAAACAAATTTATCTGGAAAAATGGCAGACTCTCAAACTATTTTTAATATATAGGTTGGGTATTTGCATTGGGAGGCTCCTTTATGCAGTTTTCACTCTCAGACCCTTTCCAGTTTTTCTATCAAGCAGTTTAAGTCTACCAGTTAAATGGTGACCTTGTGCGTCAAAAAAATAAAAGGTTTCAGTTTGGAGACTCCCCAAGTGTTGAAAATATAAAGCCAAAGAGGCAAGTTCACCCAATGTGTGATGGGGTTTCCCGCCTTGATACAGATTGACTAGCAGCATTACATGGAGATTATGGATACTGAAATAACAATGGCTGTAGACAGCACATAATGTTAACCAGGAAATTATAACATAGCAATGCTTGGCGAGTACTACCAAAATATTACAATGCTTGGGAGCACCACATTGTGCAATGACCAGATTCATTTAGTCACTGTAGCTTCCAATACCATGGAATCTCTTTCCTCGGACATGCGGCAACACCCCAAGACAATTGTAAGTAGAGGGTGCAGGAATCACAACCACTGCATATGGTCCCCTGCACCCCTCCAAGTGGGGAGACTGCTCCCCAAACCCATACATCTTCAGCTAATTATATATCCCAATTCCAAGAATGCACTACAGGTGAGTAAAGGGCAAATTCTCCAATCCCCACTGTACCATGATCTTTTACACTAAACTGCCAACATGTTCGATCAGCTGTGCCAGCAGTTTTCTGGGTTTGACATGTTGCAGAATATATATATATATATATATATATATATATATATATATATATATATATATATATATATATATATATATATATATATATATATATATATATATATAAATCCACAAAAAAAATGATTTAAAGTGCTGGCGGTTTGTTGCTTCCATGTAATAACCACTTGGCTGCCAGGACACAAAACAAAGAGAAAGCCAATTCAACCCATGCAAATGGGGGGGCTTTTCCCCCCACACCCCCCAGCCATGTGGGGGGCTTCACTCCCCCCCCCCAATGTACCAAGTCTGAGATAGCACTATACTGGGGAAGAGGGCAAAGGTCACCCTGGTGGCCATTTAGTGGATGAAATGTGCTTGGGGGATATTGTAAATCAAACTGAGAATTGTGAATTGAAGTGGATTTTAAGACTGAGGTCACATGCAGGAAAGGGTTAACTTTCACGGAAACCTGTCCTTAAGCAATGCAGGTTAAAGCGCAAGTAGGGTGCTTTATCACAATGCTTCCTTTTGTTGCCCAGTAACTTATTGAAGCTTGAAGGGATTGATTGATTTGAATTTAATTTGGCTGTTGGCTGATGAAGTGCTATCAATTATAAAAGTGCTTACATCATAATAAATGTATATGTTTTTGAACAACATCAGCATACAACAGTTCCTTAAAAGTTAGTGCTATTAGGCACATATACCATATATACCATATATTAGTTGTGTTATCGGGGTTTGGATTTCTTGCATTACATTTTACTTTGTGCCCAAGTTACCATGTTAAGTTTTTTGCTCTGAAGTTAAAACAGAAGATAATTTGCATGAGTCTGGAAAGAGTATTTTCTGATTAATTTCGGAGCACTTATCACCCACTCATTACTTTTTTTTCCACATCTCTCCCTTATTTTAAACAATTTTACCCAACTTGCTTATTACCTCTTCTGAAGAAATTTCTATCTTTCCTAAAGCTCTCAAATTTATGGAATGGATAATGGAAATGATTTCTCTTAAGCAGGAACACACTATTTGTCACACCTGCATCTTTATCTTAGTTTTTTTTTGCTTTTTTATCCCTTCCCTCCCTGCTTCATTCTGGTCATCCCAGTGCCCTTTATCCATCACAGAGTCTACCTGCTCCTCCTTACTCCCTCAGCTTTTTTTTGACCTACGCTTGTTTCCCTTGACCCCCCATTCCTACATTTGTCAATGTCCAAAGGCTGCTTCCCCTCTGTGAACCACTCTTCCGCTCAGTGAGAATCTTCAATGAATACCTCCCAGGATGGACATGTCCGAGGTGCTAGCAGGAGGGATAGGCAATAGAAAATCTAAGCAAACCCAGGTTGCCTGGATCACAGGAAGGGCTTTATCCCTCTCACACAGCTGGCCTTCATCTTAGTTCTGGGTGTGTAGAAGCTTGCCAATTAAATACACTGGCTCCTGTGAAATATATTTTTTATTCAATCAGGCCTAGTCAAGTGGAATATTCAACTTCTGTGGGGAGTTCCAGCTGCTGACTTCACATCTTTCATGCCAAATATTCTCATATTCTTCAGAAATCTACTCTTATTGCATTTTAAATTTCTAGGTCCCCTTGATACATACTCACTTCTGCGAATCAGGTTCCAATCCCCACCCATAAATATTCCCAGTTGAAACCTTACAAGTTGTTTGCATTTTCATCATACTAGTGTAATCCTCCCTCCTTGCTAACCCCTTACTACCACAAGTCCAGATTGCTTTTTTCCTTTTCTATCACTATTGGAGGCACTAATCAGTATTACTCCCCCTTTTCTCTGCCTCGATATTCTGCTGAGTGCCTATCCTAAAATCCTCTGTCAAATTCACATGCTCATTTCTGTCCAATTGTGTAGATTTATATTCTTCACTTCAAAACTTCAATTTTGTCTAAAAATTGAAATGGCCTTACTGGTAATTTCAACATTGACAGTGCGGCCATTATGATAAAAAGCTGTGACTACCATCTGTTATACAAGAATTTGAATGTATATTTCAGACATTTAGCTTACCATTCACACAGCAATGACTGCCAGGCTGATCTCTTATGTAGTTGCTTTTTTTCATATCCATTTGAATCCATGCCACTTAAAGACTTTGCTTCAATAAAAACAAACAGTCAGACAAAAACCATATAGAGGTTTAGAACTCCACAATTCCCTTTTTAAAAAGTGACAATACACAGAGTTATGTCACTTTTCCAAAAAAAAAAAAAAATTGAGTTTACCTCTCCAAATGGGGCCAGCTGCCCCATGTCTGCAACCACAGGCATTACCTATTCTAAAATTAAGGCTATTCATCCCAAAGCATACATCAGAACTTGAGTTCCCACTTACATAGATTGCTATCTGTTCTCTTAGCTGCATTCCCCTCCTCAAAGTGAAAAGCAGTTTGCATGCTTTCAGTAAATTAACTTTTAGCCCCAAGAAAAAGGGTGCACTGGCTGTCAAAGGCTGTACTGCTATATTAAATGCATTAAATACTAAGGCTGCAGGGAAACAACTACGTATTCACTTCCCACAGTTTCAAATGCAATTTTATTTTTAGTGAAATGCTTACCAGTGGAGCTTTAAATGGCAATTGCACTGTCCGTGTAAATTTTTTAGCACACTGTACAGACCTCTCATTACCTGCTTGCACCTGCAGACTACTAGCTGCTTTTACTTGTAGATAAGCAGTGGAGAAAAGTAGCTAGTAAATCTGCAGATGCATGAAAGACCTTTTGCAGATTTTACTTTACTCAGAATAACTGTTCAATTTATGATTCATTGATTGTACCCTGCAGAGTTCTTGTCACCTACTGAAAGTATTTGCTAACAGAAAAAAATTAGCTAATGACCTTGCAAAAGCAAGGAGGGACATTACCCACCATATTGAATACAATTTTTTTACCAACAGTTGATTCTTGCATATGTTACTTACAATATGACTTATTAGTGTCCTATTATGACTTTAGTGTCCTATTATGAATGTGAATATGGAAAAATGTCATTCACAACTTTTTGCAAGCATTCCTCAATAATTCCAGTTTAATAAATCATACCTTGTAATTTTCAACTTTTCGTTTAGGCATGTACCTGTACCAGAACTTCAGAAATTAGACTTTTGAAAACAGTGACAAAGTATACTCAACTTAGGAGTACAAGGAAACTTCCTGTAAAGAGTATACTCTTCAAGAAAGCAGAGTTCCTGTGTATCCTTTATGATTATACTATTCTAAGAGGCAGAGTTAAACTTGTGATATTGCCAAATGTTCTTTCCATCTGCTAAGGAGCAGAGTAATCTGGTACAGTAAATTAGAATAATTCGAGTTTGTAGTGTCTTCCCATGTTTCCACTACCTACAACTACTCTAGGATTTGAACTTTCTAATCAACTTGTCTTATTTCTCAAACGTAATTTCTTAAAAATCTTCTCTACATCTTAAACTAAGGATAGTAGCCTAGACATCTATCCCTATAAAAAGGGAGGAAATTATCTTAACTCTGTATAATATGATGAATACACGTTCATATTCCCCCAACCCAAGCCTAAAATGACATTCATTTAAAAACTTTTTTTTTTCCAATTTTTTTTTTAAACACCAAGTGTAAAGCCTAACTAAAAAGTACTTTCCTACCTTAATATCTTTCACATGTACAGTAGTCAATGATAAGACTCTTCCAATCTCATTTAAAATACTCCTGACTGCACACTACAAAAATCTGCTTTACAAATTTTGCATGTCATTTACATCATGAAAAATATATGCAAATGTTAAAAACTTTGCAAGCTACTTCAGTATTCTTAGCATTAAATCAAAGTGGGGGTTATGCTTTACAGTTCACCCACCAGTTTAACATGGGGGGTTATGCTTTACAGTTCACCCACCAGTTTAACATGGGTCAACACAATTTCCATTCTCTCAGCCACTTCCTGCAAAGCCATATTTCACATTTTAATTCTACATGTAATGGACTTTATGTTCTGTAGTGTCACTCACTAGTTTCACAGTGTTACTGGCCATCCTGATCAGCTGGAGACTGGTGCTGGGAGCATGTGAAGTCCAATGTTTCTTTAGCCTAGGGCCTTAAAACTTAGGAAACAGACATAGCAGCAAATTAAAAGAATCAGGAGGGATGTCCAGTCACTGAAGCATTTACTTTGAAACAAGGTAACGTGCGTCACTGGCAGTCTCTCTCTACAAGCATTGCTATTGTCAGAAAAATGAGAAGCAGAGTCCCTTTGTTTGCTGGCTAAACTTTGTCTTTAACTTGTTCTGCATCCAAAAAATGCATTCTGAATATTTTTTTCCTGGAGGATCAAAGACAGCTGGATACAGCAGCTTGAAAAAAAATCACACCTGAATCTCAACCTCCCCTACTTGCTGGGATAAGCTTGCTATACACCAGGCAGAAGAGAATCAAGTCATTTTCCACAAACACTCTGTTCTCAGTTAACATTTCCTTAAGCCACGTTTTTTCAGTAACACCAGTGTTCTCCTCAATCTCTCTAAAAAACACTTTTAAAAAACATCCTTTTTAACGATCCCAAGGAAATTGTGCAAACGGCATTCAAATCAACAATGTGTCATTTCATCAGCTTACAATCATAAATTCCTAGTCACTGAAAAAAAGTTATCAGTTTACAGATTTCTGCCCTTCTCATGATCATAAATCACTTTTTAATCATCACCCTTTAAAAAACTAACAACCTGGCATTACCATATTGCTCAGCCATTAGAATTCCTACTCTACAACTCCCCAGTGCAACTTCCAAGTGCATGGTGCTCATTACTGTTCTGCAAATATGCAGAGATCAGTATATATTTTTTGGGTTTTATAACTTGCTCCTCACATCTCTGTTGAAACTTTCTTCCCCACCCTCCCTCATTGTAGTTTCTATTGCTTGTGTGTTGTTAACTCAAGGTTCCCTTAATTTGAACGGTTAACAGCAGCAGTCTGCATTTAAAGTGGAACAGCCTTACAAGACTATCTGCAAATATATAGAGCCGAGTATATTTTTCTGTATTATTCTGTATTACAGAGCTAAATTGTTGCTTAGATATCTGTTGTCTTAGTGTTCTGCAAATATACAGAGATCAGTATATATTTTTGGGTTTTATAATTTGCACTCTGATTCTTCACATCTCTGTTGAAACTTTTCCCCACCTCCCCTCCCTGTTCTGGTAGTAGTTTAAATTTGGTGGCTTTTGCAGTGCCCGCCCCACTGTAGATTTGATCTAGGACACTCCCACAGTCCCATCTCTTTACCGCATTCTACCTAATAAACCCTTTCTCCACTTGCTTTTAGTCCTTTTTAATTTAATTACATTTTTTCAAACTGTGTGTGGACTAATATTGCTACATACTCAAGTGTGCCAGCTTGCAGTGCATGTTTTTACTACTGTTTTTGCTACTTTTCTGGAAAAAAAAAATTGTAAGTCTGTTTCCTACCTTTCCTGTAATTAGTGTTCCAGATACAGATTTGCTGTATCCAGGACTATTTGTAAGCTTCTGAGCCCCCAAGCCTTTCTGTGTTGGAGGGAAGCCTTCTAGCTCATCAGTGGGAGTAGTAAGCACTAGGTAACCTGTCTACCACATAAGGAGTGATTCTGGCCCAGAATTTGTAGTTTTTGGCCATTTGTGCGGTCTTCCATCTCTCTCAACTTTTTGATTTGCAGGCCTGCATTTGCACTTGTTTCTGTCCTGTAACTCCTGGGCCCATCTCTTTTGCTCACAAAAAAAAAAAAAATCTGCTTTTACTGTATTTGTGTTTCTTCCTACTTTATTTTGCTTTAGCGCCATCTTAAAAGTACTCAACTGTATTTATTACTGCTTGGTGTAACTCATTCTAAGCCTTTTAGTTTAAGCACTTGGGCTTCAGACCAGTTGTTTTACATTAGGAAGGTTTGTGGTCTGCACTGTGGTGGCAGGACAGGTAGCTTACATCCTTCTAAGTTGGGAACTGCTGATTGAGGGCTCAGTGTCTGTTATTCTAAAAGTGTATTAATTCTGTTTTAAGCACTTGGGCTTCAGGACAGTTATTTTACATAAAAGGGTTCGTGGTCTGCACTCTTTTGGGAGGAGAGGCTGGACTCTGCCCTTCTAGCTGGGAATTTCTGGTTAAAGGCTTATAGTGCCTGCATATCTAAACTGCTTCTTACTGAAAATGGTACACCTTGTTTGCTGTAGCATACACTAGATCCAGGCCTGCTGAATCTAGCTTTGTTTGTATAACCTCAGCACTAATCCAGGCATTCTTTAAAGTATTCAATTGCATTTATTACTGCTTGGTAGTAACTTGATTAAAGTGTAGCAATCATTCTAAGTCTTTTGGATTAAGCACTTGGGCTTCAGACCAGTTGTTTTACATTAGGAAGGTTTGTGGCCTGCACTGTGGTGGCAGGGCAGGTAGCCTACATCCTTCTAAGTTGGAAACTGCTGATTGAGGGCTCAGTGTCTGTTATTCTAAAAAGTGTATTAATTCTGGTTTAAGCACTTGGGCTTCACGCCAGTTGTTTTACATTAAGAAGGTTCGTGGTCTGCACTCTTGTGGGAGGAGAGGCTAGACTCTGTCCTTCTGAGCTGGGAATTTCTGGTTGGGGGCTTGTAGGTGCCTGCATATTTGAACTGTTTCTTGCTGGGATTGGTGCACCTTGTTTGCTGTGGCGTGGACTGGATCCGGGCCTGCTGAATCTAGCTTTGTTTGTATGCTGTTGGTTTGTTTGCTTGTTGTTTCCCTGAGGCGCTGGTTCCACCTGGGGTGCGGCTTTTTGGTGCTTCTGTGGATCCCTAGTGGTGTCTGCATTGCTTGCTGTACTGGTTTCACTTGAAAGAAAGTTACTGTTTTTCGTTTTTGCATTTAAGTTACCTGTAACACATTGCATTTAAGTTATCTGGCACTTGCTCACTAAAACAATTATAGAAGTCAGCACTAAAATATTAAAAGCACTACACCCTCACAAACTCCCCTTGAGTACCTCATTCCCCATTGGCCCTTTTTTTCAATTATAAAGGAATTCCCAATACTTTTCTAGCATATCCAAAGGTCAGTTGTCAATCTCCTCTCCGGTCCAGCTGGTGAATCTGGGAATCTTGAGGCAATGTTACAACTGCCTCATGTACACAGACAACCCTCTCCTCCTCCCAACAAATTCCAACACATGTGAGAGATGCAACAATATAGCCATACTGGAGGCTAAGCTCTCTCAACTCAGTACTGGCAAAACCAGTCAGGAGAAGGAAACCACACTCACTACAATTCCAGTCTCACATAGACCTACCACGACAGCAAACCAAACATAAACACACAAAAACATACTCTGAGGCTCTAAATAAAAATCTGCCTAAGCAGCAGATACCTCCAAAGCAGACACCCAAGCAACCACTACCCAAAAACAAAACACGTGCAATACATAGCTCACAAAGCCAGGGTGCCGAACAGTCACAGCCCTTAAGGCTAAACAAAACACCTGATCCACTTGTAATAGGTGACTATCGTCAGGCACACTGACGTCCCGCTCACCAGGCTGAAGAAGGTCACGGTAAGCTGCCTGTCGGGCGCTAGGATCTGCCACATAACACTAGCACTCAGGTCACTCCAAGGCAAGTACAAATATGACTCATTGTCCATACTGGTGTGAATGACCTGAGACGTACCTCCCTGGACTACATGGAGAGACAGAGGAGCTCTCTGAGCATGTAGCCCAGGCCAGTATGACCCTGACCTTGAGTAGCATCTTACCCTCACCAAGAATGATTCCACAATATGAAGACAAGATGATCAATTTCAACAATTGGCTTAAGTATTGGTGTCATTCAAAGGGGATCCAATGCCCGTCAGCCTGGGATGACATGCTTGACAAGCCACGATAATTCGCTAGGGACGGCTTGCACCTGTCACCCCTGGGCTTTCGGATATTGGCAAAGGCTCTTGCTACCCCCATTGTGCCTTTTTTAGGCAAGGCTCAAAACACAAACCCACCTCCATAGATATCACAAGGGATAAGAAACTAAGAGTAATGCTACTCAATGCCAGAAGTCTAAACCTCAAGATGCATGCACTCAAAACTCTCCTTAGCATGGAGAACATCGATATCTGTGCAGTAACAGAAACCTGGTTCAAGGCTCTCGAGAGCACCCCAGCACTACCAGGTTATACCTCATACCATGCTTTTCAGCCCCAAAACTTGGACCGTACCACAAAAGGAGGGGGAGTATCAATATTCGTCAAAGATACCCACACCTCCAGGTTGGTGGCACAGCACGAAGCATCAGAGACTATCCATGTGCAACTAACAGTGGGTAAAACTGCTTTCCAGTTTATAGCCTGCTACAGACCACCCTCCCAAACCCAGGAACCCCACTCAGCCTTCCTGAGAACACTGGAAAATATGAAGGTCTCTCCAAACATCATTATACTGGGCGACTTCAACTACCCAAACAGACTGGGAGCATTACTCTAGCTCCAACACCCTAGCCCAAAGGTTCCTAGAATTTATAAACTCAGATGTTATGGAACAACTCGTTACCACTTCCACAAGAGGGGAAAACATACTGGACCTGATCATCACCAACATGGGGACTCTATGCTTCAGACCAGAAGTGTATCCTTCACTGGTAAGATCAGACCATAAACTAATCTCACTGGATATTCACATCCCGACTCCACCCCCTGCACTGAAAACCACAGTGAAAAACTTCTCTAAAGCAAATTTCACACTCCTCAAAACAGAGGTGGAATCCTTCAAAGCCATCGGGCCTATGGAAAATACGGCCCAGACCGCAGAATCCTTTATAAACGCATTCTATGAACACCTTCAGGAATGCATGGATCATGCAATCCCAAATAAAACAAAGACCCAATCCTCCAAAGGCAGACGTCCTGTCTGGTGGACCCCAGCCATAAACAAACTATACAATAGAAGGAGGAAGCTACTACATGATAGAGCAAAATCCCAAAAAGGGAAGGCATCTCATCAGTATTAGCAAAAAACTACGGGCACTCATAAAATCGTCTAAGGCCAGCTTCAAGAGAAAAATTGCACAGGACACAAAGGATAATCACAAGGCTTTCTTTAGTTATGTTAGGAACCTGGGTGGGAATTCCCAGATATGCTCAGAATTAGTCCAAAATGACAAAAAATACACCGAACCCACAGACATTGCCAACATCCTAGCAGACAGGTTCAGCGCAAACTTCTCCCCCCCATCCCCACCAAAAGGGCAAATATTTATCCCAGCAGAGTGCTGCCCCCCTGACATCTCAGATGCTCAGGTATGAGCTGCCCTCTCCAAAGCAAAAAACACAGCATCAATGGGACCAGACTGTGTCCCGGGCTGCGTCCTACATGAACTCCAAGAGGAGCTAAACCCAAACATAAAACTACTGTTCAATCTCAGCCTTACTACAGGATATGTACCCAAAGAGTGGCGTACAGCAACAGTGGTCCCTCTCCACAATGGTGGTGCCTCAACGGATCCTGGAAACTATCGCCCCATAAGCCTGACTAGCTTGGTCTGCAAAGCTATGGAAAGGATCATCATGGACCTCATAAATAAAGATATTGGGGACCTACAGACACTGGATCCTACCCAGTTCGGCTTTGTTAAGGGCAGATCCTGCCTCTTAAACCTGGTCGATTTCTTTGAAACAGTCACCAAGGCCATTGACGAGGGGAAGGTGGTCCACACAGCCTACCTGGACCTCGCAAAAGCCTTCGATACAATACCCCACTCGGGCATTATAGACAAGCTCACCAGCTTAAATATAAACCCCTATGTTACTAGATGGGTTGCAAACTGGCTCAAGGACAGAACCCACAAGGTTAGAATTGCTGGAGCCATGTCAGACTCCAAACCAGTTACAAGTGGTGCCCCACAAGGCTCAGTCCTGGGACCTCTCTTGTTCGGTATATATTTCTCGGAGATACAGGCCGACACGGAAGGACTGTGGCTGACTAAGTTCGCAGATGACTGCAAACTGGGCGCCATAATAGACTCTCCAGCAGACACAAGCATCCTCCAAAAGGGCCTCATAGAAACAGACAACTGGTGCCAGAGCCATGGCCTCAAGCTAAACGCCAAAAAGTGTATAGTCATCCCCTTTGGCAAAAACAAAGTGCCCACAAATTACCACATAGGTGGTAATCCATTAAAGTACAGAAGTAATTAGGGACCTGGGGACCCAAGTTGATAGCAATCTCTCATTTGACAACCACGTGGCCAAAGTGGTTAGAAAAACATATAGCCCACCTAATCATGAAGGGATTCACATCTAGATCAGGGGAGGTCATAGTGCCTCTTTACTCATCCCTCATCAGGCCCATAATTGAGTACAATGCCCCTTTCGGGATGCACCTTACCAGACACCTGCAGCAACTGGAAAGACCCCAAAAGTACCTCACCAAGAGGATCATAGGGCTCAAACAGATGCCATATGCTGCCCGGTTAAAGAAACTCCAGCTCTACTCAGTGGCATACCACCTGCTCAGAGGCGATCTGTGCCTGACGTTTAAAGCCATGTCCAACCCAGAATTAATGGACATGCTGCACCTCAGAAAATCCAAATCCCATCGAGCTATGCGCTCGAGAGACTTGAACCTCAGCACTGAAATAAACAGGACATGCTGGAGGGACAGATTCATAACCCAGAGGCTCCCTTCACTCTGGAATAAAATCCCAGTCCAGGTTAGGCAGAGTCCTTCATTGACTCTCTTCAAGAGGAATCTTGATGAGTGTATGGGAGATCATAGGTTTACCCCAGGTATCACTTCTGTGTCACTGTTGGACAGATGCACAGTATACTAACCTCGAAAAAGGGCATAGCAAAATTAATTTAAAATGGGTGGCGAAAGCCAAACACACTCTGGCTAGGCTTATAAATGCCCTAGGGCAGATAGCCTAGTATGAACCTATGAATCTCTCCAGTCTCCCTCTTCTTATGGAAGCCTTCCTAAAATATCTCCACATCCACTCAGTGCCAGTGTTTCTAGGTTCAAAACTTGTAGCAGTCTTTCACCTGTGTTTTGTAACTTTCTCCTCTTCCATACCTCTACTCACAGATCTTTAATTTTCCACCAAATTCTGTACAATTTTAAATTTTCTCTAAGATATAACGTTATTCAAATAAACTTTTTATATCTTCTTGTATAAATATTTGGTCAGGGTTACAGCTGATAAAAGTTCCTTGGACTATTCAACTGACTAAACCACTCAAGTCAAATGGTATATAAACAGGGGATACTTTGTTGACGGGTTAGTCCAGCTGAGCTGATGGCTCTTCCTCAGCAGAGACCCAGGGTGAAAAGTTCCACAGATTTAAAATGGCATTGTGTAAGTAAAATATAACTGTAGAAGTAAAAACCACAAACAAAAAATGTCAAATGTCTTTCTTTTTATATTACGTAGGAAGCAGCAAAGATTTACAGAGTTCAAGTTGACATTACATGCAAGGTATGTGCAGGAACAGTACGCAAGTATATCATACAGTATATTAAGTTTGAAATACAGTCAAGCTGGTTGCCTTTAGTGAGGAGCATAGAGGCAGTATACAAGAATACAGTATTTTTAGGACAGGGCAACACAAACATTAGATAGCTCTGTTAGACATCTAAACTATCAGAAAACATAAAAAGCCATCCTGAGCAAGTAACTGACCCCACACGACTGTGCTGCATCCAATACAAATGCCAGTAGTATCCAAAAAAATCCAAAATCCAAAGGAACCTATTTATAACATAAAACATATGAAAGGTAAAGTATGGAGGCACTTAAAAAGGTACAAAGCATAAAAAACATGTAACAATTCTAACTGAAGTTTTTATGCTTTGTACCTTTAAATGCCTCCATACTTATTCGAATTATTAACAGATTGTTACAGCTCGAGATGCATGCACTTAACCTTTCGTATGTTTTATGTTAATAGTTTTACTTGCCTTCGGATTTTGGATACTACTGGCATTTGTATTGGATGTAGCACATTCATGTGGGGTCACAGTTACTTGCTCAGGATGGCTTTTATGGTTTCTGATGGTCTTGGTTGAGTCATCTTTTTGACACACTGCTTTTTGCTTTACATGTCTGAAAAGAGCCAACAGAGCAGAAATAAAACCAGTGAAAGGCAGATAGTACGTTACAATAGGAGAGGAAGGCAGTTTATGGAAGGAGAGTACAGTGGCAAGATAGCTATATAGGAGGTTTTGACCAATTTTGTCTACCAACACAAATGGAAAAGAAATATTAACTTACTTAGAAGCAGAACATTGGGATTTAAGTAAATTTATTGTAAGGTATGCATTTATAGGCATTAAGACTTGTGCATGTAAATTTTGGAGACTGATCTGTAAGTGACAGGAAGGAGGCAAGCCATAAAGCACAGAATGCTGCACAATCTGCACCAGAAAGACTACAGTTTGGCATTAGAAATGCTTAGTATGTGTACCCCAAGAACAAGTTTAAGTGTGTGGCAGAGATGCGCAACAATCTCAAGACAGCCCATGAAGTCTAGTATATTAGAATATATTTCAGGGGGAAAAAAAATCCAGGAAAAAAAGCTGCACAATATAGAGACGAGAAAGGCAATGGTGTTTCACGGGCCATATGAAGTGCTGCGGGTACAAGAAACAAGTCTCATGGAGGTAATAACTGAAATCTATTGAACAGAATGAAGCAGGCTGTAAATATTACCAAGAGACCTCCAATATGGTTAGAATTACTAGCAACAGGTCTTAATTTTATTGCAAAGCTTTTAAACAGATTTCAGCAGGCCCAATGTATGCATCGCAATATTCTGTTGCGGGGACAAGAGTCTGTATAACTTCATGGTTTTACATGCAAGGGTTGTCCTTAGTATTACATTTGTACAACACAATGGCTGAAAAATGAAACTTACTTGCTCTATGATCTTGCATAGAAACATTCAGATAGTTATTCACAGGTACAAGAGGATTAAAACACCTACTCATATTATATATAAATGTTTGATTTTTATACAGTGTATCATAATACTCACCAATGGAGCTACAACAGCTGCAGGTGCTACAGTGGGTCCAGTAGCTGGCTGTGCTGGAGGACATGGACCAGGCCCAGTAGCTGGCTGTGCTGGAGGACATGGACCAGGCCCAGTAGCCGGCTGTACTCCAGGAGGAGGTGGTCCCCAAGGACCCCAACCTTGAAAGGGTTGTGCAGGCCAACCTGGGTAGGCTCCAGGTGGTCCTTGCTGGCCAGGTTGTGCTGGCCAGCCTGGGTAAGCTCCAGGGTATGGTTGTCCTCCTGGAAACTGGCCTGGCTGTGGCCCCCATGGATTTTGTTGTCCTGCTGCAGGCTGGCCTGGCTGTGTGTTGCCTACATTTTGTCCTGCGCTTGGATTAGGTCCCATAGCATCAGCCAACTGAAAAAGAAAAAATAAAATTGTTAAACACAATGTAAAGTGCATAAAATCATGAAGGAAAAAAAAAAAAACATACACACTATACGGACAATGTCATATTTCCCTTAACATAATTTGCATGCAGAAGACTTAAATGGAGTCTATGTTGCATGTTACATTAATAGTAATATTTTAACAGAGTAATCATCCACTAGTCAGCAAGCTGAAAAAACAAGCACAAACAAATCCATTGCGTGGTGGACAGTTTATGCCCTCAGGGTTAGGGCAACAGCAGGAACAGTACTTCATTGCTGCCACATTACATTACTGATGCTAATTAGTGTGAATCAGTTCATCCTACCATTCAAAGACTTCTTCCTTAAAACACATTTTGCAAGAAATGTAACATATGTTGGGCTACAGTGGAGATGTATACATTATATGTATACATGCAGAGAGAAAGACAGAATACATGTTTATAACCACATACTGAAAGTTAGAAAATGTGCAACATGTTTTGCTCTTTATAAATTAGTTGAAAAATACAAAAAAAAATACTTTGAATAATCCATATCTAATAAACAGGTAGGACTGAAAAACAGTGTGCTGTCCAGTCTAGTTAAAATGTGGATGAAGTGTATTTACCAAATGTTCTTACCTCCATCTTCTTTCATTTTTGACACATCAGAGCAAAGAACATTTTTCCTTAAATAAGTACATTACTTTAAAAAGCAAAATGGTATTTTTCTTCTCCTTCCATCATATACAGATTGAGAAATCAAAAAGTGACCGCATTAAAGTCTTTTGGGTTTCTAATACCATGACAAGAATGGGCCCCATTCCCAAGTCAAAGTAAGATTTAAAGTTCATAAAATTAGTATTGTTTCAATCTTTGATGTCAGCCAGTAGTGTTCTTTGTAGCACTCAACTCCATACAAACTGCAGGAGGAGTTATTGCTGGGCATGTTGCATGTATTGGTAACATATCCAAATACAATTCTAAATTGTAAGACCTGTTGCTGCTACTACTATTAACTGTCTGGGTATCTTTCTTCCCCATTGCTCTCATTTCTGCCTGCAGATAGTACAGTTGTGCACCTACCATAAATGTAGATGTTAGAGTGTATTCACTGTTACTCTTGGGTTATCCTGCTGGCAGGCTACCTGCAGTCGGCCAGAATTCCAAAGTCTAGGTCCGGCGTCGGTTGCTGTCACCTCTTCCCTGATGGTAGTGCGCCAGGGGTATAAAAGATGCAGCCGATGCCATTTTATTCAGTTTTTCTTGCCCCAGATGTCCCCAAATTGGTAGGCTGAAAAAAATATGCCATTGAGTATGCATGCAAAAATAACATTTCTTTCATCTACAAGCAAATACACCACATAGGTTGTATAGGATAGAGAAGCACAGTTAAGTCCCAGCAAAGAAAAAAGAGGGATGGTGGGTGGGTAACCTGGACTGCAACAGTGAATACACATTTATGGTAGGTACACAACTGTACTATGTTCATTGTGTTTCACTGTTGCAGTCATTACTCTTGGGTTGAATCCCAAAGCTGAGGATGGGTGGCTGGGCTATACAGGATTAAGAAGGCTATGAGGCCCTGCAGAACTGCAGTGGCAAAGCCTGCTCTGGATTTAGAGTAAAGAGGCAAGTGGTAGTGCTTTGTGAAAGTGTGTACTAAACTCCAAGTTGCAGCCTCTAAGATGTCTTTGGTTGGTACTCCTCTAAGGAAGGCTGCTGAAGTGGCTGCTGCTCTGGTAGAATGAGGCCTAATGCCCTTACCCACTGATTTGCCATGTTGAACATAGCAGAAACTGATGCAATGGCCCATCCATTTAGAAACAGTCTAGCCCTTCCTTGTGATCCTGTAGCAGGACACTAAAAGTTGCTCAGTCTTTCTGAAAGCTTTAGTTCTGTCCAAGTAGAAGCGTAACTGCCTGTGTATGTCCAAAGAATGCAGAATTTTCTCACCCTTGTTCTGTGGGTTTGGATAAAAGGTAGGCAAGTGAATGGTTTGGTTGAGGGCCACACTGGACACCACCTTAAGCATACATGTTGGGCTTGTCCTCAGAGAAACCCTGTCTGGATGAAAAATGATGAAAGGTTCCACAGCCATGAGTGCTTGTAACTCCGAGACTCTCCTTGCAGAGGTTATTGCTAGGAGCAGAGCTGTTTTCCAGGATAAGAATTTTATATCCGCTGTTGAGGCTGGCTCAAAAGGAGGCAGTGTGAGTTTTTCCAAAACATAATTGAGGTCCCATGCCGAAATTGGTGCTCTCCTTGGAGGCCTGATGTTTTTGGCCCCTCTGAGGTACTGCCTTATTAAAGGATGAGAAAAGATAGGTGGTTCCATATTGTAATGGGCTGAAATGGCAGAGGCATGAATCTTAATTGATGAGAAAGGCCTTTGTTCAGCATCTCAGTTCGGTATTGTAAAATCCGAGGGATATTTGGCACACACGTGTCAATTGCTTGTTCCTGGTTCCAAGCACAGAATCTCTTCCATTTTTCTGCATAAGATTTTCTGGTGCTGGGCCTCCAAGATAACATGCATAACAGCTTTTGAAAGAGGAGTGTTCTGAATGGCTACATTATCCGCCATGCTGCCAGATTTAAAGGTCATAAGTTGGCTGTGCCGGGCCAGATTGTTTGAGTCAGCAAGTGAGAAGTTTGAGGCAATATCCATGCTGGACCTTGAGACAAGCTCTTTATGATTGGGTACCAGTGCTGGTGTGGTCAGTCTGGTGCAATCAGTATCATTTTTGGCTTCTCTTGTCTGACCTTGAGGAGTACCCTGGGAAGGAGAGGCAGTGGAGGAAAGGCATATACGGTTAGATGTTTCCAGCTGAAGGATAGGGCGTCCACTCTCCATGCTTGCTTGTGATAAATCCTTGTCAAAATCTCTGCAATTGGCAGTTGTGAAGGGAGGCAAATAGATGTCTGGGAATCCCCATTTCCTTGTTATCATGCTGAAGACTTGTGGATCCAGTTTCCATTTGTGGGGATCCATGAGGTTTCTGCTTAGTTCGTCTGCCAGAGTATTGGTTTTTCCTGGCAGGAATTGTGCTTGCAGGTGAACTTGATAAGCCAATGCTGTGTCCCACAAGGTCATTGCTTGTCTGCAGAGGGGGTGTACCTCCCTGCTCGTTTATGTACCACATGACCGTAGTATTGTCTATTAGTAGCTGTCCTGGTTGAGGGAGATCCTTGAAAGCTGTCAGGGCATTTTGAACAGCTAGCATCTCTTTTTGATTGATGTGAATATGCATCTGACTTGCAGGCCATATGCCTTGAATACATTTTCCTGCCATATGGACCCCCCCAGGCATAATCTGATGCATCCGTTGTCAGTGTCTGTCTGGCTGTGGGTAAACAGAATGGCAGACCCTTGTTGTGGTGACAGGCCTCTGCCCACTATCGAAACTCCTGTTGCAGGCAGGGAATAAGTGTAATTACTGTCTCCAGGCTGTGGCAATGTGGAGTCCAAACACTTTTTAGATACCATTGTAGTTTCCTCATATGTAGTCTGGCATATGGAATTAGTAGAATGCAAGATGCCATGAAACCAAAAGCCTGCAGGATTTTCCTTGCAGATAGGTGGGTTTTTGTTGCCAATTTTTTGAAGTAAGAAGTCAGTAGTTTTTGTTTGTCTAGTGTGAGATAAGCCATCTGGGCAGTTGTATTTAAGCTTGCACCCAGGAATATCATCTCTTGAGAGGGCACTAGTTTTGATTTCTTTTCATTTACTGTGTACCCTAGGCCAATTAGTAATCTTTTTACAAATGCCAGATGCTTTAGAAGAATGTCTTTGTTCTCTGCTTGAATAGGGATACATTTGAATTCTTCTGTTTGTAAAACACAATTACTGGTGCCATGGTGCCAGGCATTTTGTGAAGACCCAGGGCACAGTAGATAAGCCAAAGGGCAGTGCAGGGAATTGGTAGTGCATTGAGCCAGCTATGAATCTGAGGTATCTTCTGCAAGACTGTCTGATTGGTACATGCAGGTATGCCTCTTGGGTCCAAAGTTATGAGCCAAGCCTTCTTGCCCAGCATGGGCAGTAGCTGCTGTACACAATCAACATCTTGAATTTTGGAACCTCCAGAAACGTGTTTAGTATAGACAGGTCCAGTACTGGTCTCCAGGTTGTGTCCTTTCTGGGCACTAAGAAAAGTCTGGAGTAAAATCCTTGCCCCTGCTCTTGTTGTGGTACTTGCTGAATGACCCTCGTGTCCATGAGGGCTGCAATTTGCTTTTGTACCTCTGCCCATTGATTGTGTGGCATGTCTGGCATACCTTTTGACCTTGGTAGTGTGTGAAAATGGAACCTGTAGCCTTGGGACACTATGTTCAAGACCCATTTGTCTTGGGTAACCATTTGCCAATTTGATGAAAAAAGTGCTAGGTTTTCCCCCTAAGGGGGCTGCCAAAAGAAAAGTGCTTGGATCTGGCAGAGGAAAGTTATTGGGACTGTTTCCTGTAAGGTTGTGATTTGTCTTCTCCGCTTTTGGAGGTAGGAGCACCCCATTGTTTAGGCCTGTATGAGCCTTGGGGCTGAGATCTGCCTCTGGGGCGCCTGCATCTGCCTCTTTGCGGTCTGACACTGGAAAGGACCAATTTTTAGAAGGCCAGTTCCTGATTTATCTGGGTGGCTGTACCTGTAAGAAATCCTTAACTGTCTGCATGGATTTTGCTTTATCCTCCATTTTTTTTTCCGACAACTCTTCTGCTTTAGTACCAAACAAACAAAGCATCATGCTGTAAAGGAGCATCTAATAATTTTGCTTTAACATGATCAGGCAGGCAGGATTCTGTTCCTTTAACAAAGCATACCTTCTAATAACAGAACCTGTAACAGCAGCCCTGCAAGAGGCCTCCAGTGAATCATAACCACATTGCAAAGTATGCTTTCCCACTTGTTCAGCTGCATGCAATAAATCCTGCATTTTATTGTTCTCTGAACATTCAGTATTTGTCAATTTCTGTTTAAGCAGTGACATTAAATATTGCCGATATTCAAGCATATGAAACGGACAATTTAAAGCCCTTACAGCCAAGGTAGCAGAAGTGTAACCCCCCCCCCCCCCCATCTGTCCAGAGCCCTAGAATCCCTATCAGAGGGGACAGGGTTTTTTTCATTGGAAGCTTTGACCCCTTTGGGACCCTGAGATATTGTTTCTGGATCAGCAGCAGGGTTTTTATATAGGAATTTATGAGAATCCGGGACCCTGTAGTATCTGTCTGGCTTAGCAGGTACAGGGGGTAAAGAGTCAGGGGACAGGCTGGAATCTACAATATCTAGAACAGGTGGAATAGCAAGGGGTCTGTGCTGAGGAAGTAGCAGAAAGTCTGAGCCTTTTCTTAGATAATCTTAGAATAATCTTGGCTCTACCAGTGAAAATGCTCCCTCATTGTATGCAGGGTTTCCCCAAAAGAATAATCCTCAGGAGGAGAGGCTGAAGGAATGGATTCTTCAGCATCAGAGTTTTCATAGGGAAGCATGGAATAATCCTGTTCAGAAGAGGAATCAGAGGAAATAGAAACCTGATCAGAAGAATCATTCTATCCCTTTCCTAGGCCTCTTATCAGGAGGGGGTGGGAACCCCTGATCAAAGTAATTAGGTCTTCGGCCATTTTAAGCATCTGTTTTTTAGGCATGGAAGTCAGAGTAGGAGAATGCTGTACTTGTTTGTCTTTAGAGCTGCTTTAGTCTTTGAAGCTGTAGATGGCTTAACATACAGTTGTGTAGGTCTGAAGACGCCCTCAGAAGCCGCCTGCTCAGCGGCTCCGGACCCATCTGAGGGAATGATTTCAGAGTGTCCAATACCTTGAGTTTCCAGAGGCCCAGTTGGCTCCACGTGGGAGTTGGAAGCGGCCTGTGGCTGAGGTAGTGGGAGCCAGGGGCTGCGAAAGCGCCTCACAGAACCGGCGAACAGCCTAACGGAGGCCTAGTCATTGGTTTTAGACCTCGGATGCCTATCCTTTTCCTTGCATTTTATGTAAACTCCGGTCGTCAGCTGTTCTGATGGCATTATATAAGTAAATCTTCGGCCAAATCGAACAGATGCTTAATAGTGCGTTGGTTAAATCTAGCACAAAACAGACAGCTAGCAACGTTGTGATCAGGGCCTAGGCAAGGAATACAGTAAGAGTGAAAATCCTTATGAGGTATTGGTTTCCCACAAGAAATACAATTGTTAACTTTCTGACATTGGTCTGGAGCAAGAGAAAAAAAGAGAGAGAGAGGTTTCCCCAACGGGGTACTTAGCTTTAATGAAGACTTTGGTTCTGAAATTCGGATTTGAAAATCTCAGAGTCTGCCGACCAGCACTTGCTAACTGCTTTTGCTTCGGGCACCACACGGCAAGAAAGACTGAAGAAAATGGAGTCAGCTGCATCTTTTATACCCCTGGCGCACTGACATCAGGGAAGAGGAGACCGCAACCAACGCCGGACCTAGACTTTGGAATTCTGGCCTACTGTCGGTAGCCTGCCAGCAGGATAACCCAAGAGTAATGACTGCAACAGTGAAACACGAACATCCTGATATTTTATGGCCATGTCTCTCAGTACACAAGACACTAGTCACTGGGTGTGGCAATTTCAATTATCAATGCTACTTTGTCTTGAGCCACTACATCCATTTTTCTAGCATCTATCTTTTGAACTGTTGGTAATGGAGGATCCCATGTGATGGATGCTTTGCGGTTCATGTTTCCACCATTTTTCAGCCACCATAATATTTGCACAATCCCCAGTGCAACAGCTTTGCCACATTATGATTTTCTGTATACAGTCCTGCCACTAGTATGTCGCAGCCAGCAACGAGGTGTGCAACCGTTTCCAATTCAGTTTTACAAAACCTACATTTTTCTGTTTCTCCCACACCAAATGTGTACGCAGCCAACTATATTGGGCCGCCAATATTAACCTTCCATCTCTTGGTTTGAATTTGCTTCTCCTTAACCATTCCTGTGTTCATTCCCGATAAACATGAGGTTCTTCCAGAAGTTTATACTTGCAATTATATTTATGCTTTCCACACTTCTTGCCTTCTCATCTGGTCCTTCACCTTATATTCTTTGTTTTTTGATTCAGTTGCTGCCCAATTTTTATCTACTTCTGGTTTGATTTGCATTCCTGCTTGATGCAGATAATCTAGCCGCAGGGAAGTCATCTTAGATTTATTCTCTTCATGCTTCAAAACTTACTACGTTTGGGTCTTGTGAGGTCAGCAATGTGTGGAGTCCCACGATTTCAGATTTATACATATAAAATCAATTTCAAGGAGGCCCATCCCTCCTTTGGAAAAGGGTATATATAATCTTGGACTGCACAGATTTTTATAAATCATTTGGTGAGCATGAAGCATCCTTGTTTTCCTATTTAAATCTATCCAACATGTTTTGGAGTCAGTCACTCCAAAACTGTAAGTTAGGACAGGAAGAGCAAATTGGTTTATAGCTTGGGATTTTGTTCCTAGATGTCAGTGCGGTTTTCAGGATCAAGTCTTCTGAAGTATTCCTTACCAAGTTTTATTCACATTTATTAGTGTTTTATTGTTGATCATTCAGTTCTCAAATGTTTATATACTCCTCCTTGCTCAAGTTTTTTTATATCGCATTCTTGTCCCAAACTGATGTATTCCTGGTGTTGCAGTTTAAAGGTTACTTTTGCACATAAAGACCAAATGACATCCTTGTATCTGAAAAAGGACTGACAACTTGCAATTGTGCTTTCAGTCCATCTGATGAGCTTTACAGTTTTAAATAGACAGAGAATGTGAAGTCTAGGAGCCAGATTGCTCAACAGCTTAGGCCATGGCTATAAATCGCTTAATGGATTAAGGGCAAGGCAGAGTAGTAACCGACACTCGCCCTGGAATATTCCCTTTGAAGTTTTATCCCTGGGATAATAATTTGTCCTATCATTGCTGAATTGCAAAGTGGTCTGCAGTTTCATGGTCACTGTAATGTAGTTTATCAGTGTGGGGTACATCTTGTACATTTTTAAGCACTCATGAATGAGGGATACCATCAAATGCTTTTTTGTAGTCAACCCATGCCATAAGATTCCTTCCCTTTTTACAGTTCTCCACTAGGACTTTCATATGGAACAAAGGATCATTTGTTACTCTTATTGCCTTTTGTTCCACTGCCATAAAGGACTCTGTCTGCATCACTTCCTGTGTATAGTTTATAAGTTATTGGCCTATAATTTTTAGGGTATCTTGCAGGTTCACTTAAGTAGGAGCATTGTTTTTCCTATTAGCCAGGTTGGTATCTGTTCTGGATGTGCACAGACCGTTCTTGCTCATGGCTAAATCTTTGTGCAAAGATGCTACTTTTAGCCAGAAGTTGGGTACTACATCTGGGCCTTGAGTTTTCCAGTTAGAGGCTTTTCTTCACTTTGTTTCAATCTCTCTAGCTGTTATTTCATCCCATTCATATCCTGTACCTTTAAAACTTATTCTTTAACTTCTATCCATTTAGCATCTTTATGTTCTACAGGATCTGCATAGATATTTCTCCAAAATATATATATTTCTTCTTTTTTGGCAGTATTTCAATTCCTTTTACCTTATTTCCCAGTTCTCTATAAAACCTTTTTGGGTCATCAATAAATTGCTTATTTTGCACTTTTCTTTTATATTTATCTTCATATCGTCTGAGTTTTTCCACCTGCACTGTACTGCAATTTTCAGTTCATTTGCAATAGTACATGATAGATCCTGACTTGTTCTAATATTGCACATTGCTTTTATCACATCTATCTTTAGTATTTTTGTTGATCTACTCCCTCTTCTATATAGTCTAAACAGTGACACTTCTGGTCTTAATTGCTTTATAATTCTCAGATACTTCCATGATGGTATTAGATTTCTCCGCTTCCTTTTCCTCACTACCCTGTGTTCTTGTGGTAGAACTTTATCAGTTATTAATTTAGCTGCACAGTAATGTATCCGGTTTACTTCTGTTACAGCACATGGATCTCTAACAATCCTAACTACTATGTTAATTTGTTTTATCAGACTTGACTTTTTGGGTTTTATTAACCTTCTGCAGTCTATTTCTTTCATTGATCTTGATACATCTGTCCATGTCTAAGAGCGCAATTCTTCTCTTGGCTCATTTTCTTCTAAACTGAGGGCACATCCCTTGGTTTTCCAGTTCCTGCTGGCACATCCTTGGTTTTCCAGTTCCTGCTGGCATTCTATAGAAAAGTTCTATAGCATCTTCCTTTGGCACATTCTCAGTAATTTCATCCTGTGGTGTCTGTTGCTCTATCATATGGGAACTCACTGGCCTATCACTCCAACATTTATTGCATCAAAGTATCTACAGTTTCCTGTTCCTTCCCTTGCAGTCTAGCTTAGAGTGAAAATTTATACTGGTTTCCTGTGGAAGGCTCCAAATTATCTTCATATGGCACCTGACCAATTACTTCCTGTTCCACTGGTTTCCCCTTAATTTGGATATTAAGCTCTCCTGTTGTGGTGCTTTCTGAATTAGATTTTCTACACTAAAATCCTTCACTTTGCAGGTACTCCATAACCTCAGTTTATATTTCAAGTTCCCCATTACTAATCTCCTTTTCTGCTTTTCCTCGGTCTTCTTATTTTTTGTATTGTAAAAAGTTTTCCATGCCCAGATTCTTTTGCCTGTATTCCTCTTCAAATATTTTTGGTGCTGCTCTTTTTGTAACCATTTTGCTTACTCCTTTGCATAAATATTACACCATATTAAATCTCTCTCCTTCCAATTTCTATATTTCTTCAGATGTTTCCGGATCTTCCTGTTTCTCCCTGCTTTGGGGACTCGCTCCATCCTGCTGTGATGTAACCTGCATTAGACCTTCTACATCAAATCCTTCACTTCACAGGCATTCCATAACTTCAACTTCTATGTTTTTTTTTAACTTCTACTTAACTGATCTTTTCTACATCCCATCTTTGTGATATTTTTTATTGTAAAATTTTCTACATCCAGATGCCTTTGTCTGTATTTCTCTTCAAATCTTTGGGGCTGCCTTCTTTACATTGATTAATTTGGCTTTCTCCTTTGCATAAATATTACATCACATCCAATCTTTCCCATGTCCATATTTTTTTTTTTACTTTTTCAAAAAACTCTGGGTTTTTTGTTTATATTTTCTCACTTCCTCAGAAGCTTCTTTTTTCCGTACAGATAAAGGTTTCTTGATCTATATACTCTTTCACAAATATGTTGCATTAATGAACACAAATTTTCATTTGAAGCTTGACAGTTTTTTTATGCGGACATATTTTATTTCCTCTACTTTCTCTTAATCATTTTGTATATCGTATCTGGAAATTCTGGGCTTTTTGCAGAATAGTAACAATGCATACATTCCTTTCTTATCCTCAATAGTCCACTTTAAAATAACCTTTATGGCTCTTCTTTGGTCTATCAGTTTTTGTGGACTGCTACTTCCTTCAACAGAGGGGGCCATCCTGGGCCTGGCCCCATTGTTGGAAGGTTTCTGTATTTTGAAGATTTTACATGGTCTTCTCCAGTCCTGGGACCAGTGCACCTAGCAGGATTGGGCCCTTTTATCCTGGGTGTGCACCCAGCTATTTTTTTTTTTAATTTTTGACCCACTTCTGTCCATGATATAGGCTATATAAATGCAGTCTATATCAGTGTCTCCTTAGTGAGATTTTGTGAAAACAGGGATCCACCTCATGAAGGAACTCACCAAGACTGGAGGATGAATTCAGTTTCAACACCACTACTCTCCTTTGCTTGCTGACTCTCCCATGTGGACCCCCAGTCACCAGTTTAGTCTCAATGAATGGTACTGAAGCACCACGGTGATTCACACTTTCTTCAGGTGGAAGGAAATTTACTAGTATGCTAAATTACTTTTCTTCAGGTGCAACAAGCACTCTCCCCCTTCCATTAGTTTAGGATGCAATATGATGGGCAAGAGTGCAACAATCAGACTGCCTTCTGGAGCAATTGCACTAAACTGCAGTAACACCTAGAACTTTTCAAAGTAAAATTCATTCTTAACAGTAGAGAAAGCCTTCCCCAGTTGAGTCAATAACTGCAGACATAGTAGCAGTCATGTCAAAAATTGTGACAGCCATCAAAATGGAAACAAACACCAAAATCATTATGCAACAAGAATTAAAAAATCTTCTTAGAATTCTAACTTCACCAGCTGTAACTCATCACAGGATTAGAAAGGATTTACAGAGTAGTGCAAAAATCAATGGGAGTTTAAATCTTAGGAGCAAAGATATGCAAGACCATTTCTCACCTCCGGGAACACTTTGTATAGTTGAATACAAAGGTGGATACCACTTATATACTGTTGTAAAGGGGGGGGGGGTCTTAAAAAATCTGAGTAGTTTGGGCCTCCTCAAAAGGTTTACTACAAGAGCTTTTTTTCTTGGGATATGAAACTTAATTAGGTGTACATTATATAATATCTGGGGGCCTATGACATAAGTACTGACAACATAACCTTATTTTGTTTCACCAGTAAACATTAATTGTATAGGACTGATCACATTCACAAAGTCAGGTATGCAAGCCTCTCTACAGGTTATCTAGTCCACTTCAATAAGTCATGCAGCACAAAACAAACACTAAGCAATGTAGCAGACTTCCTTACACCTTTGCAGGTGAGGGGTTTTGCTTACCACACCCATTTACATATATTTGCAAGGCTGCCCACCCTCAAGGGGTGCCCCCCTCCAAAACTATGTGAACTTGCAACTTCAAATCATTGCCTTAATAAAACTGACCAGATGAGTGATCAACATCTGCTCAGATTGCAAATGGTTTCCTTGTATCCATTACATATGCATAGAATATATGGTGTCTGATGTTAAAAATAAGGAAAATGTTGCACTACAGGTGGAAGAAGTTCTGAGTGTGAAGGCCATAAATGAAAAATGTTCTATTATCCACTAGTTTTGAAACTATACCTATCTAAACGTATTCCAATTATCCTACATTTTAATTATGCAAGAATACAAGTGCAGAAAACCAGTAAGCAGATAATTAGGAACTGTATTTATCCCATATTTATCCCATATTTTACCTGTTTTTTTTTTTCTGAAAATGGGTTAAAGAAACCTTTTTATATGTAGTTGCATACAAGTGACATACTCATGGTATCCGCATTTGTTCACTTTAAATGTTTGTTTACATTAATTTAGGAAATGTGAAAACAAAGCTGACACTTCTTATCTCAAAGGCAGTTTAATATTTTAGCAATAATTCACGACCGGGTGTGGGTATCGCATGATTTATCCGCAGATGGTGTAATCTGATCACAAGGGCGAAGCTCGTCTAATGAAATGAAGCCAAACAGTGGGAAAATCTTGTGATACCCACATCCAGGGAGTGGGTTATTGCTATTATACAATGGCATTATTTAAGAACATAATTGCTTACCATTCTTAAGCACTGTCTTTTGTATAACAGCACTGTAGGGTTCCTTTGCATTCTTCCTTGTTTATGGATGTACTGCGAATGCATGCGACTTGTGTTCCCATGCTTGCAAAATACATAACTGCAGGAGAAGTAACAGAAAAAGTGCTTTTTGCAAGAAATGTGGACATAATGAAGCCTAACATAAGTTACATAATGGAGGGACAAAGGTCCAGAAATAGGAACAGATTTAAATATTAGCTCTCAAGCTTAGAAAGTTGCTGGAATAAGAAGTTTTGAATTAGCATTTTCAGAAGGATATGAATCCTGAACCTGAAACATCCGTTATTTAACAACTTCCATCCCCAGTGGCTTGCCAGAAAACTGCACTTTTTGATAGGAGGAACCAATCAAATATACAAGGCAAAATATGGACATTTGAGAGGTACGACTGGCAAGATTTTGGGACGGACAGTGCAGAAATACAGCAGACTCCCTCTCATCTGGTCTCACTGGGACCAGAACTTAGGCTGGATAAACGAACGGCTGGTTAATCAGAAAAAGCATACAAAATATCATTAATAGGATTTGTGTTATTCTGCATTTTTCTAAAGAATATGAAGTCTAAAACGCAAAACGTCTGTCATTAATTTAGCCTAGAGGCAGAAGTGCTGTTCTTCTCGGTTGTCTTTTGCTAGGGCTATGGCAGACATTTGATGGCTGGTTAAAGACAGGCTGGATAAGAGGGAGTCTGCTGTACAAAGAAAATCAGGTAGGCTTCCATTTCTATAATTTTTGCCAAATGTACACGATTTCTCTTGTATTTTGCATTGTTCCTCAACATATACTAAAAAGACAAAGTCTAGCCACTCAGTGGTACTTCAGTGGCTGGACTTTTCTATTGGTATGTGCTCAATTTACAATGGGCATGCTGGTTGGGGTGTACAATCAGTGTGCTTGTTTTTGAATAGCAGTGAGCCATAACTGTATAATTATATTTACACATGTGAAAATTTCATGTTACAAATATCTGTATACTAAACACTCAGTACACAATTACCATGCTTTTAAAAATTTAAATTTTTTTTCAAATGCACTTGTTTTATTGAAGTGAAATGTGTCCACTCCAGTGCTTCCCATTTTGCTGCTCCCAAAGAAGAATGCCTTTACCTAATGATGATCTGTAGAAGGAAACAGTTTGATTTTTTTTGCACCCAAAAGAGGAGGGGAGTTTATCTTTTTGTGTTATATACTGAAGTTGAGGGAGGGATCTAACCCTAGTCAAGATATTTGAACGACCATTTTCTAGTGGACTGTAGCCGTTATCATGGATTGTATAAGAATTTTGGGTTCTGTAGACCTTCTGTTTAGAAGAACAAGGATTTTCTTCAGTTCACTGGACTAACTGTAGGTCACCTGTGATGAAATGATAAATGGTTCGAGTGGTAGAGGACCCATCATCTGCAATACAGCAGGAAAGGAAGGTAAAGAGGAAACTTGTCAATGTAGACCAGAGAATAAAAAGGTGGGGCAAGAATGGAATCCAAGGACAAGAATGGAATCCAAGGACACCTTTAAGTACAGAGGAACTGTTGGGAGGTAAAGGAATTAAAAGCGGACAGTGAAGTGGCAATTCAAACAGTAGAACCAGAGGATGTTATCGGAACAGATTCCCATTTCTGTAAGTTGCTCAGAGAGTAGTGTAGTTGACCAGATCATATGCTTTGGGGAGGTCAATAAAAATAGCACTGGGTCGCATACCTCTATCCATCTCTATGTGAATGTCAGGGAGACCACATGGCAGTGCAAGTATTCTTTCTACACCAGGAACCATGTTATTTGTGTGATAGTAGGTGGTATTGTCTAATGTAATTTGAGAATTGGAGGTAGATCTTTAAGGATTTTGCATTAGGTGGAAAGGAAAGGGCTAAAATTGGAAAAAGTATAGGATTTATTTTAGTTTGGGAAGACGTTTGACTAGGACAGCTTTCCAAATGTTGGACATGGTGTTAGTGAGGCGGAGATTGTACTGTATACAGGTTTGGGGTAATTTCACAATCGAGTCCTAACAATGGTAGCTCAACAAGGGCTGGAGATGGTCTGTGCTGAGAGGGCCATCTAGCTATATTTATTCAAGAAGTGATGTTTTTAAAGGAGATGTGCTTGAAAAGAGAAATGCACTTAAGCGCAGAGGGGAGTACATTATTAGGATTTACTGTGGAGGTTGGGGATGTCACGGAAATGTTTAAGGAATTAATCTGTAGAGAGGCTAAATGTATGATAAGGTGAAGTGGGTAGCTTACTGCTTGTTAGATAATCTTTCCAAAATTTTTAGGACTGTATTTTAAATAATTTTAGTTTCAGAGAATGGGTAACCTGTAGATCACACCCTGATTGGAGAATGTTCTCCAGCAGGGTGTTAATGTACAGGTAATGCCCACATAAAATAATGGCGACCATTACTGTTTTTTTTTTTTCAGTCCAAGCTCAGAGAGACAGAGAATATATATATATATAAAAATATAAAAGTGTGTGTATGTAGGTTTACTTTGCTGTTGTGCGAGAGTGAATACATGCATGAAAGCAAAAGAGACTGTGTGATAGGGATTTGAATTTGATCCCCAGTGATTTCACAGAACACTACAAATTTTATGAGGACTGGACAAACCATACGAGCCAAAATTTGGATATTCTGCAAACATCTGGACAGCTGAGAGGTATGCACTCTACTCTTAGCTCAAGAGAAGTTGAAAAGCCTAAAATAAAGGAGAGACAAACTCAAAATAGGAACAGATTTTATTTGAATTAGTATGTTTCCAACGCAGAGATGTGCCTGTGATAAGTGAGCTGGACTACTGACAGCAGCAACAGTGAAGATGTCACATCTCTGGACCTTTTAGCTGAAGAAATCTGGGCAAAGTCTAAAATAAAGGGGGGCATGAAGGCTCAAAAACAGAAAGATTTTAATCACTGCTCTTATAAAATTACAAACTTGCTTAAAGGATTTCTGTTAGCATGAGTTTTCTGAAGGAAATAAGTCTGAAACTCAAATTGTGTCATTTAGTAACTTCAATCTCCAATGAATGCCAACAAACCAAATGTCTTGGGAGTAAGGGGCCAAAAAATAAATACCTGGATATTTTTTTAAAGCGTTCTATTTTAAATGTAAAATGCTTCCTTGAAACACCTTTAAACATACACTACAGCAAGTTTGAAACATTAGGCAGAAGAACTATTTTACATCAAAATGTATAGTAACAAAAATAAGTAAAACACAACAATTTTACAGACAGCCCATTCTCTAAACGCAATAATGCCTACAGGGTGCATGTTATTGTGGAAATAATGCCCTTCCAGGGGTGTAGAGGCCAGACACTGCAACACCCCTGGGCAGGTGTTATTTCCACAACAACACATACCCTGCGAGGCATCATTGCTTGATGACAGATTGTGGCTTGACTTTTATGCTGTCTAATGGCTTTTTTTTTGGCTAGACTGTGGAGATTCATAGGTAACTGTTAGGTCTGCAGTCCAGGGACAACCAGGGAGCCTAGCTCAAACAAAGTTGCCACTAAGCACAATCAGATTTGTTGTTGTTTGAGGAAGGTAGTAATTGCTTATATTAAGTTTCTGGATTTATCCAAGGGAGAGTGGGGGTAGGTAAGCAACAATCATTTCCAGATAATTAAATTTTGGTTGATTTTACTTCTACCAGTAACCAAATTAACATGTGCATTTGAAGTGGAATTTGCTTGTACAAGGAATTTGATTTGAAGTGGAGATTTTGAGTTCCTCCTTTTCTAGTACCCGTTCTACAGTCTTGACAGAAGTTGTACTCTGGTAAGTGTAGTGAAGAAGTTGTCTGGTTAAAGCTATAGCTCTAATAGCTGTAAAGTTCTGGGCTGTGCTGCGCTATCAGGGCATCAATTTTTTATTTTAATATTTTGGGTGTTTAGAAGGTAGTAGGAGAGAGGGCATAGTCATGGTTTGCTTTCAACATTACTTTTAAAGGTGAAAAAATGGTAAAGGCCATGAGCTGCTACCAAGCTAACTTGTAGTCCTGTGTTTTGAGTCCATGAGTCTGTACTTTTACACCATGCAACTCTGAGGAAGTCAATGTTTTTAAACTCTCCCTAATAAGAAACCTTGTGCCTTATGGCTGTTTTGGTTTGTAAACAAAACAAACACACAGGCTCATTATTGAGAACAGTGAAAGCCATGTTTTAATAAGTCAGTAAAAAACAGTCATACTCACTTATTCCAAAGGTAAATATACAAGCGTTCTGGGGGGTTTTTTTTTTTTTTTGCACTCCAAATCCTCAGTGGTCAAACAGCCTACCTTCCTCTCACCCACTCAATTTACCATGCATTCCTTCCTCACAGGGGCAATCTGCAAAGAGTGATGCTCTTTTGCTGCTATACCTTATATTTTCCAAGCACATCTGCCATGTCCCAAAGGGTTGCTGTACAATGGGCATGTTTCACAAGAGCCATGCAAACCATGACGGCAATTGTTTTTGACCAGGGCTCCACATGAAGATTACACCCTAGCCATACTTCAACAGTTTTCCCAAAGGATAGTAAGCAGACTTTGCTCTGACACCTCTGAGTTCCTTCAGTGTCTGGAATCTAATCAAAACCAGGCTGACCAGTCAGGCCTTTAATCCTTCTGAGCCATAGACTTGGTTAAGTTGAATCTTGTAGTGATAACAGTTCTGCTAAAAAAATACTCGAGGGTTAAATACTCAAGAGGGTTAAAATACAAATGCTTTTACAAGCAACCGATTCTCCTTTACAATATTCAGTACTTACAATTACAGTTAGTTTAGACTTTGATTCCATTTTCTAGCATTCCCAATTGCCTTTAGCAGACAGAAGCATTAAAATGTAATTACAAAATTTACAGTTTTTGGCACAGGAAAACAGTTAGGCCTTCCTTCTCTACCACTGGGATCTAGCTGAACCTATTTGGGTCAGTAATCAGTGTCCATTTTATTGTGCATCACTTACAGCTGCCTTCCCAGTCTCCTTCTGGAGCAAGGGAGCAAGACACAAGCTAACTGGATTTCTTTTTTTGTTATACGTTTTTTCTATCCACTCTAGCAAAACAAATCAGCCTACTTTCCCTGGGGAGAGACCCAAATCAGAGTCCTCATCCAGGAAGGTATGGGGTTCTTTGGTCTCTTCCCCTCAGTTTTGCATTTCAGCAGACTCACAGGTCACACTGCTTCCCAAGTTCATATGCCAGAGGATATGGTTTAACCATTCCCTAACCAGGGACTCAAGGGAACATCCCCCCACTAATTTCCCCCAGGTAACTACCGAGTGGAGCTGCATCATTCATGAAGCAGCACAGAGACTTAAAGCTCAACTACCAGCTGATGCTGGATTTGTGTAGTCACATCACTAGGATGACCTGCTAAGAGTTTCCCCTTCATGTGCACCACCTTACTTTCTGGGACCAGTGTCTTTCATGACAGAACAGAATATATTTTGCATATAGGCTAACTACCACCTGGTGGTGGTTGTTTACACTTGCATCACTGGGACAGGTTACCAAGTTTCCCCCTGCTGGTGCCCAGTTCTGCAGATGTAGCTTTCATAAGAACATCCTGACTTTTTCAGACCCTGCACACAACACTGCTCATTGGGCACCTTCTTGCTTAAAGGTCTGGACAATGCAGTGAACTGGAAATCTCCTCCAAAAGGATGAGTAAGAAGTCGCCACTTGCAGGTTTCTTGTTTGTAGCTCTACTACCTGTACCACTACTTAGTCTTTTGTCTGGGTCACACAGACTGGGATTTATCCTGCCAAGAACCAAAAGAAATAGTTCAAAAAGCCATGGACCCGATACAAGAAACAAAATTAAACACTTCAATAAAAATATCATTTCCCTAGGGTGGCCGAATGTTTTATGAGAGTTATTTTTGTCATATGGATTATCTTAAATTTGTTTTTGTATATTTTAGATGCGATTGAGGGGTCATGTGATCCGGTACTTGTATGACTTCTGAATTCATTTTTTTAAATGCTGAGGGTGTATTTGGTTGTGATGTTTCGAGACAAAAGCGCTAATATTTTTAGTGTTTGATTTTATTTCTCGTGTCAGGTCCGTGGCATTTTGAATTATATTGGATTTTTTTTTTGTTTTTATTTATCCTGCTATGAAAAAAAAAGGGTTTATAGTTTAAAATAGGACAAAGAATGCATAATAGTGTCACAGGAAGAAAAGTTTCGGACACTGTCCACTAATCTTAAAGCAAGCAGATTTCCAAGTGCAGGCTTGCAAGAGTGGCTAGAGTGTGATCTCCTGAGTACACACAGGCAATATTGCAGGAAAGTGTGAGGTTAGCCAAAAAATTGTCAGTCTTCACCCTAATCAGGTTATTTTGGGATAGAGTTGCAAGGACATTAAAAAGTAAAGACCATCAAATCAGATGCTTTATCAAATTCTAATAGCAGCCCTTCAAGACAAGTTCTAGCAACAATGCTGCAACTTCAAAAACTCTGCATGCATTTAATCTCACATGCAATCTCATAACTGCTATGGAAAAAGACCTCTCCTTAATGAGAAAGAGAAGTTATACAGGAGATTTCTCAGTTAAAATCTGAATAAAAACTACAAACTTTCTGATGGAATTGTGAGTATAAAGGAGACTGATAAATCTCACAGAATTTGATTCCGTTATTGTTTTGGCTCAGCTCTTATCTTGGTATTTATTGAAATACTAATATCCATGTAGCACAGTAAATAGCGACTATTTTGTCTATCCTAAATCGATCATTATGTCCACACCTGAGTTTTCTTGTCTCAAATTCTGTAAAACCAGTAGATTACTTCCCTACCACAAGTCAAGCTGTGAAAACCAGTAGATCACGCAGGTGTCACAATTTAGCAAGGTCAGTCAGTTGGAAAGCTGTGGCATATATAGGAGCTCTAACTAGGGCAAAATAACCAGAACAATGGCCAAAATAAAATTGTGTCGTTTATAAATAGTTAAAAGAAATGGTCAAGTAGTGTTAACTGTCTTTTTGTGTGGAGTACTTCATATCTGCAAGACCCATTAATCAGTTTTAGTAAAGCTAGAAATGGGATTGTCTAGCAGACTTGTGCAGACAAATTGGCCCTTAAAAGCCTAGCCAAGAATTTCACCCATGTTCCAAAGTCAGCACCCATTTCCCCCCATCCAGCAGGGACACAGGTGGGATCCCAGGAGTGCATTTTGTTTCCTATCTAGTCATCCAGGTTCCACAAAGAGGGCTAGTGAGGTACTCTGCTTGACATGGACAGGGAATCTATTCTGCTCTATCCTGCCAACAAGTTAATGTCACAGACCAGGTTGAGGCCGAGTGCGGGTTGTGCGAGTGCAGTTTGACTTGCAGATATGCAGCAACTCCATCAAGGCTGTCTCTCAGATGGCCTCATATGCCAGACATAGGTCACCTCTGTGCAGTCTGTATGAGACAGAGTAGAGGGACAGGACCTTTAGCCTATCTGTATGGGATAGGTGTTTGAGACCCTGGATTGTCCTGGTCAGAAACCTCTGTGGTCTCTCCAGTTGCTGCATGTGCTTGGCAAGGCACATGCCAAAGGTCATGTAGTGTTGCGTGTGTGGGCTTTCTAAACATGCTATATTTGTTTTTTTAAGTATAGATTGTACAGGCTTTAGCCATAGCTGGCGTGGTCTTGTTATGAAGGAAAATTTGGGTTAAAGCTAGTCATGGGTAAACCTCTACTGCCTACACAAAACTAGGATATAGTGCTATTTTTTCTTCTAATGGTATTGTATTATGGAAATTAAATTTCAGTTCAAAAAGTATTCTTACTAACTTGCACTGTATTGCACAATCATCTTCTTCTTTCGGCTGTTCCCATTAGGGGGTCGCCACAGCAGATCACCTGTTTCCATTTCTTCCTGTCCTCTGCATCTTGCTCTGTCACACCAACCACCTGCATGTCCTCTCTCACCACATCCATAAACCTTATCTTAGGCCTTCCACTTTTCCTGTTACCTGGTAGCTTCATCCTTAGCATTTCTCCCCAATATACTCAGCATCCCTCCTCAGCACATGTCCAAACCAACGTAATCATGCCTCTGGCTTTGTCTCCAAACCTTCCAACCTGGGCCGACCCTCTAATATACTTATTCCTAATCCTGTCCACCCTCGTCACACCCAGTGCAAATATTAACATCTTTAATGCTGCCACATCCAGCTCAAACTCCTGCTTTTTTATCAATGCCACTGTCTCCAACCCATATAACATAGCTGGTCTCACTACCCTCTTGTAGACCTTCCCTTTCACTCTTCCAGGTAGTCTGTCACAAGTCACTCCTGACACTCTTCTCCACCCACTCCATCCTGCCTGTACCCTCTTCACCTCTCTTCCACACTCAGTTACTCTGAACTATTGACCCCAAGTATTTAAACTCATCCACCTTCACCACCTCTACTCCTTGCATCCTCACCATTCCTCTATCCTCGCTCTCATTCACACACATATATTCTGTCTTAGTCCTGCTGACTTTCATTCCTCTGCTCTCTAGAGCATATCTCCATCTCTCCAGGGTCTCCTCCACCTGTTCCCTACTCTCACTACAGATCACAATGTCATCTGTAAACATCATAGCCCACGGGGACTCCTGTCTGATCTTGTCTGTCAACCTGTCCATCACCATTGCAAATAAGAAAGGGCTCAGAGCTGATCCTTGATGTAACCCCACCTCCACCTTAAACACATCCGTCACTCCTACCACAGACCTCACCACTGTAACACTACCCTCGTACATATCCTGTACCACTCTTTACATACTTTTCTGACACTCCTGACTTCATCATACAATACCACAACTCCTCTCTAGGCACCCTGTCATATGCTTTCTAAGTCTACAAAAACACAATGCAACTCCTTCAGACATTCTCTGTACTTCTCCATCAACACTCTCAGAGCAAAGATCGCATCTGTAGTGCTCTTTCCAGGCATGAAACCATACTGCTGATCAATAATCACATCCCTTCTTAACCTTGCTTCCACTACTCTTTCCCATAACTTCATGCTGTGACTATCAGTTTAATCCCTCTGTAGTTACTACAGCTCTGCACATCACCCTTATTCTTAAAAATCGTTACCAAAACACTTTCTCCATTCCTCAGGCATCATCTCACTTTCCAAGATTATTAAACAATCTGGTACCAAACTCCACTACCATTTCACCTAAACACCTCCATGCTTCCACAGGTATGTCATCTGGCCCAACAGCCTTACCATTCTTCATTCTTTTCATAGCTATCCTTACCTTCCTCCTTGCTAATCCATTGTACTAAGTACTCTTTCCATCTCCTCACACTCTCCTCGCTTGTGAGTATGTTTCCCTCATTATCCTGTATCACCTTTACCTGCTGCACATCTTTCCTAGCTCAGTCCCTCTGTCTAGTCAAATCGGTACAGGTTTTCTCCCTCCTTAGTGTCCAACCTTTCATACAACTCTTCATATGCCTTATCCTTAGCCACCTCTCTTTGCCATGCACCTCATCTCCTTATACTGGTATACTTTCTTCATCTCTCTGACAATCCCACTTTGTTGCCAACCACTTTCTGTGTATACTCTCCTGTACTTCCTCATTCCACCACCATGTCTCCTGGTCATCCTTCCTCTGTCCAGATGTGATACCAAGCACCTTTCTAGCAGTCTCCCCTTACTAGCTTTGCTGTAGTTACACAGCTATTTGCACAATACCTTATTGAATTACTTCCTGTAAAAACACTTCTGGGCACACAGGGTTGCCTGATCAGCAGGCCGATCAGGGGTCCGAATGGAGAAATGATTCAGCAAACAAAGGAGTGTAGCATTGCTGGAACTGAATTAATCTTAAAGTCTTGGTGAGTACCTTTATGAGGTGGACCCTATTTTTACAAAATCTCACCAAGACAACACTGTTGTATAGAATATAACCCTTGTTACATTAGTCACATTTGCTCATTGGAAGGTATTGCTTGCGTGATATGTGCAAAAATGAAGGATAAAAACACTGCAATTAAAGGAATATTGTACTTAAAATTCTTAATGAAAATACATAAACATTTTGTAAGAAATAAAGTATGAAACTTACCGAAAACTCATCCATTTTCCTAAAAAAAGAAAAAAGGAATCAGTTTTTTCCATGCTGTTAAAAAGATTATACAGCATAACTGTATGGAGAGTTAGACAAATACATTTTTCAGCCAAGAGATTCATTTTCTTTGCACCTGTCCAAACCATTATAGGTTCATACTAAGCTAACTGCCCTTGCGAGCCATTTTAAGCCTAGCCAATTATCCTTTGTGAGCTTCAAACCCTGCACCTTGTGTTTGTAAGGCAAACACCTTTAGGCCACCCATAGTGGAGGTAAAGGCTCAAACCTGCATGCTTAAAGCAGTCCTATGAAGTTAAGGTACTGCAGACCAGACACTTGCTGTGGACAGAATGACAGCTCTTCACTGGAACACAAAAACTTTCTACATTATCTTCAGTAGCAGGCAGTATTTATTTCACTTGACATCTGGCACTCCCACTTAGGTGCCAAGGAGTACAGCTACAGTATCTGACCAAAAATCAGCTCATACTTACATTTGCACTTTAGCGTTAAAAAGGATTGCACTCATAGTTCAGTATTTCACACAGACCACCAAACTGACACGGCCTTGCTTCTATACAACATTTCTGATAGCACAGAATGAGGAATGCTTGGCCTGTCTAATCTGCCTGTTCCTCTATTTAAAGATAATTACCCACAGTCCTTAAACATTCACTTCCTATGCAGACTCTACAACCATCTCAGGAAGGCAATTTCAGAAACCACATTGCCCTAGAAGCAATCTACTTAGTACATTCAACCAAATCATTTTATACTTGTACATTTTTTTCTGAAGAATGCCACATTTGCAGTCCCCCTGAGAGTTTTGAAAGGGTCAGGTAAAGACCACACCTCTTGTTTCATTTAAAAGGTATGCATAACTCATTGCTTCTTACACAGGCATACTCAGCAGATAATTAGAGTTGCTGTGAAGCCTGTTAAGAGCACACTCATCTGAGCAGAAGAGTTCCATGTGCTCTTAAGCACAGTATGCTCAACAACTATCTACAGAACAAGGGTGTGTAGCCAGGCACACACACAGAACATTTTCTTCTAAGCATCAGATCAACATGGCTTTTTTCAAGTTATATTATGTCTAAAGCTATCCAAAATGAATGCCTTCAACAAGTGGGGGGGGGAGTGCTTGCCAGTACAAAAATGGAACTTGCTTGCTACAGCACTGCCATAGAATTCTGGTAAATACTGCACTTATGGCTAACAAATGAAACTTAAAAGGGTAGCTATGTATACAAGTTATAAATACAGTAAAAAAGTTGTTACACAACCCTGCCACCACGTACCTTTGTTCCAACTGCATTCAAACCCAGCAAAGTTAATTATCCTACTACATTTGCAAAATCGTACAAACTAATTGATGCAATCATTACTGTCCTAAACAAGCATGCAAATTTATGTAAAAAAATACAAATTTTATTTATTTTACTCTCTAGTGTCTACTTCCTCCCCACCATTGCATTCCTTTAGCTACCTTCAATTAACTGCCAAACCCTTTTTATACAGTCACACCTCTATCTTCAAATACCTTATCCCAATACCTCCAAGCTGTGAGATCAGAATTCTTTTTTTTTTTTTTTATGGCCCTTACCAAGATCTGTTCCTTTGTTATATGTAGCCACTCTGGAAGGTTTTACCACATTTCTGGAAAAAGAAACTCTCCCAGGAGACCACCTACAACAGAAGATAAAAGATCTGTACATTCGCTGGTGACTGGATTTTACCTTGTAACCATACCTACAGCCGCAGAATTACAAATAAGTGTTGTGTGTCTGTATGTGCGTGTGTGTTTTGGATAGCAACTGCCCAGAGTTATGCTTTGCATTTGTGTGTATTCTACATTTTAGTAATTAATAGCAGACATGAAAGCTAAAGACTTCTTTTCCTTCAGCAAATGCCTGCTGATGGCAAGCACTACTAACTTAAGTATGCAAGTACTAGATTTCAGGTTTGAGTTGAGAGAGAAAGGCAGGTACAAGAGAATGCATCTCAACATGTCCCAGTAATTTGCTTCATATTTTTTTTTCACAATTTTTTTGAGTCTCCAAAAGTGCATGGTTTTGCAAGTAACTGCCATCCAGTACAGTCAGTAATGACCGACATGAGAGTTTCACATTATATTTTTCATAAAATGCTCTACTCCTCTCACTTGCCTCTTTTTTGGCATTATGGGTTGCCATCCTAAATTTGGCAACTCCCTTTCCATCCCAGTTGATGGACTTGGCATTTATACAGTCATTTATACACAGTCAAAAGAAATTGCAGGCATAGACATAAGATGGCTGCCCACTGCCCAGAGGACTATGATGGCTGGGACGGACATTTTGCAAATTTGAACCATCTAAAAGTGTTGCATCACAATTTCATATCGAAAAATTACATATGTTGTAGTTTTGTCAGTTTAAGCTAGAAGTAGCCAACAGAGTAACTTGGCTAGTTCTGTAACTTTTTTGGAAGTAGTCAACAATCCTTGGGGTGGAAGAATTAGCATATATTCAAACTGAATCAAGTTGTTTTTTTTTTTTTTTTAGACCGTGTACATATACACAATCCTGCAGCTCCAACCTGGAATTACACTAGACCAACTCAGAACTGTCACTGCACAAGCACTCCGTCACCTGGTTAGTGTTCAGTCTAGCCGATAAAATTATACCATTATCTTGTTTAAGATAATGGCTACTACACAGGATTATACTATTTATCTCAGACTGACAATAATCCGTACCATTTTTTTTGTAACCTTATTTCATCAGGTGATCAACGTATTCAGACGTGCACACTCAAATGTAGAACAGACTAGTAGTTTGTTGCTGGAGAGACTGAGGAAAGGTGTCGAACTTTTTGCAGTTTTTGATATCTAGCTTTTTTTTGGATCCTTCTAGAAGCATAGTTGGTATTAGCAGATACCCTCACATGGCATTGATTTTTATATTACACATATATAAAATTAAACAGGTCAGTGTACTTCCTGCCTATATTAGAGAATCTAGAGAGTATACTTGGTTTAGAGGTAATCTCTTATGCATTGTGCTGTCGGAGCAGCTCATTGTCCTGTTCAAGTTGAAAGGGCTAACATGACAAAGGTTTACAGAAGATTTTATGGTTTAGGTTAACATAGCAGAATGCAGTTCACAAAGAGTCGGACTAAATTATTTGCATAAGTTAAGTATTGTCTTCTGTGGCCTCTCCACATTTTTGTGGCAAATCCAAAAAGGATGGGACTGTTTGCAATCAGAGACCAGTTAGCTAATTAAATCCTGAAGATGGCTACTCCATGTTCTATCCCACCTCTTTTCACTTGAATGTATTTTATATGTTGGGAAACATTTTGGTATGCAATACTATAGAGAGTTTCAGAAATGCTTGCAGAAGATTTTTCTTATCTTTGAGGCAAGACCAACTGTCCAGATTTTTTGCCTCATTTTTATCCATTTCTCAAAATCTGTGGTATTATGGCACATCAATGAGGAATGAAGTCACTAAATGATAGTTTCAGACTTCATATCCTTCAGTAAATGCATGCCTTCACAAAATCTGTTATTCTAGCAACTATCCAAGTTTAGAAGGGCTCCTTATTGAAATGTCAGTACTAGACTGAAAACACAGAAGAGCAGATCCTGAAAAATAAATAAAATCGCTCTTCTCCTTAAAACCTTTTTTGCAGGGGGATGGGAGTGGGTGCCCATCTTATATATACCAATTGCCATACTTTGGAGAAAAGGGAATATTCTGAAAAACATGGCATCTCAGACTTTGTATATACAAGTCCAGTCTCTTAGCTATTCCGTCTCTGTTTCAAGACTCACTTTTGCAGGTCCTGACATTTTGGATGGCTACCATTTATAACAGCAACATTTAAAATCTGTCTCAGAGTTTGGGCTTTTGTTCTCCCAATTATTTTTGGCTTTCCCCAGAATTTTTATGCTAAGAGGTTGAAAGGTGAAATTATAATGTTGAAGGGGGAGTTCTGGGTAGGTTCCATGGGTTCTGACTTCTTATACTGCGTGTGTGTGTGTGTGTGTGTGTGTGTGTGTGTGTGTGTGTGTGTGTGTGTGTGTTATTTAGCAAGCCACAAATACGACAGCATAAACAGGCAAAACCTCAGCTATGTTGAGGTATGCATGTTACATGGCTGTCTTGTTTTAAAAAGTTACTATCTTATGGTCTACTGCTCACCCAGCAAAATGTGGTTGTGACTTGTGGTTAGACTGAATAATGTCATTTCAAATGGCTACCCTATAAAAATCATAAGGGAGCTGCCCATATTGCTATGCCACCACAAAAAATTCAAGACACACCCAACAGATTTGGGCCTGGTGCACACCACCCCAGAGTCAAGAAGGGATAATACCATATCTGTTCCAGATAGGATTCAAGAGCTTAACCACAGTAGCAGTGCATAGAATGCAAGGTGCACCTTTGAATGGGATGCTTTGCAGAGTATCATGGCCAAACCATCTTGAGGGCATAGCCAAACCCATGTTTGACCATCCTCTCTCCACGAAACAAGTGCTGTAATGCTGTATGCCAATAGAAGCTGTTCATATCATATGGATTTCAATGGCTTACACAAGGTCTAGCTGCCTTTCAGGGCAGCTTTCCTGGCCAAGCTCTGGGAATGAAGCATAACTATTCACATACTGTTCTGGTTTCAGTTGGATAACATGAAACGGGCAACTGAGAAATTCACAGAAAAATCTGGTCAAGTCATACATCCTACACAATTATACCTTCTTTTTAGAGCACATAAACAGGCCTCCAACTACTGCACAAAAAGGCTGTTCTACAGTTTAAAGTGCATGGTTTTTGATAAGTATTCAAAGCCATGCTGTCGGTGGACTGGCGAGCCCCAACCGGGAAAGCCATGCTGTCGGTGGACTGGCGAGCCTCAACCGGGAAAGCCATGCTGTCGGTGGACTGGCGAGCCCCAACCGGGAAAGCCATGCTGTCGGTGGACTGGCGAGCCCCAACCGGGAAAGCCATGCTGTCGGTGGACTGGCGAGCCCCAACCGGGAAAGCCATGCTGTCGGTGGACTGGCGAGCCCCAACCGGGAAAGCCATGCTGTCGGTGGAAGAAGAGGACTATTCAGAAAAGGCTTCTAGTGGCAATTTAAACTTTGGTGCGTGTTCATTTCATATTGGTCAACAGTTTGTCCACTTGACTCACACTTACACCTCTTCAAACATGAGCTGCACAGAGTATTTTTTTCTTTAAGTGAGGCAGCCTTCATAAGCTTATTTCACTAGACAGCACATGTCATGCCTGCTCATCAGAAGCCTTCCATATAAAAATCAGAACATAAAATTTTGTCCACTCACTGTGTATGGCTGGGGAGTCTGTGCCAACACTTGTGCAAAACAAGACATCTGTGGGCGAGTGACAGTGGCTGAACACAATACACATCATGAGGACAGTGTAATGTCAAGAGTAATGCAGTCCTGTGCATTTCCCATTGCTTGGTTTGTAAAGGATATAAATGTGTATGTGTATACATGTGTTGCTACATGGGTACACTGTGGCAGTGTGAGAAGGTGTGGCCATACTTGCATCATGACCACAGTGTGATAACATGCATCATAATTACTATTCAGATAGTCACAGAACATTTTTGCTGTCTGGTTCTATACAGAAGACTAGAGTAGTACCAACTTAAGTATCCTAATATTTCCCTTGTTTGTGAATTGGTATGGATTAGTTGAAGGAT
Organism: Protopterus annectens; assembly: GCF_019279795.1. Lineage (NCBI taxonomy): Eukaryota > Metazoa > Chordata > Ceratodontiformes > Protopteridae > Protopterus > Protopterus annectens. The sequence goes on along the minus strand of NC_056737.1, from coordinate 728,697,366 downwards.
GCAGGCAATTACCGTCCTAAATGCATGCTTCCTTTCTGCTGCAGGTCAGGACAGAGTCTAGTCATTGTAGCCTTATGTCAGCACTCGTGCCTGCTGGGCTGTAGAGATGGGTCGCTGCCAGCCAGCAAGGAATCTTTGGTTACCAAGAGTGAGTACTGGTTGAGTGGGTTGGTAGTGGGACAGAGTGCTTCCAGTGTTGAGGACAGAAGACACATCTAGACAACTGACATTTATACTCCATGTGGGTGGAAACATGTCAACTTCACTATTATGCAACCTCATGTAATGGGTGCCGTGGAGGGAATCTTGCATTTGTGGCCGCAAACTTGTATGCTTGGCTTGGATGTTGTGTACAGAATGATGTGGACAGGTGCTAGGCCATGGAAATGACTAAAGGTTTGGACAAGCAGTGGTTTCATGGCATTCTTCATGGTGGACGTGGGTGACACCACTGTCCTCCATTTCTCCACACAAAGGAGGAGGCAAGAACTACTGATCAGATGGTTGGTTTTGTAGAATTTCTAAATGACTTAAGAGGAGCTATTTTGAAAGTAGTAAGTGGTATGCAATACATTAAATGTCTGTGGCCATAAGTCTTTAATTATGTTCCCTAATTCCTGAAACTGGATACAAGACGTGGTCTGTAAGGGATAATATTACGGATGCATGTTGTTTTAGGAGCTGAACATTATTTTTAGATCAGTGTAGGATGTACAGGGCTTGAGTAACTGAAATTTGTTTGGGGATGGTTATAAAACAAAAAAGTATGAAATTATTTAAAGTAAATACAAGTCAGGTGAAGAATGCTGGCAATCCAAACACGGAGTACCTGCCTACTTCAATGAGAGATTCACAGGGCAAAAATTCTCGAAGAACATTTGCAAAATGTTAAGGAAATCCCTCATATTTAGTAAAACTGAATGAGAGTCATCTTTGGGGATGTACAAGTAAACTGTAAAGTGCACAAAAACATAACCATTTAATTGGAGGTACGCTGTAGTAATAAATTGTACTTAACGGCACCTAAAAGTAGCTCATGGGTTAAAACTTAAAGTGCTTTATTGCCTGCTGATAAGATAGGGGTAGGCACCCTTAGTGGAAACATTACTGTGGGATATGTATGGTCTGAATTACTGACAGATGATTAGGGGTCTATATTAGCTCGCCAAAGTCACTCTTCAGCAAACACACATTCGTTGACCTGCATTCAGCAAAAATCACTTCCATGATTCACTGAATACTCCCAAGGCAGAGAAATACTCACCCTGCAGCACAATGGACCCAAATCTAATGCACCCAAGTGGGGGGGGGGCTTCACCCCCCACACAGCCCCCTAATTATATATACCCACTGCGATCACACTACAGTGGAGAAAAGGGTAAAGTTGTGCTGTGGGCAAGTATTTCTTTGCCCTGGGAGTATCAGCGAATCTCAGAAGTGATTATCGCTGAATATGGGTTGATGAGCATGTGTTCGCTGAAGAGTGACTTTGGCGAACTAATATAGATCCAGGATTAGAAGACGTTAAAAATATTACAACAGATATATTTAGATTAGTCAAACAAGTAATGTGAATATGGTCATGACAGGAGGGCCTAGACAACCAGTGGGTGTTATAAAAGCATTAGGACAAACAAAGGCATAGACAAATATTTATAAACACTGTATGAATAATATTAGGCCAATATCTCATTAATGGTAGGTTCTGTATGATGGATGAAGGTGCCATCTAGATGATTTTTTGTGAATGTCCTTGTAACAGTCAGTATGTAAAAGAGAGTACTACATTTAAAGAGTGTTTGCAAATAGTTATGAAAATATGATACGCCCATATTTATATTAAATTATGCAGGAATTAAGTGTGATCTTGTTATGTTTGGGGTAGCATATGCAAGATATGGGTGTTACTTAACTTGCCATTAAAACATGATCTGTAATGTGAATGTTTCTGAAGATGTACATGTTTGGTAAAAGCAGCTATGAATATTGGCTATATTTTCATACCAGAATTATTATTCTAGAATTTTTGTGGCATACAGGCAAACAAATGTTGCAGTCAGATACACAGTTTTGCCACTCAGAATTGCCATTTAACATGCATGGTTGTACAGATAACATGGTTTTCAAATACTGGGAGTGTTATATTTATAATTTGGATTGATTGTGCAGTACCACAAAACAGTATTGTATTACAATGCTGTCATCCATCAACAGAAAGACCTCAATAACCCATGTTTGATCATAATACCAATACATTTTGGGAAGTAAAATATTTTTCTGTAATAAATTTGAAATATAAATTCAATGTCGCCAAATAGGCTTTTTTAAACACTTTTACCAAAATTACTTCTTAATGTGCGTTTGCCTGTCTTAACAGGAAACAAACCATATTAAGCATTGTTCCCTATACATACATCACGTTTTTTTTTTTCAACATTACATAATTTGCTTAATTCCAGCCTTCCCTTAAATCTCACTCCTCAACATTATTCTGCATGTACTATTCCCATTTATTTCTATGTAATTTGCTCCATCACTTTTCTAAAAGATTCCTCTTCCAGTTCTTTTATAGGTTCACATGCAAGTACTAGACTAGCTGCCCTTGTGGGCCATTTTAAGCTTGGCCAATTTCCCTCAGTGAGAATTAAACCCTGTGATTTACCTGGGAGGTAAAGACCTTCACCATTATGACATCCCCCAAACTCATTCAACACTTCAAATGCAGCTGGTTTATACTTTGATTTCCACATCCTTGTAACTGCATTTTGGCAACCAACAGAATTAAACTTAAGGCCTTATTACTTTTAGACAATTCATATCCCAGGTCCCAGTTCAAAAGAATTATTCCCTAGTTATTTGCTCACCCAATATTTCTGACAGAGTATTCTGTAGGAACATTTTAAAATCTGCCATCTCATTACACACCCAGATTTCCCAATTACCCACACCCAGAATGTTTATTCCCCAGTTACCTCTTTCTTCAAAATCATACCTCCAACATTTGCTATCTACCTCAGGAAAAATTCTATTAAGTTTGCCTGGAGTATAAAAATACCTATGCAAACCCTTAGCAAAAATCCTAACCTTCTGGAGTTTGATGGAGAGCCATACATGTCCGCCTATTGTTTCCTTTAAAAAAGGAAAATAAAAAAGCTTTAAGCAGTCTCTTCCCAATCTTTTCTAACCTCATTGGAGTGATTAGCATATATGCCAATTATGCAAACTGTCATTTCAGTGAACGGCCACTTCAGAGAATTTTTTCCTAGGGGAAAAAATTGCTTTGCCATTGTTGTGAATTTTCCCTTTTCCCCACTGTAGTGCAGAGTTGGTATATTTAGTTAGGGGGTGTGAGAGGCATAGCCCCCCCACTTTGACAAGTTTGCAATATAGTGTTGTTGTTTCTGGGCGGCCAAGCGATTTTCCCCCTTAGGAAAAAAAAATTCGCTAAATTGCCATTTGCAGTTTATTGGTCAACGAACAGGCATTCACTGACATGGGTTTTCGATAAGGTAACCAACCCAAATCCCCTTACCCCTTTCTCTTTGCCTATACTCCAATATCAATCCCTGGTAGGGAAGGCAGCCTCTAGCTTGCAGTCCAAACATTTTCTTGACCTCATCCCACTCTTTACTCTTCCCTCCCCAGTTATTTTCTGCCAATACCTTGGTTCCTTTGCCAGTTTCTCCAGTAAATTCCAGCCCACTCTTGCCCATTTTCTGCACTCCTATGTATTGTCACAGCTATTTGAAAAATCTCCCTCTTTTTGGGTTACCTCTTGGAATACTTTCTGTAACTTTTAAAACACTCTGTATGGTTATTATTCTCCTTAAAAACCTGTATCCAATCCCACTCTCTCCTCATTTCTTGGACTTCCCCCTGCTTTCAACATCACTTTCCACTTTGAACTACAGCCTTCTGCTTGTGTTCTACATGAGCCTTGTAGCTCTAAAATCCCTTCACATCGGGTAATCCTAAAATCACTCTTTAGTGCAAGGATTAATTTATCCCACTTGACTACTGCCCTCTGCTCCTCTATTAACAAAGAGCTGAAGGAATTTATCTATTGCCCACAACTTCTCTGGTTCATAAAAATATATGTCAGACCCATATATAAAACTAAAGGGACTATCCCTTTCTTCTATCTTACTATCCATAAAGAGCTTCCAGTTTCTCAGTCATTGTATTATCTTTTGTTTAGCCTCTTCTCATGCAACCTTAGCTGCCATAACAGACAAAACTGCAAAAAACAACTGCAAAAAAAACTGGGCTTGTATCAGTTCATTTTAACTACTTAAACATTCTATTTTTCCAGCCTTTTGTAATTTAAGTTTATATATTCCTTTAATCTTTCATTTTAAATCACCTCTGAGTACATTTGATTTGTTTTTCCTCTAAATTACTGGAAGTCATATCTTGTACTAAAGCTGAAGGGCTCTATAAACAGCTACCAGTAAAGGTCTGCACTGAAGGTACTTATAAACTTCAAAATTCAGAATTTTTACATTCAGCAAATCACCTCTATTTAGGTCATGCTGTCAAGATGAGAAACTAGTAAATTTAAAATTGCATTAAGATAGGACATAATTTGTGGACATAATTTGTGGAGAAGGGACTTTATTTGGACCTACATATAAATGAAAGATGAAATATTGTAAGCAAACTTTGTTTAAAAAATATCCAGTTAAACTTTTACTACCACTAATTATCAGAATGTCAGGGAATCAACTACAAAAAGTCAGGTTGGCACCTATTTGAGGACTTAACCCCCAGGAAGACTTATGACTCATGAGGTCCTGTACCATCCAGGAAGACTTATGACTCATGAGGTCCTGTACCATCCAGTAACTCAACTGTAAATAGACAGATTCAAATTACCTTACTTAAAGGAAGGTCGGAGATACGGTGGCAGTGTTCCAGATCTCCTGGATCAAAAGAAGGCTTTAAAAAAAGATGGAAACATTTAAGGTTTCAAAAAAAAAAAAAAAAAAAAAAAAAAAAAAACACACACAAGCTGTATCCACAAGTGCCCTCACAATTAGTCAAAAGTGCACAGACCTGCATTGCCCATCCCAGAAGACAGTTTTTTTTGTACATTTAAAGATGAAATGCAATAGGAGTTATACAAATTCAAATGAACATAGATAACCCTTTAAACATGAAAGGCCCCCATTATTAAAAGCCACCCGATCAAAAAGGATAATCCCACAAGTTGTTGCCAGTCAGGTAGGTCCAGGAGATTCATAACTCCTACCACATGAGGAAACACTATAAACAAAGCCAATGGAAAATGTAGACATTTTTTTGCAGAGGTGCAAGTGTCCCCTCAGATACCTTGGCACAGCTCTTATTTGGTAATACTAAAACATCTCACCCACAAACATCAGTGATCACAGTCTGTGACAAAACAGGGATTCAGTTAAACATGAGTGAGTACACCTGGTACAATGCAACTATGTTTCATTTAATTTGTCTTGTAGACCAGGATTCTGCCTACAGAAGTTCAAATGAAAAGTTGACCAACCTTTGTGGTCTCCTTATAACAGACCATTAGAAATCCCATCAAGTAAAATTTCAAAAAACAGGGCCACCACTATACTCAAATGGAGGCAATTTGGTCAGAAATCACATCCAAAAGAGGCATCCCTCTTTTGCAATTCATGAGAATGCTTTTTCTACTCAAGGACATACAGGACAGAGTCAGTGATCTGGAAAGTTACTGGACAATGTAACAAGCAGGAATCTCATTTTCAGAATGAGAATCTATTTTGAAAGTGCCATCCAACCACAGTCTCTGTAGCCTTAGCTCAGGAAGGTCATGACTGATTGACCAGTTATGGGTAAAAGCAGGCATGGTACAAACTAACCTGAAATTGTTTGCATCTTTGTACTGGATAGCAGACTTGAACAGTGTGAGCTCTAGTCGCAAATGAATCTGACTGCTCATGGTACAGATTTTGCCATCATGGAAAGATATGGCCATATCTAGTTTGAAAGCCATGACCAGCAATTTATTATTCCTTAAAATATTTTGTACATGAAGCTTCTAAATTAAAAAGGGCTTCAAACTTTCTCTGAAACTTCAAGTAAAATAGTTTACTAAGTGAACTGGAAATATAGCCCCTTTCAAGCTGTGGCTAGTTACAGTAAGAAATTAAATAACCTGTTACATGTTCATATTCAATTGCCAAACCAAAAAGTAAAATAAAAATCAAAAGATTTTACTCCTCACCAAAGATGGACCCAACAATGGTCTGAAGCCCAGCCCTTACAGATACATCCCAAATTACCTAGTCAGTCAATGATAAATTAGGAGAAATCTGCACTTTGCTCCTTGCCTGAAGTACACATTCAAAAGAACTGGCAAGACCTGCTATCTGAGCTACTTCAAATCCTGATCTAAACATCACATGGAAATAGCCACCAAGGTCACCATATGTAAGAAAATTCCTACAGTGGATAGAAACCCCACCCAAGGCACCGTATTGGAGAAAGTTCTATTGGAGTTGCTTCTACCAAATTACTATATGCAAGTAGTCATCTTACCAAGTTCCATTACAATACACTTGGTAAACCTTATCCTACTAGTCCAAAACAGCCTTCTCTAAACATTGCATTAATATGGACCAGTGTACAGGTCCTGTAAAGGTGACAATTGATAGTACAATCACCATTTATTGCTGAATTACACAGTAGGGCAGTGACTGATCATTCTTGTTGGGTCAAGATTACTCAGAGCTGGAAGGGAAATTCCCAGGCCTCTACTGTCCCTTGTGCCATGACTCCTGGTGATACCCAGATATCCACAATGAAGAGTAAAAATTGATACAACACAGAAATGGCAGAGGGCAAGAAGTTAATAACCTCAGGAGTGACAGATGATGAAACAGTAGAAAATAGCTGGACTCCGTAAAGGCCATTTTAGCCAAGCCACTAAGAGATATTGTTTTGCTGCTAAAGATCTTTTGCTGACATCGTGCTGGGAGGTTTCAGTTCCTGGTCTTTGTTGGTACTTTTTTTCATTTTCGTAAAGTGGTTTCAGTAATATCTGGAGTAACTTGGAGGAAAACAAAAACTCAGAATAGAACAAGTGGCTACTATCAATTACTTCACTGGACCGGAAAAAGGTAGGCATGTTAATTAAAAAAATTACACACACACACACTTACTTTGGTTGAAAGTCCCAAATGATCACATTTTGTAGGCACACTTCTGTCAATCTGTTTTGACCAGTGTTAAAGCTCAATAGCCCAGGCTTTGGTAATATGCCTCTTTCCTAGGGACTGTGCAATCCCGCGAGTTAAAATTAGCAAGTTATGTGGGGAGCACAGAAAACCCAGGCTACATTTTAAAGAAATGCAGGAAACTCAACTGGAACTCTAGCAAAAAAAAAAAAAAATTCTAAGAAATGTATTATAATTTTCATGTGATGCACTTTCCATTCCCCTTTACGTTTAAGAGTTTTAAAAAGGAAGATAGGAATACATCTCTTCTCTTCCCAGCCTAAGAACAAGTCAAACTAAATAGTATAGGGTACAGTATTAGTCAGGCCTATTTTTAATAGTAACTCTCAAGCAACCAGAAACTACAGTTATCTGGCATCTACCAATTCCCATGGGTGCTGGTTAGAGTTTACTATATACAGCAAGTTCATATATATGAACTTAAGCCAATTTATCACTGAAGCTGGAGTGCTGAGAAGAGCGATATGGAGAAATCCTGATGGCAGAATGGGCTGTGGATACAAATATTCCAACCTGTTCAGTGTTACCATGGCTGCATTTTACCCGACGATAAAAAGGTAAAAATACTGGAGACAGCTATTCATCCCATCCTCCTAACAAAGTACAAAAATCAAAAGCACTGCTGCTGTGGTTTTCATACAACCAAAAGTTACCATAGAAATAGTACCAGTCATTTAAACTTCTATTACTGAAATTGTACTTTGGGTATTTTAATGCAGCAATAGATATTTGGGTGTAGCATATTCTACAATTTTTCCAAGCATTCCTCCTATTGTACAAAAAGAATTTTATATATGTTTTAACACTGAAACAATTACAAGTTCAGTGTACACAAAGTATAACAGAGAAAGGCACTGGGCTTTTACCAAAGATATTCAGAATCAGACTTTACTAGGCCAACACTAGGGACCTTCCTAAGCCTAGCCAAGTTTTCACTGGTTTAGGTTGCACTTTGAGTAATGGATGAACTCTGCTTCACATGGATTGAAAGCTATTCCATAGCAGGGGGCAGTCTCTGGGACACACCTGTCTCTCCAGCCTAAGACAGACAAAATTCAGATCCTTAGACCTTGTATTTCTTGTACTCTGACTTATGAATATGTGGGAGATTCACAAGTGTGCGGTTTGTGGAGGCCTTGTAACCCAGGTGCAGATCACCTCAGCAATCTATAGGAAACTGAGAAGGAAAAAGCTTTAATGCACTCTGCACAAGGCAAGTTTGTTACACCTTGTATTCTTTTTGTAAGGAACCTCTGATGTCGTACTAGTTGCTGTGCATGCCTGGTCAGGTACATACCACAGGAAGCATTGGTCTGATAAGGGTAGAGTACAGTCAGATAATGACCTCTTTGGACCTAGATGTCATCCCCTTATAAGTTGTACAACATAAAAAAGGATTTTCTCACCACTGTGGCCACATAGTAGTGGAAAGTAAGGCTGCTGTCTGTGTACCCAGTTTCCAGACTACTGGGTCAACTCTTAGGGGTGTATTATCAACACAGTAATTAGCTAGGATACTTCCCAAATGGTACAATTATATATTTCTTAGCATTGAGTTTAAGACCATGGCTTTGGCACTCCGACATCGACCCTCTACAAGAATGCTAGTGTCTGCATTGGTTATGATGACAACCCCCAGCTTACAGCATTTGCTTCCATTTCAAAGAAATGGATGCCAAAAAGGAGTGGGCCAGGACTGAGCCCCGAGGGACTTGGCTAGTGACTGCCCCCCTGGGTCCTATTAGTGAGCCATCTGGCTATCCAGCAGGTGATAAGAGTTTATACTTAAATTAGTAAGCTCGTCTATAATGCCAGAGTGAAGTACTGTATCAAATATGTGGCCAGTTTGATGCAAGCTGTGCGCAGAGTCTTACCTTCATCCAATGCTTTAGTGACCCCCTCAAAAGTCCACCAGATATAACAGGCATGACCTGCCTTTAACAAGGCAACAAAAATTCAACCAGCAGACTGTGGCAGCAGTTGTCTTTATATTAAATGTCAAATCAGTATACAAGATACAAAGTACAAACAAACCAGTTTTGGCTAGTTCTTTACTACGTCAGTGTAATGAGGCAGAAAATAAACATGCATTTATATACTGTATTCAAAGCCTATGTGACCAATTAGAGGTGTTCATTTAGCCCAGGGGCAAACAGCCCTCCCAATTTAAATTATCCCATTTCTTCTCCTTTGTATTGAGTAATTCATGCCAGCCTGATTTATTCTATTTAATTCCTAAAATTCTAATCAATAATAATAAAATGGAATGATGCTGTTTTATGGGATTCAGTGTGGGTTTAAATAGTGCATTTGTGTGTCTTTTTTATATATATATAAAAACACACAAATGCACTATTTAAACAGTGTTTAGAGGGTGGAGTTTGGTATTGCCTAAAAAGGCACTACGAGGGTGGAAAAACTTTGCCAATGTCCAAAAGCCTACAGGGGATAAGTGCAGACCATCCCTGGCAAAGCAGAGCGATGTCAACCATGTCTTCTCAAGGCAGTCAAATATTTTACCCCCCTGGATTGACACCAACCCCCAACTTGTTTTATATTGTATTTTACCAAAAACTTCAAAATACATTTTAAACAGACATGCATAGTTGCAAAACCAACTCTCTCCGGAAGACCATATGTACTCAAACTAAATGGGGGGCTAGACCACCCACACCACCCAATGTGGGAGGTGGTGCCCCCCACAACCCCAACTATATATACTAATTCCATGATCACCCTACAGTGGGGAAAGGGGAATATACCTTTTACTTACCTTACAGTACTGTACACAATGCCATATATACTAACTGCAGTTTAGTGAATTGAGTTTTTAGTAAATGCGGTGGTCAGGGTGAAATGAAATTGAATGAAACAAAGTAGACCCATTTGAGTATACAGTTCAAGCAATGTCCTATTACTATTAAGTAATGTTTCATATACTGATTTCCAATATGATGTACAAGTAGTATTATTCCATAGCAACACTACATTAATAAATGTAGAGTTTAAAATAAAACTCATTTGGAAACCCTGCATTTCCTTCAATCCGGCTTGTGGTGTGCCAGAGAAGAGAAATTCAAGCTTTTTTGGGATACCAAAGGAAGTTGAGTAGCAAGTCATTTTATGTTTAATTCTGACAGGTTCATAGGTGTGTACCAGGCCAATGGCCCTGGAGCTTTTACAAGCCTAGCCCATAGAAGTGCTCTGGCATCATGCCACTGTTAGGGTGGACGGAATTATTAGGCAATGAATAAGATTTTAGGTAACCGTATCATTTTGATTAAAATTAGTCTGCCTTCAAATGTGAAGTCTGTTCCAACTGTCAATTAGACAAGTAATTGAGTTTATAAGTTGATAATTAGAGAAGTGATTTTTTTTTATAATTAGAGTCAATAATTATACTCAAATATTTAATATGCATGCCCTCCCAGTTTTGTTTCTTTTTGATCCAAGTTTCATATTAACATTCTTATTCACTGGAAGTGTCGGAGTTTGTTGTGACTGAATTTTACACTTTAGAGAGGTTTGCAAAGAAGTCTAGATTATGTAATAAGTGATCTATTGAATTTTCAATATCATTAGAAGTTATTAGTAGGTCATCAGCAAACAGATGCATCTTGGGGGACAATTTGTCTTGACACTTTATATCCTTTAACGCAGTCATTATTTCTAACATAATTTGCAAGAGGTTCAATAGCCAGAGCAAAGTAATGGGGAGGAGGGCACCCCTGTTTAGTACTTCTTAATATTTAAAATAGGCTAGATAGACAAGATCCAATAGGCTATGGACTTTTCATATTTTTTTAATTAATCCTATAAAGTTTGGGGAGAAATTGTATTTTTGCAGAGCTTTAAACAGAGAAGGCCAACTTAAGGAGTTGGAAGCTTTATCTATATAAAGGTTTAAAATAAGAAAGCTCATTTTTTTCTTCTTTGTCAAGTCTATTAAGGACAGTAATCTAATTACATTGTCTTGTACCTTTCTTTTTTGATAACCCGGTTTGGTCTTCATAAATTAATATCGAAACATTATTTAATCTGTCTGCCAATATCTTTTAATCAATGTTAAGCAAAGAAATTGGCCTGTATGATGTGCAAAGGTTGGGCTCTTTATAGGAGAGAGGATATTTCCATGAAGGAGGGATGCTTGCTGTAGTTTTAACTTCTTGGAATAATTTAAGATGTTATCAGTAAGAGTAATTAAAATTCCGGTATTAGACCATCCAGCCCTGGTGCCTTTGTCTTAAGATTTTATTTGCTCCTTTAATTTTAATTTTTTAAAGGAAAATGGTCTGTCTAGGTTATTAGTGTTTGGATAGCTTCTTTTGATTATTAGCAAAAAAGAAGTCACTCGTAGGAGTTAATATTCTTGTAATGGTTTTTAAAACAAGATTTTTTTTTTTTTAAGATGTGTAACTTTGATGGTCTGATTATTTCTAGTATATTATTTCTTTTATATGACTATTTTCATTTAAATATTTAGATCCAATCACAATCCTGTGCATACTCTTGGACTGAGTAGGACTGTAATCAGATTTCCACATTTGATATTTTAAGCTGCAGGATATCCTGATATTCCTTGTTCAGTTTACATGTCAGCTAATGCAGATTTGTCATTTGACGCAAGTTTTAGTTAATCACTTTCTTTTTGTATGTCTACTAGTTTTTATCCCACTCTCCTTTTATTCATATACCAACTTTTGACTTTACCATGTAAGACTATGTTTAAAGTGTCCCATGGGATATCGGAAACCTAGCCATTATTACTGGTGTCTAGGTTAAGCTTTATTTCCTCTAGAAACCATTCTTTAAATCCTTGTACTGTTGCTAGATAAGCAGGTAGTCATGTAGTCTTTGGCAGACATTTAAGGGGTCAGTACTTATAGTGTTACATTGAAGGTGATGGGGCATGATGACATTACATTATCAGTTTTGGCCAGTAAAGAACGGAACTTAGTCTATGTCAGTGACTAATCTGTAAAAGCTTAGTGCGAATACTTCAGGGAGGATAGTATTTTTATACCATCAATGTCAATTAGGTGTCCGTCTCATGTATTTGTTCAAGTGCTTGGCAACATGGGGCATTTTGAAAGGCTTAGAGCTTGTGGTATCAGTGGAGGACAAGATACAATTAAAAATCACCCGCTAATAGTAACTTGCCTTTAGACTTTAATGTTATGGTGTCTAAATGTTTTTTTCACAGCTTTAGTCTCAATACCGGGTATCCAGTAGGTGTTTGCAAAAAATGTGTACATCTTTTTATCTAGTTTTAGTATGACTAAAGCAAGCATACCATCATTGCTAGACTATGAGTCAACTGTTTCTGGAATTCTCATTGATTTTGTGTAAAATTAGGACACCACTTAGTTTGTGGTTGTAGTTTGAACTTAATCTTATCCTTTTAGATGAATTTGTTTATAAGTAGGATTCCTGAATGAATGCAAAATCTGCTTTATGTAGCATTAAATATTTGTTGACACTACTTTTCATGGGGTTGTTCAACCCACTGATAATATGATGGGATGTTAAATACCATCATTTGATGGAGACTAGTATTATAAGTAAAACTGAAAAGTGCTTTCCTTGATTTATTAGAACAAATGCATTTTTAAAACTGTTATGGAAATTTAAAAAAACTCTAAATTTGAAATAAATACATTTCAATAACATTCTGCATGGATAAATTATATACATGCTTACTACATCTCTCATAGAAGCCACATACTAACCCTCCCATGACAACTAGTGTGAATTCCCAAGTACTGCAGGTTAATAGCAAGCAAAAGGGAAACTGCATGTTCATTAAAAACATACAAAAATGAAAATTCAATTTAATACACTATGTATGCATGAAATAAGAAGCTGTATACAGTTTCTTAAAATTCTTTTTATCTAAAATAGACTAAGAAATTGAATAATCTTAATTATACAATGACTGCCTATTAGTATTAAGACACGTGCACGCTGCTTGGCCAGCCCAACCAGTGCGCCAGTTGTAAATCCAAATCATACTAATGGAAAAAAGGTCCGGTCACCCGGACTTTAAAGTCTTGATGTGTGTGTGTGTGCGTTAGCAACAGAGAACAGAAGAGCTCCATTGCTGTAATCTCACCATGTTAAACAAGTTTAACAGAGAGAGAAAAAAAAGCAGAGATCTTCCTTTTTCCGTTGCTTTGTCTACACACTCTGATGTACTTGAGCAATACATCAGAACTACCCCAAGATACCAGACAGCTGCGGAAGGGCAGCATGGAGGCATTATACAATGCCATTATTAAAGAAAAGTATTTTTTTTCTTAAAAAATGTCATTGTATAACAGCAATAACCCATGCCTAGGTGTGGGCAATGCTGGATTTACCCACAGTTGTCTTTGAGGGCGAAGCCCTCGTGACCAAACCACACCAACCATGGGTAAAAAAAAAAAAAAAATGCATTTAAAATGGTCAGTCAGAAACATTTTTAATTCTTATTTAAATATAAATTTAATTCAGATTAAATAGATGTAATTCAGATTAAATAAATTGCTATTTACAGTAAAACATATGCTTAAGACTTTTTAGATAAAATAAATTACTAAATGAATGAAAACGCAGTTCAAACTATTCTTGAAATCCGATTGGCTGTTATGAGTTCAGTGAAGAGAAACCGGTTCAGAGGTCACACCTACTTCCTGGAAGACAGCACAGATTGTTTCTCGTGAGTCTGAGCTAACTGAAGCCTTTAGAAGCTTGAGCTTGTCACAAAAGTTGTCAAAATTCCATCAAAAAGTAAGTAGGTGGGAATTTTCTAGTGAAGTGAAGCTTTTAAGCATAACTCGTAAAATGAAAGGCTCCAAATTACCAAGCATACACAGCTAAATGTAGCACATTTCAGAAGTTCAGTTAAAATAAAGAAAGTGGTGACATTTTAACAGTAACACAGTAAGCATTTCTCTCATACAGTGATTAAATACTATGACACTAGACTAAAACAGAAAAGGAAGGCACATACATGAAAGTATAGGATATAAAAAAATATTATAAATATATTAAATGAGTAAGTGATTTTATACCTTTTCACTAGTGTTAGTCCATGTATATTACTTGAGTTTTGAGTAATACATTATCTATAAAGTTAGCACTGTTGTGGGAAAGATGAGCATGCGAGAAAAAACATTAACTTCTGTGTATTATTCTAAGTTATTTAGAAAGGAAAAAAAAACCTTGCATGAAATGTGAAGTTATGTATAATCATTTGTCTCCAGGTTAATAGTCCACTCATTTTTTGAAGCTTGTCTTTTAAAGTTTATTGAAGAATCCATGGGTTCAGGTTGACTTAAGCTTTTTTTGGACAAATGTGATGCTTCTTCGAGAGAGTCAAAAGTTTCCTTCTGGCAGGGATAGCCTTACTCTTGCTGAGAATAAAAGAGTTGTGCCGATTACTTTCTTTAATGATTTTAGAGGGATACATGCTCTTTTGGAAATTACAAGGGATGAAAAAAAAAAAGTGTCAAACCTGACAGTCTGGTCACCCATTTTAATGGAGCAAGTGACCAGGCAATTCTTAAAACAAGGTCTTTTGTCTTGAGTGGAGATAAATCTTACAATAATAGATCTTGGACGGCCGTTTTTACTGGATGCAGAAGTTGTAGTTAAAGACCCTTGTGCCCTTTCTATCCTTAAAGGATAGTGCTTCAGGGAGGTTTAGGATTTTAGGAATCCAGTCAGAAAATCAAATCACATTGTCCCCCTCCATCTGTTCCAGGATGCCACAGATTCTTTTGTTTATCCTGGTTCAATGTGGTCTAGATTTTCAATGAGTATGGTGTTTTCTTGAAGTGTATGTTTTTCCACTTTGTTAACCTGAAGTCTATATCTGTTCTAGAATCTTCCAAAGCAGTAATCTGGCAGTTCATTTAATAAGGCTATTTTGTTTGGTATTTTTTATATTGTCCACTTTTCAGTTTAATTTGTCTATTTTACCGACCAAGTCTTGAACTGTAGTAAGGATTTTCTGCATTTCTTTCATTGGAGTTTCTTGCTGAGAAAATTTGGAGCTGCTCATCTTCCTTTGTGAATGTGGTTTCAAATGTCCCTTCTGACAGAAATATTAAAATTTTTAGCTTAAAAATTACACCAACTTGTAGTTTACAACTTCCACAATCTGATTTTAGTAGTTTCAGGTCTTTGTTGGTGAAATAAAAACTTCTGTCAGGAAAAAAAAATGAAGACTGCAGAGCTCAAGAACTCTGCTGCTTTCAGCTTGCCATCCAAGCCACACCCCACAACACACATTTAGACAGTTTCTAACAGCAGATCTCTAATCTATAAATAGTGGAAATATGAGATCATGTCTTAAAATTTAGCAAAGACACATGCATAAAATGGAGAAATACTGCAGCTGGATGTTCCTAGACTAAGTTACTTTTCTTATACAGAGTGCTCTCTACAACCAGAGAAACAGTTACAGGTGTCCGTGTAGATTATATACGAATAAAAGCATCACCAAGTCCCAAGTGGAAGAAGTCAATACTTTGCACCAGAGATGCTAGCCTCACAGCATTTCCATATGTATGTGCATCAACTGAAGGGGACAAACATGCCAAGAATTTTACACAAAATCAAAAACGCCATTGTTTTAACATTTCTTGGTTTAGAATGAATTTGATTGAAAATGTTTTTGCTCCTTCACACAACCCTTTGCTTTGCAGTATTTAGCATGTGCCAAAAAGTCCAGTAAACACAGTACAAAGTCAGAGCCACAGCAGTATAGAAATATTTAAATGCCACACACAGTTTAAACCCAGCTCAAATCTGGCTTATGACAAGGCTTTCTCGATTTCACATGTGCTGTTGTTAACTATTACACAACATCAAATCAGACATAGCAAGATCTAAAGGTCCATTTACAAAGTGGCTCCTCTCTCCCATAAAACATGCACAGCAGAACTATCCAGTTGCAGTAAGTATTAAAGTATGGAAAACTGTAGCACTAAATTTACTTTTTTTGTGTTGTTTATTCATTATACATCTATATCTATATATTACACACACATACATATACACACACACTTTTGATATGCTATCAAGCAGCAGTCTTTCAGCATTAACATACCTCTTAACTGTACAGCTTTCTGAAGAATGTCCAGATTTTTTACCAGTTTCTCAAAACTGTGGTTTTCTGACAAATCATTGGCAAATCACAGGACTGAAGTCAGAAAATGAGACATTTGAAAAGACTTCATACCCTTCAGAAAGTTTATGCCAATGGAAAACCTATTATATCAATGTTCAAGGTTTGTAAAAGCAATCTTTAAAAATTGTCCCTGCATTATTTATAGCTTTGTCCAGATGTCTTGCTCTTAGGAGGTTGAGAGGTAAAAGCATTAGGGCGTCTTCTAGACCTACGCAGAAGACTAGAATTCCCCAATATCAGATTTTTGGGCCTTTAGTACATAGGTTAGGTGATCAGACATTCTGGATAGTGCGGTTATTCAGAATGATGACCTACCCCTCACAAGAGATTAGCATACCAGTGTGAAGTTCCACTGATCTGCAGCACAGCAGTCAGCACGACACTCACTATTTACTGCCAGCTACTAATAAAACTGCTATACAGACTGCAGCATTGTTTGACCCAAGCAATACCTTGCTTCCAGTCACTCATGTAAACCTCTCCACTCAAACCATTATGTGTATACTGCAGAGCCTTAAAAAAAAAAAAAAAAAAGAGACAACACACATACCATCCACTACATTGCACTCAGCCATTACCCACCCATTGTGATGGACATCTTCTCAGCACTTTAGAGAGAAGCACATTTATAGTCAAGTCAGCCAGACTGAATGCTGGCAACCCATAGTGGTTCAAACCACATCTACAGTTTGCACAGTAGAAGGAATAAAACAGTCTACCCAACTTGATACTCTTATGCTGCACAGGTGTAACTCAGGTTTTGTTCGGAGCAACTGTTACATTAACTCCCAAATCCTCGTAGTTTTCATTAATTTAGAAACAAAAAGGCCACCTAGTGTAGGTTCACCACTTAGCCTCTCCAGACCCATACTTGCTTTATACAACCTGCAGCGTGAGCTTTACTAGCCATAGAAAAATGGTCTCTGCTATCTTTGTCAGTCAGCCTGTGGAAACTATTTTTGTATTTTCTTTTGAACAAAAATCACCATAACTTCATTTTGTAGCATGTATGGGACTTCACTTCAGGAGTCACAATAGTGCAACCACAGATTGCAATTTCACACTTGTAAATGCAGAATCACCTTTTAATATGGAATTCTACAAAGACACTTCTGTCTAACACATACTTCAAGTATTCTGAAAATTCTGTCTCAAAATATTACTAACAGGAATTGCAGCTGGCATTTAATTTGGTGAGCATTTCTTTGTAACTTTAGCCCACATTTGCAACATGCCATGTGTGGGACCTCATCTTACAAGCAGTGCTACTGTTCTTGCATGTTTCAATCACAAAACATGGGTACTGTGGCTCAGTGATAAAGATTTCACTCTTTGCGCCCAGTTCAGTCCTGAGCGCCAGTCATAGTCAGTTCACCTTATGTCTGCATGGATTTACTCATAGTACTCTGGTTTTCTCCCACTTCACAAAACCTTGCCGAATACTCTAACGTGCCCATTTTTGTACCTGTACTTGTGACCCTGGTCATAGCTGAAAAAGGTGCATAATAAAATCAGTTCACATACAACTGCAACTTTGCATCTTAATGTGGCATTATGCAATTGCGACTATGACAGACCTGCACTATAAATAACTAAGGACTTCACACACACACACACACACACACACACACACACACACACTGTGGTGTGTATTCAATATTTAATGTCACTCATTTCAATTTAAACCCGAGATATTAGTTTCCCACACTACAAAGTTATCACACTACAAAGTTATCAAAGTAAACAGAATATAAACTACATGGATATCATTTTCTAGTTTTTGTCTCCCTTCAAGACTTGGGCTGTTAACAGTTTAGTGATCATAGACTGAATCATGTGTATGACCAATGTTTATGGAATTTATTATTATCTACCAGGTGATTTGCTCTCTTTCCCATGTTGTACTGATGTACCCTGTTGCCAATTCTAACAACGCACTCAGACATTTTTCTCCTCTTTATGACGAGGAGGAGCAACAACTGTTGTACTTCCGACCCATCACCCAGCATGTAAAAATTCTGGCCAAGCATAGTGTTTGCTGCTGGGAATACTGAAGTGCCTTCCCCTACAATGAAAGCATTTAAAATTTGTCTTCAGTTACTGTTGCCAGTACACCTTTCATCCGTCAACCATAGTGTTTCTACTACTCTTTCCCTGCAAACAAGAAAACCAGCCAGTTTGCCTTCAGCTTTCATTTGGACTGGCAGTCTCGTTTCTTTAATTTCGCATTACCACCTTTGCCTTCCATCTTGGGGCTTGCTCATTTTAACTATGGAGTATGCACAGGACAGCATCATCTGCTCGATTGCCCATCTCAGTCAATCTTTCTAGGATTACTAGCCACATATCCCTTGCTCTATTGCCTTACTTATAGATGCAGTCAGTGACACCGACACACACAGACCTTCATCACAAAAATGAGTGGTTAATTATACTATCAAATAGGCATGAAAAGTCAAAGTATGGAATGACTGACGTAGAACTAATGATCTTGAACCACTGTTTTACAACAAAAAGAAAAAACATATCAAGGGGTGCACACAAAGAGAAATGTTTGGGCCAAGGTGCTGAGGCTGCAAATATAGACAGCCATTTCATGTAAAAAGGTGAAAATAGTGAATAGGATAGTAAATCTTCATTGGTTAAATGAATGAGACTCGTACAAATGAGGTGCAGAGTGCAGTTTTAAATAGGATGACCATTCCGGTAAAAAAGGCCAATCAAATATTCAGTTCATAAAAAAAAAGCCTCTGGAATGCAGGAATACATGCAATAAGTACGTAGGAGCACCAGGATCAGTGTAGTGAGGGGGGGGGGGGGGCAAAGTGAAATTGTGTGCATGTGGGGATAGCTCTAATTCACAAAATAAAGACTTCTCAGATGACTAGAAACACATGAAAGAAAGCAAAGTGCAATTTTACTGCCAAAGTTACAGAACTGAAATGATTTTAGACAATTTCAACAGTCTAGCTAAAACTGCATAAACAAACAGAAATTAAAAGGAAATAAAACTTGGATTTGAGATTTGTGAAGTCAAAGAAAGACTTCTTTTTGGCTTTTCACATTTAGGGGTCACCACAGTGGATCACCTGTCCGCTCATGATTAGCAGTGGAGTTTTATGGTGTAGAGTTGCCAGCCCGGCACCCAACCTTGCACAGAAGGCACATGCACGCACTCACACCTAGGACCAATTTAGAGTGTCCAATCCACCTACAGCATGGTCTTTGGGATGTGGGAGGAAACTGGAGCACCCGGAGAAAACACACACACACACACAACTACAACTACAGGGAGGACATGCAGACTCCACACAAAAGGCACCCCAGCTGAGGATCGAACAGAGAACCTCTTGCTGTGAGGTGACCATGCTAACCGCTGCGGCAAAGTCAGAGAAAGACTACACAGGGAAAAATAAACTGGGGAGAACAGAATCTCTCCAGTAGGAGCAAATGAATAATCTTACTGAGATAAGGAGGACAACTCAGAGGCACCGGCAGCTGCACAAAGGTGCTCTGATGGGAAAAACGCTAGAAGACAGACAAGTACTGATCACACTGAACTACAAGTTTTCTTTTCTTGGCCCAATACCTGCACATGGAGAACACAGCAGGGCAACTATAATAATGACAGAACTGAAAAGTATCCCATTTTCTTTTTGTTATGGTATGGGGAAACATGGTATAAAAAAACGCAAGCGTAAAAAGGCTAGCGACAGAATAAAAAGGTTCAAAGGAATGGGTGTGGTCCTTTGATATAGGCTTTGCAAATAAAGCTGTACAGAAATGTATTGCTAGACAGCTGTCATGCATGAAAAGGAGAAGGACTGACAAAAACGGAAGTATTAATGAAATAGTGTCTAAGTGCATGCAGAAAAGCACGTTAATGCAGGTGATACTGCAGAGATACACACTAGCAAAGCCACAGAAGATCAAGAGGGTATTACACAATGATGGTTTCTTAAGAAGAAAAGTGTACTACTACACATTTTAAAGGTAGGAAGAGATGCATATTAAGTACACCTGTATAAGGTCTTCTGAGAAGTCCTAAAGAACCACATTTTAGGAAAGTGGTAATGTTAGTTCGTGCCTTTGCATAAGGAAAGGATTCAGCAGTCAGCTGCTGCCCAGTTAGACGATTTGATGTAAGGAGATGAACTAACAAGGACGCCTACTATCTTTCACTCAGAGAACAAGTGATGGGATAAAACAGAAGGGTGACAACTAAATAAATATTGTAGAGATACCAAACAAGAAAACAAAACCAGTGAACCAAAAAAAGCGAAGCAAGTCCAGGATAACCTCAAGAAGCAAGAAATTACGTAAACGTACTTTATTGGAAACGTTTTCGCCTCTGTAAAAACAGAAGCTTCTTCAGACAAGAAAAAAGCGCCAAATAACCACAATTTAAATCCTTCAGTATTGATACCATGATGTCATTTCCTTAACAACAAAGGCAAACTATTCATGGTTTGCTTAAGCACCAGTTTCTATTTAAAAGTATACGTATACAATCAATCAATCAAAAAAAATGTGCATTAAAAAACATCCTAATAAATGTATTATATTAAACATAATGTTATAATAAAAACACATCCAACAGTATTGAGCACATCCCTGGAAAATAAGAAGGTTTGCAAGTATGTATAAAAGGAATACCTAAATAAAAGAACCTTACCAAATTGAATAAAAATATATAGGTTTCATATAAGGACAACTCTTAACAAATAAAATACACGTTTGTTACCTAAGGTAACTTTTATATTTTAAAATAGAAATGTTGCAGGCTTCATTCAACCCAGGGGCAGAGAAAGCATCTAATAAAAGTTGCCATTCCAGTTCCCTTATTTCAAGTAGGAGGGGTTGAGGACCCCCCCTAATGCCAACCCTAACAAGATCAATGCCCATAAAGCAAAAACTGTGCCCAGCATGATCTAAGATATGCTTCGAAAGGGCATTATCAACTTTTTTATTTTTTATAGCATAATTATGTTGGTAAACACGGTCCCGTAGTCTACGGTCCGTTTTACCAACATAAAATGCAGGGCAGCAATTACAGAGCGCAATATAAACTACAGACTTAGTATCGCAACTAATCTTGTGTTTTATAATAAATTTTTCACCTTTAATGGTGAATGAGCTCCCTACCCTCAAAAGCCTACACCAATTGCAAGCCCCACAAGTAAATGTCCCAGTTTGTCTAGATGGGGGATGCAAAAAATCCCCTGTTTGCAAAAGCTCTTTTAAATTACTACATTATGTTTAATATAATACATTTATTAGGATGTTTTTTAATACACTTTTTTTGATTGATTGTATACGTATACTTTTAAATAGAAACTGGTGCTTAAGCAAACCATGAATAGTTTGCCTTTGTTGTTAAGGAAATGACATCATGGTATCAATACTGAAGGATTTAAATTGTGGTTATTTGGCGCTTTTTTCTTGTCTGAAGAAGCTTCTGTTTTTACAGAGGCGAAAACGTTTCCAATAAAGTACGTTTACGTAATTTCTTGCTTCTTGAGGTTATCCTGGAAATATTGTAGAGAAGGAAGTGATAATTTGCTATTCTGGTAATGCGAGATGAAGAAATGGAGGTCATAAGCTCTTTAAGGTTGAGTTATGGTCTCTGGCAAAATTCCTAGCAGAGAGTAGCAGCAGTTGGGAAGAATCTGCACAAATAAATTTATGGGGCCACGTAGGACATCATGGTGAGAGCCCTACACAGAATAGGATCCTTTTGCAGTGCAGTAACAGAATTTTCTGTAGACCCTCCATACAATGAGGGGAGGAATGAACAGGCTTTTAAAACAAACATACATAAAACGGATACTGAAACAGTACATATTCAGTTGGTAAATGGAGGCTACAACAACAAGACAGGTGTCTAGCATCTAAACCTAACAAACTAAGCATTCAGACCACCACTAAAACAAAGGTACCGACAGACATGTACACACCATCAGAATCAGCGTAATAAAGAACAATCCCATCATTTAAATACTCCAATTAGATCACATGACAACTCAATAATAGATGCCTTTATTGCAACTCTACTACTATACAGTAAATGTTGAGGATTTATTATCCTGATTCTGATGAAGTCTGTATACTTTGAAGATGAAAGTGCTAAAATTAATTAAAAAGATTAAATATGCATCGATCAATTCACTGGTTGCTGTGGTCAAATTAAGGAGACTGGCAGAAAAAACATCATGCAGAATTTGAGTTTAATCTGGGACCTAAAAACAACTAATTTACAAAGGAAAGATGCAGGAAGTCATGCATTAAACTTTAGGCAGGCAGAACCCCACCAGAACAGCAAAATATTTGCAATGAATGCATGTGTTTTTGGGTAGATGGGGGAGAAAAGGACAGATCCAAGTTGTTAAAACACATTTGGCATTTAATGTAATTCACACCTTAAGGGATTAAAAATTCATTAGATGACAAAAGTAGGAAGAGAGGAAATAATAAGAACAGAAGTGATGAAAGAATGAAAAAGTTGTAAAAAAAAGTATGAACAAGAGCTATAGTTGCAAAGCTATTTAAAGTGGAGTGGGTAACCTAGCAAAAAATATGATGGAATAAAATGTTTTTCAGTTGGCATAAAAACACAATAAATATACAAATGAATTAGCAAGGTGGAAGTCTGGATTGCAGCAAGAAGCTGATGAAAATTCATGCAACTCAGACAGCAAGAGAAAGGAGAGGGTCCTGGAAGAAAATTAAAAAAATTCACACTGAACTATACGTATGGGGCAATTAGAGAGGGAGATTGAGTATTAAAAAAAATAAATAAAAAATTAGGAGCTATGCATAGACAGATGCACAGTGAAAAAGAGTTCAGAGGGAGGGGAGAGCCACAGGAAATCCAAGCTAGCAGAAAGTCAGTACAGATGTTGTATAGGATACCAGCTAAAAAGGAAATGATCACAATGGAGGGAAAAGCTGGCACTTTAGGGTAGTTAATGCACGTTTCAGATCTGCCTTTTAGCGTAGTGCCAGTTTTATATTTAGCATGTCACAGTACTGTGAAGGTACAGGCAGCTACTACATGCCTCCTGGTTCTGCTACGCATTTGCACATCCTATGATCAGTTCAGTCCTTTGCTCCCCACACCTCATTTTCAGCGACTCAAATTAAAGGATCTTTTTATTCCCTGCACTACTAGTGCAGCCACTGCCGCAGAATCTTCACCTACTGCCCCCTTCAATTCATTTCTGCATGCACAAATAAAGGACAAAGTTCTGACACAATCCAGCAACATGCTCTTATCAGCTTCCTTCATACTACTTGTTACAAAGAAATCACACCATCATAAATCTCAAGTTCTATTTCACGTGCCCCCAAATTACTTCAGGCACAACAGTGTATACTCTTCAAATCTTTGCTCTTCAGATCAGGATGATCTCAAAGTGCCTTAAAACATCATCTTTTATCTTCAATTAATGCTTCCCCACCAAGAGCCATATCTTCTACCTCCTTAGTACAAAATCCTTACTACCCAATGTTTCAGTCTTACTCGTAAACAAAAGTTTCTACACCTGTGAGCATTTATACATATTTCATGTCTCAAGCACATTTTCTTGGGCTCTTAACTTCTCAGCAGCAGAATCAGCAACAAAGCAAATGTTTTCAAAGGCAATGAACCAAAATCAGGGACATTTAAAATATAGTTGCCACCGATTCAGAAAGCAGACCGTAAAACACGAATTAGTTTTCTGAAATAAAAAGCAGCATGCAAATGGAATGAATGTTATTTGTTAATATACTGCCTTTTCCCCCCTCAAAGCATCACCAATGTTTAGGAGGGCAGAGTAAAATTATGAGCCAAAAAATCAGGGACAGTTGAGTTATGCAAATCTCTCTTGGTACTTCCTTTTGTTGAAGTTACCCCCAACCCCGTATCCAAATCATATCTAAGCCACTCCTTTCCCCTTTTCGTGGGCGCCAACATATGCATCCTATAATATTCCGGTTCCTCTTTTTGCCCACTCTGAAAGCCATGGCCTTTTCTTTAGCAGTTTGAAAGCTTATAGATTCTTCTGCTGACTGACAATCAGCATGTAGCTTCACACATTTCCACCAGCCTCTCCTCCATAAGCTACATCCTTCTCCCACATCTGCCATTTTACTCTAGCCTTTTCTGAATCTTCGGCATGTTACTGGCATGCTAGAAATTCCATTTTAGTCATTCAAAATAGTTACTGGGAAATATCTACTTCTCTTTCCCCAAAGAGAAAGATTTTGCACTGCATTTAAGAAAATACAGAAGTATTAGTACAATCACTGTGCAATGTACAGCAACTTGTGAGTCACAAGGTGCAGCATTATATATTAGGTGTGGTGCAGCTCTATAATGGAGCTTCAAAATAGCTGCAGAGAAATACATTGGATGTTTTTTTTTTTTTGTAGTGAAAAATAAAATATGGGTCTATGAAAAACACTAAAGCAGTTGCATATTAGAGTAACATCTACATGTAGGTCTATACATAACTCGGTGAAAGTCTGCAGAACATCCCTGATAGTTTGCCTAAAAAGCTTGTTTATGCAAAACAGTTGTGAATTAAAGTAATATTTTAAAAATGTCCTCAATTGTGTGTCTTTGTATTCCATTATTTTTGGCTTTGTCCAGAACTGAGCAAAAAAAGTTGAGAGGTTGTGTGTACAGGCCACATTCCAAAGGTGTTGCTGTCAATGTAAGGCTCATGCATAAACAGGCATACACTGGAGGAGAGATTCCAAAAGAACTCTGTGTACGTGATCATTTACACTGAGACAATGTACTGGAATTGGGCCCCATGTAAGCACCCCTTCACCGCAGATAATCTGTTCCTGCTTTTATTCAGAATGGCACTAGATATACATATTAAACACACACGGCACATTTTTCAGAAGGAAATATAGCGAGTATCCATTGTCCAAGCATCAAGAACATTTTCAAAGTGTGTGTATATATCTAGGACACATGCTCGACTAGCATATGTCCCTGTTTTTATTCAGAATGGCACTAGATATACATATTAAACACACACTGCACATTTTTCAGAAGGAAATATAGCGAGTATCCATTGTCCAAGCATCAAGAACATTTTCAAAGTGTGTGTATATATCTAGGACACATGCTCGACTAGCATATGTCCGAATCACAAAACATCGAACAGCGCTTCCGTGTTATGTATAGTTCAAAAACAAAAATCTATGCTTCTGCAGGGGGGGCTTTGCCCCCCCTGCACCCCCCTACTTTATTCTCACTCAGAGATCGCACTACAGTGGGGAAAGGGAACTTTCCCTTACCTGCACTGTTGTCCGACCTACGAAACACGCATACATGGAAGCGCTTTCGTGTATGTATGTTCGATGTTTTGCGATTCCGACATATGCTAGTAGAGCATGTGTCTGGACACACACTGCATGTAGGTCATGTACCTACACATGTAGTAGACAACATACATTTTGATATAAATCGTGATTAGACAGTTTCAGCTATATAATCTGGTAGAGAATGGGAACAATTTGCATAGGAAATTGTCTACAAGGGTAGTGTTGAAATGCTATTCTCCCTGTGCAAATTACATCAAGTGAAAAAAAATACACGTTTATTACATGGTATACAATGTCTTGGAGATTATGTATTACTTTGTCTGTGGGGACACCAACTAATCAGAAACGTGTAACCCCTTGTCTTATTCCCTTCTCCTGTAAGCAGCTGCAACTCCTAGACCACCAGCATTTCTCTGCTAAACACAATGAAACAGAAGAAATGTAGAAGTAGATTTCTACATACCTTCCTGTGGGTGTGTGTGTGTGGGTGTGGGGGGGGGGGGCATTATATCCCACTCAAGTCCCAGATTTGGCTTGGACTAACCCAGTCCCTCAAACTGGTAATTTTGGGATTAAAGATGGACTACACTTAATGAAGTATTTCGAGTTACAGACTAAAAATACAGTAATGTTATGTTCTCTTATGTTAACAGCACTATTTAATGTCCCAGATCTTCCTTGTTTACATCTGGATTTGTTATAGATTCTGGGCTCATGAGTTTGACAGCAATGGTTCCTTGTACACCTTGGACTTGGGTAAGCACAGATGTAGAAAAAAAACTGATTGTAAGCTACTTGGTGAAAAAAAAAAAATTGCTTCCTAAAGGAGGGTCTTTTCAGTTTCTTTGTCCAAATGCTCAGGACTTTTCAAAACAGTTTATCTTTTTGCAAGAAAGTGATTTTCTTCTCATACCATATGACAATCTCTTGGAAATACTGTATTACAGTTCTAAATGTGATTAGAAAGGTTAAACATGCTAATTTGCACAAGTGTTTTTGTGCCTGGTCAAGTAAAATGATAATGTATTAGGTTATAAAATTAAATAGAGTCAGGCAAGAAAAAGGGGTAAATGGTGCTTTCAAAAGGATTGTGCCAGGCAGCCCCAATGTAATTCTCAAAGCATTAGAATTTGATTGGGTCTTTCGGCTTTTCCCGGTTAGGGGTCGCCACAGCAGAACTCCGGTCCGCTAATGATTAGAAGTTGATTTTTACATGCAGAGTTACCAGCCCTGATGCACAAACTTCAACGAAGGTACGCCCATTCATGCATGATTCCACGCAGAAGACGCTCTAGCTGAGAATCGAACCGGACAGCATCTTACTGTGAGGCGACGACACTACCGCAGCATCACATATCCAAATTCAAAGCATATTTTACAAATGTAATTACAGGGGGGAAAAAGAAAAAGCCAACCAAGATCATGTTAATAAACATTAACCGTCTGGTATTGTCAGACTCACTGGGATGTTAAAAAAAAAAAAAAAGTCACAAGAGAAGGGAATTGGTCATGAAACGGTGGTTTTGATAGACTGTTGCCGTTAAGACTGTTGCCGTTAAGACTGGATGAAATATGAAACATACAGAATACTGAAAGCATTTCACATTTCACCACTTCTTTAAAACATTTATATTGCTCCCTTATATGCAGCCTCTCACCTTCTCTTTCAGGATTACAGGAATATGCAGTTAGCTCCTGAAGTAAAACTAGTCTATACCCCCCCCAAAAAAATGGAGGTTGCGTGTACTCACTGTTAAGGAGGGCATTTCTACTTTAGGCATCAATCCTGCCCCTGGTTGCAGATATGAATAAGGTGTGCATGTCATGCCAGCAGAGGCCAATTGTCCCCACCTTGATAAGCCGAGACCCTGTTCTCAATAAATGGCTGCACAATTACCAATTCCACACCTGCATGTGGCAAAGAAACCAATGGGATCACCATTCCCCTTCCAGTAGGGAGCACACCATCTGCTCACTCCTACCCTCCCCCACCCAGACCTTCTCAGCAACCAAGCTACTAAAACTCTGATCATCTGGGCTGTAGTCAGGCCTTTATCACTCTATGCCACACAGCAGGGCTGTCTACAGAGATATTAGCAGGTCTAGTACTCCTAAGATGAAGATGCTTGCCATGCTACTTCAGCTGGTAATTCCTGCGCCAACATTATCGAACTTCTAGGTTACTAACAAGTTCACTCTACCCTTATATTAACATAGCTACTGCAGAGACTACAACAGTACTAACCCAGACATGAAAAATGAAATAAATGGTTAAACTGTCAAGTCCCTTTTTCTCCATGGTGTCAGATCATCACCACTCATCTTAATTCACTGCCACTAACCGACAGTCATGCCTCAGTCACTCATCCTCTCATTCAGTCCATTATACTAGATATGTTCCTCATCTTCCTTCCAGTTCTCAAAAAATCACCTCAACAAAAGTGATCTGCTTTCTTGCATATGTGCCCGAATTACCATAATCTTCTCTTTGACCTTCTCTGCAATTAGTTACTTTGGGTTCTACTATGGTTTCATTACTCCTCTACATCTGTCCCACAGTGCATCCTACACCCTTCTCCGGTACTTCATCTCTCATCGCTTCCAACTTCAACTATTCTGCCTTCCCTGCCAGGCTTCTGTACCTTACAGAAGTAAAATTTTACAAGAGTCTTATTAGAAATCAGTGAGTGCTTTTGTCTTAAATCAACATGACAAGACAAGACTTCTTCAGACTGCATTATACAAATTCAACTGCTTGCCTAAGCATCCACACTAATTACACAATCTAAACAAATGAAAAACCTCCAATTTGATCTAATAGTTTTGTTTTAAAATACATTTAGAATTAATATTTAAATCTAGGAATTTAAGCATTTAATCTTATTTGACATTTAAATTCCTTCACTTCTAAGGGATTTTCCTGGTCCTCTTCCCCAATATCTTTTGGCTGACAGTCAACAAAAATAATTGTGTGCTTAGAGCACTTAGCATGTGTCTGAATAGGGCACTCAACTGGTCATTTTTAAAGTTAGGCTTTATCAATATTCCTGTGCTAACCCATAAAGTCAGTTGTTTTAACAATATAAAAAGTGATCACAACCACTACATAGGGCAAGGTAAACCACATACCTACACATGCTGCATAATTAGGAGCTTGAGTGATAAAATTACAGTGTGTGCAACCTCCACAACTACAGGTACTT
This sequence comes from Protopterus annectens, assembly GCF_019279795.1. NCBI lineage: Eukaryota > Metazoa > Chordata > Ceratodontiformes > Protopteridae > Protopterus > Protopterus annectens. The sequence goes on along the minus strand of NC_056737.1, from coordinate 728,668,423 downwards.
CAGACAACCCCCATTTCGCATTATATATATATATATCTCCCCAATATATCTCCAATGTGTGTGGGCACAGACACAAACATCCATGTGCTTTACTTATTGCCAGTTAAATATGATTAAAAATTTTGATTCAAAACTGCTCATAGGCAGTTACTAGGCTAACAGCCCTAGAAACTTTTTCTGCCTAGCCATTCATGGCCCAATCAATGCCTACGGGCTAGAACAATTTTGGTATATGCCTATGCCTTAGGGCATCTACAAACTACACCTGTCCATAAGGCCCACAGGCAACAAACCAGAGGTGAATTTGCAATTTCCCATTCATTCGTTCAAACTGTGTTAGAGTAGGTTGCTTGGAAATATTACAGATTTGGATTCTAAACAATCATTTAATTCCTGCATATAGGACACTATGGCTATATAGTTACTGCACTGGACAGCCAAAATTCATAAATTGGCGGGTATTGCCTTGTGGAACACACTCAGTTCTGCAAAAAGTGGAGAGACTTCCTTCAAGGAAGCCTGTTAAACAGCAATTTTTTTTTTTTTTTTTTTTTTTTTAGTAACACAGGTGAAGCTGTATCAATGTGCACCAACACTAAATCACCACCCTCCTTGGGTCCCTGTTGTAAATGCGCACCTCTGCCACATCTGCCTCCATGCTTATGTAGGATGTGTGTAAAGAAATCAAAGGGCCATTATGGGGAATTGCTGACTTTAAGTTAAGCAAAGAGACTAGTAGTTACTAAACACGATAAATATTCAGTAGCAGCCATGTCATTCCAAATACATAAAAATCAGGAGCCCCCCCATACTTCCTAGTACCACAACCTAATGCATCACATACAAAAATTCCCAGGTCCTCTCTTTCAAATGACTGAGAACAAGTACTATTAAAATGCTGTTTAGTAGGTTTACTTATTCATCCTTTGTTGACTGGGTTAGTCCCACTAGGCTAGGCGGCTTTTTCTGGGAAGACTAGAAGTGGCATTTCTACTACTATGTAAAATTTGGTTAGGTATTGGAAAACTTCCCGTACCCCTTTCAGTAAGTGCCGTGGGATCTTCTACATCCACATGAGCCATCATCATCTCAGACAGGGCCTCTGTTTAAGATCTCAGGAGTGCAGCACGCCCCTTATGCTACACGGCAGTGTTAGCAATCAATATACCTGATGTGGGAATACAACCCATAACCTTGTGTGCTACCTGTTGCACCAATGTTGGCAATATGTAGGATAGCACAAATTTCCTCTCAGCTACTTAAAGAGGATCTCAGAGTGAATGATAAAGAGTAAGGGAAGAACATACTGGAGGCAGAAATGCAGCCATCAGAAGCAGCAGCGTGCGAGACAGACTAAAGCAAGGGAAAGTGATAGAACAAGTGAATGGGTACAGATATTTGTATAAAAAAACAAATATGCATACTATGTACATTTGATTATAACCTTTTATGAACGGAATTGAATACCAATGTTTCACAAAACAGCCCAGTTCTAATTCTCTCAAAGTGTATTTTCAAGTGCTTTTCCACTCAAGGCCAGGCTTCTATCAAAAAGGATAAAACTAAATTCTTTGTCACTGCAAGGTATCCAGTTAATATTTCATTTTCTGTTGGACTTTGTTAAAAATTATTTTAAGAATTTTCTAAACAATTTTCTATAATACTATTACTTTTCAAAAGATTAATCTGCATTTTTACATCTTTTTGATATTCTGTGCAGTAGACTTACTCTTATTCTGTCTCAGAGACCAGACCTTAGGCTGGATAAATGAATGGCTGGTTAACTCAGAAAAGGCATACAGACCTTAGGCTGGATAAATGAATGGCTGGTTAACTCAGAAAAGGCATACAAAATAGCATTTATAGGTTGTACAAATGTACACGTTGCACATTACCCTGAAGGACAGTATTCAGAGGCAAAAAGGTGACGCAGTTAAATTCTTTTTGTCTGTACATCATGCTTACAGTCACGAAGAAGGCCAGGAGATTTTTTTATGACTGTAGGTGATAACTGAAATGAAGTATGCATTTCATATGGATGGGATCAAATGTAGATAGGTGTACGTTTTCTCAAGTGGCTGTGGACAACAGTAGAAAGTCTGAATATGAAAAAGGCATTTCTGACACTTCTGGCACTAACTAAAACCAGTATGAAAAAACTTAACAAACAAGACCATGAATACAGCTCTTGCAGAGAGCCTTACCTTTTTTTTTTTGCACTAGTAGAATCCAAGCCCCCAAATGAAGTCCGTACAGTGGTGACAAAGGTGGGCTTAGTCAGTGTGACTTTGCAAAAGCCATGTCCAGGAGGCCCAAACAGCTACTGACAACTATGTACTCCTGGCGATGACTGCTGCATCTTTATTAGCGCCCAGTGGGCTGCTTCGTGGGCTTCCAGTTCCATCAAAAGGGCTCCCACCTCCACACAGGGGCGGCTTGCCCTCCACCATGACTAGAGCCATTACAAGTGGTTACCAGTTGTCAAGGGACAAATGTCAGTCTGACAGAAGCAACAATGCAGATAGTACAAATCCCTACGTATAACTACCAGCACAACAGACATTGCAGACGAGGCAATGTCATGCCACATTGGTTCCAGCCATCAGAGTTCACTGGAGCTTTTACTGGAATTTCTTGTAAATGTTTTTCTAAGAAAACTGTATCTACTCATCATACGTTTAATCACTTTCAATAATTTCTGCAGACGCTATTCATATTACAAACTCACCTCATTTTTGTTATATTCAGTGTAATGAATCATATTAGCAGAAGCAAAACATGACAAGATGATGCAAGTTGCAGGCTCTGGTCATTTCCAATAGTTAGAAATACAAATAATTGTGTGGCAAATGCATTCTGCTCTTGGCATTTCCATTGTGAGGGAAATTTATTGGCACAGAATCTAAGGGTGCCGGCACTGCATTCTGTTAGGCAAAAAACAAGCTTCCCATAGCAGTTTATCAAGTCAAAGAATGCTTGTAACTCATTCTAAGTGTTGGAGTGGGGCACTTCATGAATTGCTTTTGTGTTCTTAGCTGAAGGGCAAGATTACTTTAACAAACTTCCTCAGACATACTCATATCTATGACTTGCCAAATTCCCCCCAAACTACTTTGTTACACTCTTTGTAGCACTTAGTGTCCAAAACCATCTGGACTGCAGTGCAGACTCCTTTTTCAGTGAATTTTTCCCCACTATGCTTTGGAGAACTTTATGCTCTGTACTTGCAAACAAGCTTCAGTGCATATTAAATGGTTATGCCCATTAAATGAACAGTTTTGGGGAACACTTCCACCACTCTGAAATCAAGCCAGCGTTCTAGCTATATAGACATTACAGTTTCTTTCCCAACTGTAAATCATATGTAGGCACTAGAATTGTCCTGTTTGCCCATAGAAATCTTCTCACCCATGAAATGAATTGTTCTCTTTATGCTTGGAATAGTAAGTGCAGGCCAGTCACTATGCTCACAAAATGGAGAAAACTTGGCTCTCATGAGACAGGAGCTAGATCTTGCTTAAGACAATTTTTAATTCACAAAAACAGCAGCTTTCATACAGTGATTTGTATCTGGTTCTACTCAACTTCTTGGCATTCATTTCCAATACCTAACTGTAACCCATAATTTTGTGACTGGATCTGCTTCATTCCTTTTATCACAAAAGTGGCCCTAGTATCAATTGGTTTCTTTTAACTGTAGCCAAAAGCTAATGTTAGAAAAATGCATAATAGCAATATGCATGCTTAGTGCATTAAAGGCTTAATACATTTATTCTGTTCATGTTGTATGAATCTGCACAGCTACTAGGAACTTTAATAAAAGACTTTATTCTGCTTATGCCATGAAAATATGTGCAGCTACTAGAAACTTGAGACATTTTATTCTGCTTATGCCATGAGAAAATGTGCAGCTGCTAGAAGCCTTGATGAAGAAAATAGATGTTTTGAAAGCTTAAACCATAGTCAGCATTACTTGTACCAAAGCTAGAAATGTACCTTGAATCTGGACAAAATGTAACATGTATTAGAACTGTACAACTGAAGAATTGAAGAATCAAGGAGGGCTAAAATAAGCCCAAGGTCAGGTTGTTTTTCTCAAATGTTTTTGCAAGATAGCAATAATCTGACCATGTCAGCAATAAGTCTGGTAACATTTTCTGTGTAACATACAGAAAGCTGTGTCCAACTACGTCAGCAGTAGATTAGTAACATTTTGTGTGTGACATGAGAACTGTATAAGAATAACATACTGATCTCCAGAAATGTAGACAAACCTTGTACCTACATGCTTTGTCTCCTTGCTGCAAGTAATAAAGGGTACCTTGCTTGAACCTAACGTGCATTGATCTTTGAAGTTTTTCCTTTTACAGCTAACCCAGTACTGAAAATATATTTCTCTCCAGTATACTTTTGTCAGCTGCAAAGAAAGTCTTTCTATGCATAACGACTTGCAAAATTTCTTTGCATGAACTATTCTCAAAAAAACAAGTCATTTCAGTTCTTTAGATTAATCCATTCAGTATTAAAATTAGAGTAATTTTAGAAACAGGTTTGTATTCTTTTTACTCTACTTGTGACAGTGTTTTAATGGCACTCATTTTACACCGTCCAAGTTTTCTACAATGCCCTTCACTCCTTTTAAACATTACATTTTTGGGCTCCAGATTTTTATTACAATAAACTAAGCATTTTTTACCCTTCTGGATATTTAAAATTTCATCTTTGTGTACGGCAACATATACCTCATGGTTACTTCTAAAATTGCCATCAACATTCAACACTAATCTCACTTTTAGTGCTTTATCCAAGTTTGCACTAAATGCACAGCCCAATGTATGCTCCTCTTATTACAGCTGCATACTGTACGGTTTAGAATACAGCTGAAATCAGTTAAGATCTAGTGCAAAATGTCCCTTCAACTTAAAGGAGGTGCTTGTACTTTATCTTCCGGATTCATTGGCTGAATAATGTTCCGAATCAGCTGAAGAGTGGAAGTCATCTACAAGACAAAGATACTTAGATTTGGGGCTGGCTTAATGGTAAGTGTTTACCTTACAAACACAAGGAGCAAGGTACGATTCTTATATGGGATAATGGACTAAAGTTAAAATGGACCACAAGGGCAGTTAACCTAGTAGCAACCTATGAACCCCATGCCCAGCCCATTTACAGACTCAAAAGATCTTAAAAGCATATGTTCCAGCACCAAGGAAAACATTTCTCTCTCTACACAAAGCTAGTAAAATAGCACCAGCTACTGCCCAACAGCAAAATTCCTACCTCTGGCCTAAATCTTGAAATGATGTATTCACTCACAAATGCTAATTTCTAATTGAAAGTAAATTCTCCCCCACCCTTCTCATAGCACAATTATAGCTAGTCTACCTTTCTGTAATAGAGTCAACCAAATAGGAATGAAGGTAAGTTAGTCTCTTCAGTTTTCCTTGACCTTTCAAAAGCATTTGCCTTTCACAAGAGCTGAATTTGGGCTCACAGCCCATACTATGGCCTCATTCAATAACTACCACTCAGTCCAAATGGCATTCCTCTCTCAGCCTTAAGAGAATCCCATTGATGTACCCATTGGCTCAATTCTAGCCTCCTACTCTTTTTTTAAATGCAACCAGTCAAGGCTCACTCATACAATATGCAGATGACTAAATTCGCTTTGCACCTGATATCAAACAGACTGTTACACAGGAATGCTAGTCCTCCATTGAAGCCTTCATCAAATCAGTCCCAAACTCTCCTAAATCAAAAACTAAAGTCCTGCTCTCTCTACCCAAATCTTCACACAACTACAGAAACCTTAACAGAATATCATCTCTGCAAACTACCACACTGGGGATAGTATCGAACACAAAGCTATCGGGTGCTACCATGGACGATGCACCAACATTTGATTTGCATATTCAGAATGAGAAATAGAGTTACCCTCCCTCATGTTAAACTAAAACTTAATTTCTCTTACAGATTCTCATATACGGCTCACTAGTCTTTACTAAATTATTAACTCTGTTATAATGTTCCAGTTTGCAACCAGCTTATCCAACAAAACAAATCATTGCATAGCTCCCTTTCAGCTGGCTATAATTTCCAGACTTCTTAAAAGTACAATCAACTCTGACAAGCCCACAGCATCCTTCACCATCCAAGGATGTCCAACTTTATTTGCTGTAACTGAGTGGAACCCTTAAAATGAACAAATTCCCCAGCTGAACCTCCTAAAATATATGCTGAAGCATGAAGTATTCTGTTACTGTCACTAAATAAGTTCATAGGTATTATACTAGACACTAATGACCACTGGGGTCTTAAGAAGGCTAGCCATGCAACCCAACCCATTGCATCCCCCGTTAACATGTTGGGGTTGTGTTAAGGAGGGTGGTAAATAGTTAAGTATGGGGTAGGTTATTTAGGGAATGTTTACTATCAGCCGTAGTCTACAAGAGACATGAAAGCCAGCCTGGGGATGAATTTGTGACTTCCCATGTATTAGTCAAGGTTATGTCAGAACAGGGATAGGGATGGACCCACTTCACATGGATGAGGAGCCTATTCCAAAGCATGGGGACCCAGAGTCACATGCGTCTTGCCAACATGTTCTCTGTCACCAGAGAAGTTCAAAGCCCTGGATCCAAGAATGATTTTATATGCCAAGCACAGATAACCTCTCAACATTCTGTAGGAAGCAAGTACAGACAGGGCTCTAAGGCAATCTGTAAAGGACAGTATATGTTAATACCTTGGATTCTCGTCAAGGAAACTATCGGCATGCCAGCTTTTGCATATACCTAGTCAGGTACAGGACAAGGGGAGCATTGTGCTCAAAGATTGGTCTGACAAGGGATGAGTAGAGTGGTACAATAACTTCCTTAGAGCTGGATATTATACCCTTACTTATAAGGTGGATGACAGAATTAATTTAATACCTTGGCTATGTGTTGGTCAAAGGATAGATTACTGTCTACATGTTTCCAGACCTCTAACAAATAAGTATCTTACAAATGGAGTATTTACCTGGGTAGACATTTTCCAAGAAAGAGATGCCAACAGAAGTGGGCCCAGCACAAAGCCCTGTGGTTCCCACAGGTGACCTCCCTCTTGGCAAAGGTGCTCTCACCCATCCTGACTTTTTGGGTGCCATCTGTGAGCCAGCAGGCAATACAGACAGATGTGTAGGGATTTTTTGCATAGTTCTGAGAGTTTATCCACAATACCAGACTGTGGCATTATGTCAAATGTCCTAGCCAGGTCTAGATAGGAAAATGCACCATTTTTCCTTCATTCTTTGCTAGGCATCAACTTCTTTTGGCAAAAGGAAACTGGGATGGGTCCAGTGTCTTTGTTGATCATTTCCATGATATGTTCCATGGTTTTGCATATTAGACTAGTCAGTCTAATGGGTCTGTAGTTTCAGAGGTCAGTAGACGGTCCGCCCTTGTGTAGGGTGATAACTGTTGCTGTCCTCCATTCACTTGGTACATAGCCTGTTTTGCACCAGTTAAAGTGACTCGTGACCCAGATAGCCTGAAATCGAACCCATTTGGGAGGGAACCTGGAATACTGTCCACCCTCAACTGTTTTTAGCCTTATTGAGCACCACTATGACATGCTCCCTGCTGATAGCTGGGGGGGAGGGGTTGTTTGAGCCAAATATTTCAGCCAGTAGATTCACCATGTCACTGCTCAGTGAAGGTGGTACCATTGGGTCTATATTATATCCTCAAAGAGGCGTTCCATCAAACACCTCAGAGACCCTTAAACGAATGTTCACATCACCGAAAGCGCTTGGCCATCCCCTTTAGCAGTTTCCCCACTGTAGAGCGATCTCAGAGTTGGTATATTTAGTTAGGGGGGTGTAGCCCCCCAACTTTGTTTTTCTTTTGAGGGCAGGCGATTTGGAAAAAAAAACAAATTGCTGATGTGAAAATTCGCCGTTTTCTGCTTTTGCTGTTTAAGGGTTGATGAAGATGCATTACAGAATATAAATATCGACCCGATCTCATTTACTACTATTTCAGCACACTGTTGTATGCTACCTTAGAGGTTTTTGACCTTGTGGTTGTCTTTAGCCACCTCATACTTTGCCTTGTTGGATTTAATTAGTCCTGTTTGACAAGACCTCACCAAAAAACTAGATTAGCACTTGACAAAGTTTTATAACAAAAGGAGAAAAGTTGTTAATAGTAGGATTCCACCAGTGTGGAATGTTTTTGGGGTTTGGGCTTACCTCTGGTAGGTACAGCAGCCTCTATGCCACCATTTACATGTTTTGAAAAGTGTTGTGAACTCTGTCAAAAGAATGCCCTACCCAACCCTTAACAGGCTGTAGTTTGCTTTAGAATATTTCCAATTCTAACAGCTTTTGCTGGGTTTTCCTAATTGGATGCTTGTTTTGAATGACACTACTTTGTGATCCAACCTTACCAGTGAGGATGTGACAGTGGTGGTGGTGGGGGGCAGTGTTCTTCCATATTGGTGAGGATAAGGTCCAGTATGTTTGAAGTATGCACCAACTGATAAAGGACATTTGCATTAATAAAGTCCGGGAAACATTGTGCCTAAAAGTTAAAGGCGGTGTACATTTCTCAGTCTAGAGGGGTGAAGTGTTCCACGACTAGACCGTTAAGATGAATGGGCAGTGCCTCCAGTAGGTCTAGATAAGAGATGTGGGATTCTTGAGACATAGATTTTGACCTATAGCTAAGGGACTATGATTTGCACGTCTATGAACTCCAGGGTATCATCCTGTTTAACCAAACAAACAGAGGTAAACTTGTTGATAATGTAGATCAAAACACCTCCACCCAGTCTGTGTGGCAGAGTCTAAATGTGTGCAACGCATTGTATCCTTTCACTGCCAGAGTACTTTGTGGCTTTAAACCATGTTTCGGTAATGGCACAGATGTGAGGAGAGTTTGGATGGTGTGGAGTTTAAGGTTCCTAGCAATGAGCAGTAGCACCTTAGGATTTCCTTTGGTTTTGTTTGCCATATTGGTAGTTTATAACTAACATTGCCTAAAGACGTTTAAAGGGGTGGATAAAATTTTAGCCAATAATCCAGAATCCCAGGAGGGACAGGTGCAGGCCATATCTGGCAAAGCAATATGGTCCGTTGACCATACTGAAACTCCTAGGATTGACACCAAAAACTAAGCCATTTGTTTAAATTCATCATTTTTTGTTCATAATTGTGGCACAATCCTTGGTGAAGGTAGAATACAAGGCACATGCCAGTCAGACACATTCAGAAGTCCTTAAACACCTCTCTTTATATAATCCAGAGAGGCAAGTCTCCAGTCATTTACTCCCATATGGACTATGACGGAATCATACTGGTACCTGTGGTGCAATGACTTGAGTGATTATGTAACTTGGCAGATCTTTGCTCCAGATAACCAACTGACCGTAATCTTGTGTAGTCTGGTAAGTGGGGCATCAACATACAATGCAGCCCCCTATGACGAGCCCTGGGTAAAAATTATTGGCTTGCCTTGTTTTTTTTTTTTGGGGGGGGGGGGGTCCAATCATTTAAGTTTGTGCCATGTTTGGTGTTGCATTTGGTCTATGCTTTAGACACTGCTTAGGATAGGCATCGTTATTTGCTGCATTCTTCGGGATTTGGGGAGAATGATTTTTAATGCCTCAGCATAAGCTGGCCTAAGTGTGTGGATGTAGTGTGTGTTGACCTCACTTGTTTGCAAGATTTTTGCCTCCAAGGAAAGTTTATGTACATGTCTTGCATACTGCGTTTCTTTAAAGGACCACTACGGGCAAACAATGAAAAAACATTTATCTTGCCATGATTTACTGCACCTCCAAAAGCAGCCTGCAGCAAAATAAGTACTCATTCCTAATTTTTTATTTTTTTTTTCAACTCGTCTGCTCTCATGGGGGCAGACATTGTGATTCCTTTTTAAAGCTAAATCTGTCTCAATGCAGAGAGTGTGAGAACAAATAGCCCTACCATTTGTTGTCAGACTAGACTTATTTACTTAGAATGGACCACCTGAAAAAAAATGCCAAGTCTGAGAGTCTGCAGCTCATGTGTCATTGACTGGTATGTGCCGAGTTTCACAAATGTTGTTCCTATTGATGTACTACACATTCTCTGAAAGAAACTTGCAAAAAAGTGTCAAATTACTGAGATAAAGAGACTTTTCACAAGTAGCAGTTTTGCAAGTTTCAATTCCTGGCCAAGTTACTCCTCGCATCTCCCCTCCTTCAGTGGGCTACAGTCACATTTCCAGCTTGGGTAGATTCAACTATTTCGTCAGCTTTGCATGACAATAGACATAAAAAAAAAAATCATAGCCTGGTGTGCCACTAAAACTGTTCCCTTATGTCTCTGAAGTGCATTTCCCCAAGAATAAAAAAAAAAAAAAGCACACACACATCAGTCCAGAGTTTGGGCCAATCTATCCATTTCTTAATGTGCACAGTAAAACATTCAGTTTATAATGCATTCTAGCTGCTGACATTGTTATTTTTACATAGTTATTCTCTTATAGCATAACCTGAACTTATGGTATTCAATACAAGCTTTACAACAGTTCTCAATTTCTTAACAATGACCTCCCAAGGCTCTGATGTGACCTAGTACTTTGTATTAATCTGTGTATTTACAGTATATTGACAAATAATTGTGCACATATGACACATACAATGATACACATATACAATCATTAAAACAAGATAACTATATTGATACGATTTATTTTGCATTTATCATTTCTAGTTTATGACCCTGTTTGTCTATGGAAACTTTTCTGAATTTATGTTCAAACAATTCTATATTTGTTGTAGAATATCTTGTTTAATTGTTTCTCAATATTCTAACCACTGTATGCTGCATCAATTGTAAAACTCTGTACTCCTTTTATATTTTCTGTGCTCTTTGTGCAAAATAGCTATGTTTGTATAATTTATTTTTATTATTTTTTATAATTGTTTTCTATGTATCTGGAGCTTTTCTCCCTGAGCCTCTGCTGAAAACGGTCACCTTGTGTCCAGTTGAACTAACCTGGTAAACAAATGGAAAATAAATAAAAAATAAAATATACTAAGAAAAATCAATCAATATGCCAAGAAAAATTCAACACTTAAGGGAAAAAAAAAACAGAAGGAAGGAACATGTTTCCTTGATGCAGTCATGAAAATCCCACTCACTTATTCAGATATTATAGGCAAACATATATAGTCAGGCACACTGATGTCCCACTCACCAGGCTAAACAAGGAGAAGATTAATGTCAGCTGCCTGTCGGGTGCCAGGATCCACCACATAACCCACACACTCCGGTCACTCCACATATGACTGTCATTGTCTATGTTGGTGTGAATGATCTGAGACGTACCTCCCTGGACTACATGGAAAGAGACATAGAAGAGCTCTCCAATCTTGTAGCCCAGGCAGGTATGACCCTAGCCAACAGTAGCATTCTAACATGACCCAGAATGATACCTCAGTACAAGGACAAAATGATTTACTTCAACAATTGGCTAAGCTTCTGGTGTCATTCTAAGGGGATCCAGTATCTGTCTGCCTGGGACGACATGGTCCGACAGACCACAATGCTTTGCCAGAGATGGCCTGCACCTGACGCCCCTGGGATTCTGGATATGGGCTAAGGCTCTTGCTGCCACTATAGTGCCTTTTTTAGACAAGGTTCAAATGACAAATTCACCACCGTAACAGGAACAGGCAAGCAAAAAACTGAGGGTAATGCTACTCAATGCTAGAAGTCTAAATCTCAAAATGCACTCACTCGAGGCATTCCTTAAAATGGAGAACATCGATATCTGTGCAGTGACAGAGACCTGGTGCAAGGCTCCAGAGAGCATAACCCTGCACTACCAGGCTATAACTCATACCACACTTTTCGGCCACATAACCTGGACCGGAACACCAAAGGCAGAGGTGTGTCCATACTCATTATGGATATCCAAACCTCCAGGCTAGTTGCTCAGCACAATGCATCAGAAACTCTGGGCAAAACTACAATCCAAATTGTAGCTTGCTACAGATCCCCCACCATGCCCCAGGATTCCCACTCCTCTTTTCTTGATATACTGGAAAATATTAGGGTTCAGCCAAACACTCTAATAATGGGCAATTTCAACTACCCTACCATTAACTGGGAAAATTACTCATGTACCAACTCATTCACTTAACGCTTTCTGGAATTCATAAATTCCAATGCCCTGGATCAACTTCTCCACACCCCCACCAAGGGCAACAATATCCTAGACCAAGTCATTACCAACATGAGTGACCGGTGTTCCACACCTGAAGTAAACTCCTTGTTGGTCAGATCCGACCATAAGCTAATCACCCTACATATCCACATCCCACCCCTCACCAGTCATTAAGGAAGCCACGGTAAAAAATTTCTCAGATGCCAACTTCATGCTTCTTAAGACAGAAGTGGCGAACTTAATGAATGACACCTATGGAGATGGACAATACAGTTATGACAGCTGAATCCTACACAAATGCACTCTACAAGCACTTACATGAGTGCATGGATCGTGCTATCCCTAACAGAACCAAGAAGCTATCCTCAAAAAAAGAAGCCAATCTGGTGGTCCCCTGCCATAAACAAACTGTACAACAGAAGGAAGAAACTGTTGCAAGAGTAACTCCCATGAGTGGTGGAGCTCCCTGGTCAATCTCAGTAAGAAGCTGAGATCCTTTATAAGAGCCTCCAAAGCTAGCCACGAAAACAAAATCACCACTGATTCTAAGGACAACCACAAAGCATTCTATAGCTATGTCAAGAATCTCAATGGCAACACCCAGATCTGCTCTGAGTTACAGCACAATGGCACGAAAATTACAGAACCAATGGATATTGCCAACATCCTGGCAGATAGGTTTAGTGCTAACTAACTTACGCCCCTCACCACTCACCGTCTAAAGGGCCCATATCTGTACAGTAAGAATGCAGAGTCCCTGTAAATCACAACTACACAGGTAAAAGCTGCACTCTCAAGCCAAAAACACAGCATCCATACTAGACAACATTCCAGGCTGCGTTTTACACGAACTTCAGAATGAACTGGCTCCCCACCTAAGCACCATGTTCAATCATAGCCTCACATCAGGCTTTGTGCCCACTGAATGGCGCACAGCAACAGTTATCCCACTCCACAAAGGGGGAGCCAACACTGATCCCAGGAACTATCGCCCTATTAGCCTGACGAGCCTGGTCTGCAAGGCCATGGAACTCAAACAAAGACATTGGTAACCTCCAAACTCTGGACCCCACCCAGTTCAGGTTTGTGAAAGGCAGATCACGTCTCCTGAACCTAATCGATTTTTTTGAGGCAGTCACTAAAGCCGTAGATGAGGGTAAGGTAGTTCACACAACCATCTTGACCTTGCCAAGGCTTTTGACACCATCCCCATTCTGGAATTATAGCTAAACTCACTAAACTAGGTATAAAGCCCTACATCACAAGATGGGCTGCCAACTGGTTCACTTGACAGAACCCACACTGTAAAAGTTGCCGACTCAAATCTGACAAGTGGAGTACCACAACGTTCAGTCCTGGGACCTCTCCTGTTTGGTATCTACTTCTCTGAAGTTTGGTATCTACTTCTCTGAAGTACAGGCTAACACAGAAGGCCTCTAGCTAATGATGTACACAGATGACTACAAACTAGGAGCCATAGTCAAGTCCCCAAATGATGTGGACATCCTACAGAAGGGCCTTGCTGAGACAGATGCCTGGTGTCAGAGCCATGGCCTTAAGCTAAATGCCAAAAAGTGCAGCGTCACCCCCTTTGGTAAAAACTCTGTACCCATGAACTACCACATAGGCAGCAGTCTACTTAACACTGAATGTGTGATGAGACCTTGGTACCCAGGTGGACAGTAGTCTCCTTTGATAATCAGATCGCCACAGTAGTCGGGAAGTCCTTCTATGTGGCACACCTCATCACAAAAGGGTTCTCATCCAGGAAAAAAAAAAAAGAAGGTCATTGTCCCCCTCTACTCGACATTCATTAGATCCATTAGAGTACAAAGCCTCTTTTGGAATGTACCTCAAGACATCTGCAGCAGCTGGAAATGCCAAAGAAGTACCTCGCAAAGGGGATTACTGGCCTCAAACAGATGCCCTGCACTGACCATCTCAAAAAACTCCAGCTTTACTCTGTAGCATATCGCCTACTCTGAAGTGATTTCTGCCTAACATGTAAAGCTATGTCAAACCCAGAGCTGTTGGACATGCTACACCTAAAGAAATCCCAGTGCCTCCGAGATACATGCTCTAGGGACCTAAACCTTGTCACCACAATAAACAGGACATGTTGGAAGGATAGATTCCTATCCCAGAGACTTCCCATACTCTGGAACAAGCTACCCATCTATGTCAAGTAAATTTCATCATTAGCGGTCTTCAAGAAAAATCTTTGAGTGGATGGGAAATCGGAAATATGCCCCGGGAATCACTTCTGTGGCTCTGCTCGACCATGGCACAGGAAAATAACTTTCTTGGGTGGCATAAGCCAGGGAACCTTGTTGGTTAGGCTTACTTAGGCCCTTGGGCTGATAGCTTAGTACCTACCTATGAACCTATTAGACTAAATACAATATTATGTACCATTAAAATGTGCTGATATAAGGTGACAGTTCATGATTTACTCAAAGCAAATGTCATGGACAAGATTTACAGCTGCAGACTGTCAAGTCGATTGTTAGCAGTGTCATAAAACTGGGTTTGGAGAAATGTTTGGTGACTTTGAACAAACAGATCTGTCAATATTAACCGTGAGAGAGACAGAGACAGACAGAGACAGAAAGCAAATCTGCACTGATACCTGCGTGCTGCCCTGCTGAGGGGGACACTTGTGCAAGTGCAATGGACTGGCTCCAGTAGGAAGGGATGGCCACATACCTTTCAACATCATAGAACAAGATATCTGGACAAGGCCATAAATAGGGTACAAAGGCCCATAAATTGGGACAATTTATAAATATTGCACTTACAAACTTAGAAAGTTGATAAACAGGTTTTGCATTAGAGTGAATTTTAAGGATATGAAGTCTGAAAATCAAATGCCTGTCAAGTGTTCAATGATTTGCCAGTGATTTGACAAAATACTGCAATTTTATGAAAAACAGACAAAAACCTGGACTTTCTGCAAAAAATCTGTACTGTTGAGAGATATGGATGGGAGTCTTGAACCAACACCCAATCATTTTCGTTTGTGTGCCAAAGCCATTACAGCAGTGTTTTGCAGAGAGGTGAGAAAAGCCTTACATTTGACGGTATGTTTATTTTACATTTGTTGACTGGGAGAGTCAACTGGATTACAAGCCCATTTTCAGTGGAGGCCTGGGGAGAAAGCTCCAAGAGAACAATTTTTTTTTTTTTACAAAACAGTTTTAAGGACAGACTTTTGACATACAATTTCCATAGGAGAGACTTTGACATACATATTAACTAACAGATAGGATACATTCGTTCTCGTCAATATAATACATTTTAGAAGATATTCCTAAGTTTAGGATTCCTGTGAGATTTAAATCAGAGTAAAAGCAGACAGATGTAGAATAAGTCTGAGAGATGCTCGCTATAGTTGGGAAGGATAACGTACCCCCTCACCAGGTTCTGCAAGGAAGATGAGACAGCTGCTGGTCAGGTACAAAGGTTCACCAGGTCACCCATGCACTTAGGTTATTACATGACCTACCAGTATGACTTGGTCATAGTATATGCTGGTGTAAATTATCTGATATGTACCTCCCTGGACTAGATGAAGATAGATATGACAGCTGTCTGATTATGTCTTAAGGAGGTACGAGTCTAGTACTGACTAGTATTTTATTCTCACCAAGGATGATGCTACAGTACCAGCAGAAAATAAATCACTGGTGTCATTCCAAGGGGGTAGGGGGTGCAATATTTTTTGTTTACCAGGATAATTCGGCTGGAAAACTGGCGTCCATTTTCAGCAGAGCCCTGGGGGTGAAAAGCTCCAGACATTAAAGAAAACAAAGTAATGACAAGTTACAAAAGGTATAAAAACAAAAAGAAAAAAAATTTACAGTAGCATAATGGGAAACATATGAAATCTATATGAAGACAGTGTAGTAGAAGATATTGTAACAAAGCATATGCAAGTTGTAGCAATATATACAACATGTACAGTAAGCCAGGTTGTAGTAATATGTACAGTAATCATTGGTCATTAGACAAGTTGAACAGTATAAGTGAGTAACAGTAGGAACTGCTATAAGGTTAAATGTAGGAGATGGAGTGAGTTCAGGGGGGTTGGATACAGTTACAGAAGCAGTTACTGTAGAGGTAAGCTTTGAGGAGGTTTTTGAATGCAAAAGTTTGGTTTTGCATTCTGAGGTCAGGGCGCAGGGTGTTCCATATTTTTGCGACTACATTGGGGAAGAGGGAATCATCTGAGCTATTTTTGGATGGGATAGTAGAAATCAGAGCTTTACTGCCAGATCTTAAGGAGCTATTTGAGGTGTAGAAGTTTTGGAGACCAGACAGGGCAGGGATATTCAATGGATAGTATATTTGGTGGGCAAGGTTAAATTGGTGATAGTAGTAGACTGGGGGAGGAGTTCAAGCTGGTGTACAATTTGCAGGGGATGGCAGTGGGATTTGACATTAGTTGCGAACCTTACAATTTTGTTATAACAGGTAGAGAGTTTAAGTCAGTTTTATTTACGTTTGTAAGTACTGGTGATGAGTAAAGCAGTGTGGACACGGAATGTGCTCTGGCAATATCTCTCAGCCTGGGAGGATACCGGTAGATAGACAATACTGACTGCCTGCATATCCCCCCCTTGGCTTCTGAATATTAGTATAAACTACTCTCAAAGTGCATTTTTTTAGACAATTTCAACCTAATAAGCCTACTCAAACCAAAATGAAGGTACTACTACTAAACGCCAGAAGTCTGAACATGAAACCTCCCTCCAAACAAGCCCTCTTCAATCTGGGGGACAGATATCTGTGTGGCAAATGAAACAAACAGTTTAAAAGCACCCCAGAAGTGCAAGGCTGTAATGCCTTCCACACATTTAAACCAGGTAACTCAGAAAGGGAAACAAGATGGAGGGGTCAACTTTATCAATAAAAAGCTACACCTCCAGAATGGTAAAGCATCATGATGAGCTAGAAATTCTCCATATCCAAACAATCAGTCAATATACCTTAAAATCATTTCCAGCTATAGATCCCCCCTCCATGACCCAGGACACTCACAAGATACCTAAATGAACTAGTCTCACTAAGCACAGGACGGACCTAATGTGGTAATTCTGCAAGACTTCCAACTATCCATCAATAAACTCGGAAAGATAGCCTATCAACCCAGAGGTAATTTTAAGCTTAGCCATTTCGGCCCAAAGTAATATCACAGAAATGCTTGTCAATACCAAATATTGCATTTAAATGATGGCTGCCCATGTCCAGGAGGGTTGTAGCCTCTATACCCAGTAAGAATTTACAGTGCCCCATCCACTCGTTCAGGTTACTCTGGAAACAGTGTCATAGAGGTGCACTGTTTCACATGAATTGGTAGCCTGTTCCAAAGATGTGGCAGTCAATGGGAGATAATCTGTCCCTCCAACATGTCCTATTTAAGTTGTAGACCATAGTTGGGTCCCTGGAATGGATATCCCTATTCCCCACTTGATTTATGGATATGCAGTAAGTTCATTAGGTTTGGGTCTTGGATTAATCTGTAGGCTAGGCACAAGCCTCCCCTAAGAAGTGTATATGATACAGAGTATAGTGACAGGAACTTTAATCTGTCTGTGGAAGGCACGTGCTGGTGTCCCTTGATCTTCTTTGTGAGAAACCTCTGAGGTGTCTCCAATTGTTGTAGGTGCTTAGTAGTAATGGCAAACAGGGCATTATACTCAATTATTGGCCAGATAAGTGCAGAGTATAGGGAAGTTATAGCTTCCTTTGCTCTTGCTGTGATGATTGCACCTGGTTTGCAGTCATCTGCAAACTCTGCCACAACCCCTTAGTTTTGACCTGAAATACCAAACAGTAGAGGGCCCAGCACTGATCCCCGTGGCACCCCACTGGTAACAGGTCTGCTTTCATAGTGTGTGTCTAGTTTGAGAGCCAGTTGGCAACCCATCTGGCAAAGGAGTTTATATTCAGTTTGCCAAGTTTCAGTAGCCTTTGCCAGGTCAAGGTATGCTGTGTACACAGATCTGCCATTTTCAAAGAAATCCACCAGATTTAACAGGTGGGATCTGCCCTTAATGAAGCCACATTGGGTAGGATCCAGGGTTTAGAGGTCACCTATGTCTTTACTTATGAGGTCTAAAATGATACATTCCATGGCCTTACAGAGGATATTAGACCTAAGCGCCGGACCAATTCCCCGGGTCTGTTGCCAAGCCACTTTTGTGGAGGGGGAATAACTGCTGCTGTTCTCCATTCCGCAGGAACAAAGCCTGTGGTTAGGCTATGATTGGAAAGGGTACTTACACATCCTCAATCAGGCCCAGAAATTCCTTCACTTCGTTAACACAAACATTCTGAAAGAATTAGTTAAAACTCCCACAAGGGGAAACAAACATGGGGAGTTGCTACACTTCCCACCTTGTGTGCAGCATCCATCCTCTTCAGGAAGAGAGAGCAGAAAGTGATATATTTTGAAATTATACTGGAACACAGAATCCTTTTAATCCCCAGAATATTCAAAAGTTATTCTAAAGCAAATTATCTGCTAGTGACCATTTGTCAACACCCCCCCCCCCACCCACCAAAATAATTTAACTACCTACCAATGCTAGAGTCCTCCCAGGTATTCTACCACCACTTTAACCACTCTATAGAGGCAGCTGTTCCCACTCGAAAAAAACAAAACAAAATTTCCAAAAATAAACCACATTGTTTATGGCTGGGGTCCAAATTCAAATATAAAATAGATACAAATGTAAACTAATCTTCCCCTTCATGGAGTGGCACAGATTCACAAGTACTTTTCTTTTCACTCATTCTCAGATAGGATAAGCGACTATGACCAAAGCCAAGTTTCCAGTGAGCTTCTAAAGAGGATTGCTTCATAAGGAAGCAAATATTTTTAAACCAATGAAAATAGTTCATACAACTTTTTTGTTAAGCATAGCAGTGTACGAGTTATTAGCACTGTCTTGCATTTGAGACAAACTCTGCAACCCACACAATTGCACATTTTACTCATGACGTGTAATGGATTGCATTTTTGGCTCATTCTGCATTACTAAGTTACAGACTCACTGTACCAACAGGAAAACTGTAGCTACGCCCTTTGAGTAAAGCTTTGAGCAGAAAAATATGAGGAATGCAAAATGCTCTTAATGCAGACAGCATGCATTTGCTACTTCCCAGGAAATGTTTTGATGTCTGACTTTCTGGGAGGCAAGTACTTTACTGCCCACCAAAAAGGAACAGATGAATCTTTAATGAAAGAGTTTTAAACTGCAGTCTGCTCTGCTTCATTGGTGTCTTATACAATTATAGACTGTATTCAAGGAATCACAAGTTTAACTATATAAAGCTGGAGGAATTTAAACAGCTTTATGCTCAGAAATCCAGGAACTTGAACGATGCAGTGTAAAACCACAGCCATAAAACAGAAATTATTTATACAGGATATTCCTGCAGAAAAATATCTGGCAGGAAATCAGTGACAAACCACACAGAGCTACATTTACCCTCTCTGTAAACTCTCATATTTTAAGTGCTACATGTTCTGATACTTCAAGAAGTTAGAGCTATCCACATTACAGAGGGCAAACTTTTAGTCTTCATCATTCTCTGTAGTTGTATCAGTTCAGAATTAAACTTTTTCTTTCAGAGCATTCAAGATTTAAAGTAATCACATCTTAAAATATGTCCCGACTCTTTCTAGTCATTAAAATGTGTAGTTTGCGAGGGTTTAATACAATGCTGATACACAAAGCTTCACACTTAATGCTTAATAGAACACTAGTCTTTAACTTGTAACATGCACTCTTTTCACACTGCTGCAAACTTTCATTTATGATAAACAAGGACTAACTTACACCATTTTACAAGACACCTTTAAAGTAAAATAACTTACCTTGAAGCAAGTGTTAGTAAATCAGACCCTTTATTTACAAAAGAATGTTTCCTCACAAAGGCACAGTCACAACTGTGCTGAATAATTATAAAGCAATCAGTAACCACACCTAGAAACCGCACCCAGCAGGTTTTAGTTCCTCACATTGTCACAAAAATCCCCGCCTACTCATGCTGTAGAGCAACAGAAGTAATGCAAGAAGTTTTGGAAAATGTAAAAGAGACAAGTACTCACATGTTAAGTAATGATTCTTGAAATTAAGCATTCCTTTAAAACCCAGGATAGTTGACATACTTAGCCAGTGTAAGAAGTGAATAGAATTTATCAAGGAATATTTATAAATATCACTGAAGGGTAAACATTAACAACATTTTGGTCACTGGCCTGACATGCATTAAATGGGATACTGAGATGATGCTTATGGGGGTTCCTATTATATAATCGAAGGCACAATCCTTCAAATGCATCTTGATTGAACTTGAAAGCGCGAAACAGCAAAATAACAAAATGGCATATAAGCAGTTTCTTTCCCTGGGAAAGAAATTTTTGCTTGGCTGCCTCCGTTACTTTGCTGTTTTCCTCTGTGATCTAGGAGTTGGTATAGTTAAGTAGGGGGTGTGGGGGGCACCCATCGGGGGGTGTAGGGGGGGCAAAGCCCCCCTACTTTATGTAATGTTTTGAAGTTTTTATTTTTATTTATTTTTTTTGTGGAACAGTGATTTTTTTTCCCAGGGAAAATATATATGTATTAATACATAATAGTAACTGATGAGCCCTGTATGCAAGAACAGAAGCTGTCTGTGAATGCAGCGGTGTGTGACACTGGGTCATTGAGGGGAGGGGGTGCTTAAATTTCATCAGGCCATCAGTTAGCTACAATAGATTAGCCCTTGAGTAATCTTTAAAAACATTAGGGTTTGATGGCATATATGGTGTTACCCTTATAGTGAGTATTACAAAAGTGGTCAGATTTGACTAATTATGGGGTAACTAATGTTGCAGAACATAGTGGGTAATATTTGTGAGTACAAGAGCCAATATTTTTGAGCCACTAGCTGAGACATGGACTTGTTTGTCTTAAGATCAGGAATTTATGAAATCAAGGGAGCATTGTGCATATAGCTTTACCAGTTTATAGAAGGATAGTTGAAATCTCCCAGGAAAATAGTATTTGGTTCAATAAAGTGGGACTCTAGTTTGTTTAGTTATTCTTTGTGGCCTAATAGTGACAATGAGGGAGTTCTGTGGTTGGCTACGATATAGTAAAGACCCTTATTTTTGGTAAGTAAGATATGGAGGAGCTCAAAGACATTCCGTGGGATTCATTAACACCTATACTAAGTGTATAGTAAGTGTACACTGTTCTGAGTGAACAGAAAACACAAACATAACTCACACCTTCTTCCTCCTAATTTTAGTTTTCCTACTGATTTTCTTGCAGTTTTAAATACTGAGGGAGATTCATAAAGGGGTTATCACAAAGTATAGACTATTTGTACACTTAGTGTAATCTTTCTGAGTGACTAGATAGTGCAAAAAATGTGGTAGGGATGTTCTTGAATACAGATTGTGTACACTTAATGAATGTACACTTGGTGTAGGCTTTATTGAATCCGGGCCATTATCTTGCCTTATGAGTCTTGATGCGACTGGGCTTCTTAGGAATACAGACATGTCATTCCCAGAGGTGGGAAACTTTCACTAACCTCCAGAAAGCACAGCGACCATTAAGGTTAGCTTCTTGACTATGCTTGAATATGGACTCTCTCTCTCTCTTTCATTGCATAAAACTTTGCAAGTAACTATCAACAAAATTTGCAGATTTCTAACCCTCTCCCATTACATTAGCAGCACTGCAACCTTTTATATGAGGTTAACTAACTCCCAATAAAACAGATAGCAGATCTGCTCCTAGGGTCCCTGCTGTACAAAATCATCAGAAGCAAACCATTCAACCACTTCACTAGTAAACTACTAATCAGACAAAACACCTAAACCCCCCTAAATTACTGAAACCCTAACTCCCCTCCCTACAGACTCCACAAAACAGGCTTTCTATCCATGACCATTTTTTTCCATCCAAGCCCTTTTCAGAATATTTCCTTTCACCCATTAAAAAGAATTCTAACAATGTGTTGAAGCAAAGTTTTAAAAAGTTGTTGTTCTTCTTTTGGCTTTTCCTGGTTAGGGGTCGCCACAGTGGAACTCCGGTCCGCTAATGATTGGCAGTAGATTTTTATGGTGCGGAGGTGCCAGCTCAATGCCCAACCTTCAACGAAGGCATGCCCTACGCATGTCTTTCGAACGCCACTCGACCACGGGGAGGACATGCAGACTCCACACAGAAGGCGTTGCAGCTGAGAATCGAATGGGAGAACCTCTTGCTGTGAGGTGGCAATGCTACTGCTGCACCACCGCAGCTTTACAGACAAAAAAATCAAATTATGTGAGTGCTATTGTTATAAAACCCCAATTTAAGTGTCCTCCTCTCCACATCCATCCTACATGCAGATAGAGTTCAGTTCTTAGTCTCAGACCCACAACAGAAGAACACTTAAGCTGTGCTGAATAACGAATTCTTCTATAGTTTATCAATACCTCTCAGTTATAAAGCTATGCTTTTATTTTTAAAGACAAATACAGATGAGCACAGCTGTCAATGTGGTCCTCATTACCAACCCTTCCTTACTTGAACATACCCCACAAACATTCTGAAAAAAAAATACTATCAACAATGTTCTTCACAATGTATGCAATTATTTTATGTAATCCCTATTGCCTTCTGTAGAATGCAATTTATTTTACATGTAAATGATTATTTTATGTAGTCCATTATTCTAATTAATCCTTACTGTATCATTAGAGAACACTCTATTGCATCCCTTTTGCTGATCCTACAGTCTTTCTGCTTGCTGCATTGCTCTCCAACAGTTACTGTATATACACGGGATAAATCATAGATGCATTCTGAAGCATACAGTCAATGTTAGATTTATTTTTTTGTTGTGCAGTTTTTCTCCTTGCTTTGCTAGACTTTACTGTGTTTCACTAAGTTTGTACTTCCATACCAAGTCTAAAAATGGTCCAGAGAGATCAATAAATATTCTACCCCAGTTACGAAACAAACTCAGAACTGCCATGTTGGTGCACCAACAGAAAACATAAAGGCACTAGAACACAAATGTGATGTAATACCTTTTATTTCACCAGCATAGGGCTTTTGCCAGCTCGAATGCTCAAGATTTTGCAACACTTATGTTGATCCAATAAAAGGTATTGCATAACATGTATTCCAGTGTCTTTGTGTCTACTGCAGTTTAAAAAATACAAATAAATAAATAAATAAATATCCTTTTAGCAATTCCATTTCTTGTTTTTATTTATTTTTATTGGTTTAATGTTTGGTAATGAGGTAGATGTGCACCCTCTGTAGACATGACTTAGAGACAGAGCAAAATATATCAAATCATTTCAAATCCATAAATTATGTGAAGTAAACAGTTAAATAATGTATTAAGCAGATAGCCACCAGAATACATAGAAATTCAGTAGAATGTAGAAACACCTTATAAAGGTAAGGATATAGTGATATGAAACAACCTATCACTGACAGTATAGGATGTGCAAAGCTAAGAATGTAAAATGCATATGTGATAAAACATCATATACAAACAATACATAGATAATAAAATGTCTGCAAACAAATAATAGTCATTCTAGTGAGTATTGTATAAAGAAGCCTGAACTGAAAGCAGATAAGCAAGAATCTTAGGACAGGATTAAGCAGTGAGAATTCAGTGGGCAAGAAGAATTGCTTACTTTGCAAAACATACAACACATTGGTAGTTGATCTGAAATGTGAACAGCCAGTATAGGTTAATAATGAAGGTAATGAAAAAAAATACAAGGTACATGATCTTGATTTAATTCTCAGATCTTCACATGCAGAATGTGTGATTATATAAATCACAGAACCAAAACTTCCTTCAAACAAAGCATTTCATTCATGTGTCTAGTGTGCCTTATAAATAAATAGTGCAAAATATTTGCCTCTCCCCTTTTAGCCTTGCACATATATTATGATTTTATAGTGATCTCTATAGCAGCACACTGTACACTGGTGTCTTTAGTTAACAGGAAAAAAATCTGAGGAGGCTGGAACAAAGTTGCAAAATAAATGCTGTGCTACACATGCAGACTAGCAATATGCAAAAACAATCTAAAAAAAAAACAAAATATATGCGCTAATACATCTGTGTTTTGTGCCAAGAGCATGAAGAGTTTGTAGTTTGCAGAAATCCCTGACACTTGGGGCACAGGTACCACACAATGTAGGTCAGTAATATTCCATGCATTATAACATATTTTAGTTCCCAAAGTATCCTGAAGAAGTCATGGCAAGTGCCATCTATACTGATGGACTGGAAAACCCATATGTAACTGCTCTGCGTCACTGTATACCCACTGTCTCTTCATAATACGCCATATACAGGCTGGCTGAAACAATACCTCCCCACTTCCACTTGGCTGTCTGGTGCTTTAGCCATAACTATCTCTTGGTACCCATAGTGACTTCCTGGTGCCAAAATATTATCCTGTCTCTTCTGATCCTTACACTAGTAAATATTAATAGTTTCTCATACTATTGTGTGCCTCCCCCCTTCTCCAGTTCCTATAATCCTTTTGACATATAATCCCAGTATTCTACAGTGGTCCAGTGACAACTTCTTCCTTACTATGACCTTCATATTCTCTTTTGTATTTAATATCAGTAATTCTGTTCTGGTTCTTTGGTCTTGGCCTCCCTTACAGACTGTACAATCTCTCATGCTTGTGCATTCACAGTCATTTAGAATGTCTCCTCTTAGGAGAGAAAATAGATGCTTTAGTTTGCAGTTTGTTTTACCTGCACTGTGTGTGGTGAGGTAGAGAGAAAAGGACAGTAGTACATAGGTTAATACTAGACTAACAACCACTAGAATCCTTATAAGCCAAGCCATGCAACCCAAATGTGATCCACAAATTTGATTAATATATTGGTGATTTACTGACCACCTCTGTCCATCAGAGAACTAGGGGGTCAGGCCAGGAATGAATTTCTGATTACCCATCTATTGGTCCAAGTTGTGCTGAAATAAGGTTAGGGAGGAACTCTGTTTCACATAAATGGTTAGCCTGTACCAGAAAATCGTAATTTTCTGAGAAGCAAATGTCTTTCCAACATGTCCTATTTATGTCACAAGCAAAATGTAGGTCTTTTGATCTAGTAGTTGTGATGGTGTTTGTTTTGTGGATGTCAAAAGATTCATCAAAGCAGATTCCAGGGATGCCTTATACAACAGGTAAAGATCACCTGTCAGAACGCTGTATGATACTGAGTAAAGAGACAGGCCTTTGAACTGATCAGCACAGGGCATTGTGTTTACTCCTCCCTGTATTCTTTTTTTAAGGACCCTTTGTGGACATTCCGGTTTTTGCATGTGTCTGGTCAGGTATATATTGAAGAAGGTATTATACTCTATGATGGGTCTGATGAGGGCTGGGTACAGTGGTATGATGACCTCTCTGGACCTAGATTCCATGTCCTTGCTTGTAAGGTGAGCAACATAGAAGTATTTTCTTACTACCTTTGATACATGTTGACCAAAAGCTAGTTTTCTACCTGTATGAGTTTCCAGATCCCTGACTTGCAAATCAAAGTGGTTTACTGATGATATAGTAACTGGGGTGGCCGATTTCCCAAAAGGTACTATAATGCATTTCTTGGTATTGAGTTTTAAGCCGTGGCTTTGGCACCAAGCATTTGTCTTTGTTAGATCTTCTTGAAGGGGTGTTCTCATCTTGGGGGATTCAATTGCTGCTCCCTGTTTACAATCATCTGCAAACTCAGTCAGCTAGAGGCCTTTGACATTGTCTTTGACTTCCAAGAAGTAGATGCCAAAGAGGAGCAGGCCCAGCACAGAGCCCTGAGGGACTCCACTGGTGACCAGCCTCTTTGTAGAGGTGGCCTCACTGATCCTAACTTCTTTGTTCATGTCTGTGAGCCAGTTATGTTTGCAGATGACTGTAAATTGGGGGTTGTCACAATTACTCCAACACAGTTTAGACCATGTTAACAAATGGTACAAGGCCAATAGTTTCAAATTAAATGTAAAAACATGTAGCAAAGTCCATTTTGGTAAACAAAAGAGTATCACTTACCATATAGGAGATGCACCCCTCCAATGTGGGTACTCTTGTTGCTAATTCTTATCATTTGACCAACATTTCTCCACAGTATTTTGGAAAGCCTTTTAACTGGTACATCTAATTTCCAAAGGCATCTCTACTAGATCCAACAAAGTCTTAATTCCCCTTTAATAATATCTTTATCAAACCCATTATTGAATATAATGCAGCTTTTGACATGTATTTATCTAAACATATCACACAATTCATAACTAAAAGGAGCAGTGGCCCCAGAAATCTTAGTTATTAAGAGAGATTGGCAGTGCTGTCTCTTTACTCACTGTCTTACAGACTCTTCCAAGGAGATCTATGTCTAGCCTTAATTGCCATGAAAGATCCAACCTTATTTGATTTCCTTTTCCTTCACAGAACTTATGGTACCTCAAATACTGGGTTAAAGGAAATAAATCATCATCATCAGATAAATAAGACACAATGGCATGATAGATTCATTTCCCGACATATCTCTCACCTCTGGAACAAACTTCCACTGCATGGCAAGCAGAATAGTGCCCTTACCCCATTCAAGGTGACCCTATAGATAAATGTATGGGCAGCCTCAAATTCTGTCGCCTAGTCTATCTTGTCTCACCCTCCTTGAAGCTAGAGGGAAATTTTTAATTTTTTTTTGTCTAGGTTTGAAATGGTCTGTAGACTGATTGCCTAGTACTTACCTATGAACCTATGAGCTAGCTATCCACCATGGTATAAAGGGTTTTATGCCTAGTTCTGTAAGTTTACTTATAATGCCTAAGTGGGGTATTGTATTAAATGCTTTAAATGGCTATAGGTAGGCAGTATACAACTGATTTCCCCTCATCCATTGCCTTATGACCTTTTCAAAGAAATCCACTGGGTTTAGTAAGCATAAGCCTCCTTTGACAAAGCCAAACTGGTATGGATCCAGTGTCTGGAGGTATCCTATGTCCTTGCTCATAATTTCCATGAGAATTCTTTCCATGGCTTTGCAAATAAGACTACTCAGACTAATTGGTTGTTAGTTTCCATGATCTGTTGAAGGTCTTCCCTTATGAAAGGAGCTGACTTTCGCAATACTCCATTCACATGGCACAAAGCAGGGTCCTGATAAGTCATATTTTAGATTATTCAGAAAGCATCCTGGGATGTTATCAGGCCCAAATGGGGCTGTGTTCTTGGATTTAGTGAGTGTAGCCAGTACATGCTGCTTAGTTATAGTTGGTGGGGTTTTGTTTGAGGGTATTTCTTGGGAGATGATCGCGGGTAAGGTGGGGTAAAGCTGGAACTGAATTTTCTGTTAACAGGTTCACTATATCACCAGGCACGGTGAAAGTGTCACCATTAACCATTAGTTCAGTACATTGCTGTGTGCTGCCCTTGAGATTTTTAGAATTAGCACTCTTAGTTGCCTATTAAGTTTTTCTGAGAAAGTTTATCTTTATGGGGATTACCCTTTCTGATTTTTGCCATATGTTTTCCTTTTCTTGTACATCCTGTTTACTTTAGGATACCACCTGGAGGTTGGTTTCTGGGGCTATTTCTGGGCTTACTTCTAGTAGGTAGAGCAGACACTATATAGCCATTGACATGGTCGTACAGAGTTTCTGAGAGCCATTCAGTGAAGGCTTCTGTGTTGTCAGGATTTAGAGGTGCACTGAATTTTGACAAACCATCACTTAATAAAAAGTAGCTTGCCTCGGAATAGTTCCTAACTGTCACTGACTTTACTGGCGTTATGGAACTGATTTCAATTGTGAAGGAGACAGGTTTATGGTCAGACCTTACCAAGGAGGATGAGACATGGGGGGGGGGGGCGTACAGCATTTTTCCATATTTATGAGTATGAAGTCCAGTATGTTGGAGCTTTAGTGGGTGTATTCACTATTTGGTTAAGGGTGTTTGCATTCACAAAGTCCAAGAATAGTAGATTTTAGGCCATGTAGGTAATTAAAGTTTCCCATAAGTAGGGTGTTAGGTTGGAAGATAAATGTCTCCAGTAGGTCCAAGAATGTACTGTGGGCTTCTTGGGACATGGGGGGGTGACCTATAGCTAGCTAGGATATGATGTGGGATTTTGTATATGCTGATCGGCACATGGAGGAACTCCAGTACGTCATCCTGTTTGACCAACCAAGATGCATGCTTATTACTGATGTATAATGAGACACTTTCACCTTTAGCCCTTGTCTGTGCAGCTGCTGTTTTAAACATGTGGAAGGCACTGAAACCTTGCATTGCACAGATGTCTATATTCTCGTGAGTGAGTAAGGCTTGGCGGGAGTGCAGTTTCTCATATAGGCTCATGGCATTTAGCAGTAACACCTAGAGGGTCAGTTGAGTTGATTTTGCTATGTCAATAGGTTTGTCAATTTGGCATTGCCTAAAAAAGGCAGTATGAGGGGACAGGTACTGACCATCCTTGGGAAAGCAACATGGTCTGTTAACCATATCCTCCCAATCTGACAAATATTGGAGCCCCTTAGAATAACACCAGAAAGACAGCCAGTTGTTAAAATCAATTTTCTTTTGCTCATATTCTGGCCTCATCCTCAATGATGGTAATATGCTGCTCAGTGCCAGGCTCATACCAGCCTAAGACACGTAGTCCGAGAGCTCCAAAATGTCTCTTTTCATATAGTCCAAGGAGGTAGGTCTCAGGTCATTTACAACTACATGGACTATGATGAAATTATACTGGTACCTGTGGTGTAATGACTTGAGTGTGTGTGTGATTTGGTAGATCCTGTGGTGGATATGGTCATCCTGAGACAAAGTAGCAATTATCTCACACTTACTGACAACCATTTAATCCTTAAAGAAACAGATACAGTATGTGGTAAGTTGTTCCAGATAAGCAACTAGTCATTCTTTTCGCCTTGTTCATCCTGGTTGGAAGGGTATCGGTATTACAATGGACTCCCCCATGATGAGAGTCCTAGGAAGTCTGTTTGCTTGCCTTAGGAGCTTAGTGCTTCTGGCCCCATTGAGAGTGACTGTATGTGTGGTGTTAGGTGTTGTTTTTTTCCGAGTACCTTTGAGCTTGCTAAGGCATAGCTTTGCCAACAGGTGTTCTAGGCAATCTTTGTTTAGGAAGGTTGCTTTTAAGTGCCTCAGCATATGTTAATCTATGTGTGTCTGGTATGTTCTATGTGAGGTGCGTGTTGTATGTGTGGTTTCGACAACCTGATGTCTGCTTGTATGTGGGAGTTTAGCCTCCAGTGTCATTGTGTAAGTAGACCTCAGTCACCTCACCCATACTGTGTCTGCTTTGTTAAAGATTAAGCAGTTGACAGTAAGCATGAAACAATTGCTACATTGTCTCAAGATCCCCATATCCACCAAGCTGGCTACAGAGAAGTTAGGAAATTGCATGACCATGTTGTCCAGTCCTTTGATCGGTGAACTACAAGGGGTTGGTGTATTGGGGTTTGAAGGCTATTATGGGTGCTTTGCTGTTGCAGACTAATAAGGGTGCTTTATTGGGGCAGATTATGCTAAACATTATTCAGTTCTACTTACTTTAATGTTTACACAATACTGAAATCTACTACCTCAATGGGTATTGCCACTTGATGTCCAACTAGCTGCTCTAAGCTTGTTGGCGAGCAAGATATTTGCTCTATATTTATTGCTTTACAGTGTGTGGTTTTATCATCCATTCTATAGGGAAAACTTGCTTTCTAACTGTTTGCTACTATACAGGGCACTGATAACCACTGCTGTGGCAAATGCTCCAAATTTATTGCAGCACAGAACAAAACAGAAAATTAAACTAATGAATCATCTGGACAGCATAATGACTACTCTATGAGCCCTTTCATGCATTTATCAACTCAGATATACCAGGCACATAACTCTTGCCACAAGATGAATAAATCTAGTCCCCCTAATGTAAAAACACAGTAGAAGAGACTCACAAGTGCAATGCTACCACAAATCAGTTAAACAACTAGTTGGAAATCCCTTGCTAAAAATGATTTCATGACAGTCTTACAGCAGAAACAGTAAGATGAAGAGCATTATTTTACAAAAATATGTTGAAATGCACAAATGAAAGCAGGAAACATTTGTGATCACTCAAAATAACTTAAGCAAGAGTGATTTAGCAATCAAAGGTATTTAGCGTTGCCTAAAAGGCACTGAATACATGTAAAACACTTCTGGAACACAGACTAGGATGCCAGTACTGGATCAGTGAAGGTGACAAAAACTAGATCACCAAGAATTATGTAAATAATTGGGAATCAAGGAATTGTAGAAATGGTTCTGCCAGCAGAGTATGCTTATATTATATGAGAGAAAGATTATGAGATGAATACATGAAATAACATCTGAACTACAGTGGCATTATTATGCTATTTGGGAAAGAAAGCATGAAGGTGAGAAATTCAGACTACAGAATCATCAGTATCATGCATGGAAACTGTAGACCACAATAAGTAATGGACTAGCAGGGAATGCTTATAATAAAAAGGATGATGACTGGTGTTTAGGGGAGGAAGTACTCAGTACTCAAAACATATTCATTCATGCTATAAAAGAGATCAAAGGTCACTGGAATATCATGACATGACATAAGTCTTAAGAAAAGCACTGTAGTTGTAAAGCACTGAATTTGTAGCCCGTGAATGTTACTATAATGTATAGTGGTGCTATTCAGTTGTCCTTACAGGTCATACAGTGAACATAATTCCCCATATAGTTTTGCATAAGGAGTTTAGTGTAATTTGTGAACTGTCTGTCTGTTTCTCCCTGGGTTAGCCTTTATAAAATCTCCTTCCCAGCTGCTTGAGACGGGAAAAGAATTCTGAAACTAAACCAAAGAAAAATACAAGAGCAATACATATGCAAGCTATTTAAGATGCATTAAAAAAGTTGAGAAAAAAGAAAAATGACACCAGTTTTAATACATAAGGATTCTTGATTTTCTTTAATTAAATACATGGAGTACATAA
This sequence comes from Protopterus annectens, assembly GCF_019279795.1. Classification (NCBI taxonomy): domain Eukaryota; kingdom Metazoa; phylum Chordata; order Ceratodontiformes; family Protopteridae; genus Protopterus; species Protopterus annectens. The sequence goes on along the minus strand of NC_056737.1, from coordinate 728,637,176 downwards.
ATCTGTGCTTTTAGATTGTTTTAGTCGGTATGTGATTTACCCACCTTAACCTTTTATTAGAGTGCTGTTCCCCCATTTGTTATTTTTAGGTTGATAACTGAAGTCAATTACAGTTCTAATAAGGAGGTGTAAGAATTTTTAAAGCAGTAGACTGCATCATTGTCTTTATACACAATCACTTTCCTACTCCCCAGTCAACCAACCAGAATTCCTCCTGTTCAAACCCCCCCATTCAATCACCCTTGCTTTGCATATCTTTTGATCAACCCCTTTAACATCATAACCTCCACCCTAAACATTATACTGCATCTTCTTCTTCTTCTTTCGGCTTTTCCCGGTTAGAGGTCACCTATCTGCTCATGATTGGCAGTGGAGTTTTACAGTGTTGAGTTGCCAGCCCAGCGCCCAACCTTCCACAGAAGGCACACACATGAACTCACACCTAGGGCCAATTTAGAGTGTTCAATCCACCTGCAGCATCTTTGGAATGTGGGAGGAAACCGGAGCACCCGGAGGAAACCCACACGACCACAGGGAGGACATGCAGACTCTGCACAGAAGGCACCCCAGCTGAGGATCAAACCGGAGAACCTCTTGCTGTGAGGCTAATATAACTAATTCTAATCTACCTCATCAAACAGATCCTGAACTTAGTAACATAACCACCCTCTTATAATTTCCAAACCAAAATGTCAATCATATGCATTTAGCTGTAATATGTTACCTTATTTCCACCAGTGGACTTCCCCGGTAATCAAACTGAAAATAAATAAATAAATAATTTCTTAGCTGTGCTCTCCAATTTAATCCTATCAGCCCTAATAACCTATCAGCTGCCACAAAACCTTCATCTTTATACAAAGTGTACCATTATTGAGCCCACAACTACACTTGATAACTATACCCACCAGATTTGCCCCTCACCGTAGAACTCTCCACTCTTTATTTTCAAAAAAAAAAATACATTTTGCTTAAACAACCAGACCACTAAAATAAACACTGAGCTAAAATCAGAAAGCAAGTAACTGTCTGATTTAATCAAGCACCTATAGTACACCAAGCACTTGAAAGTTTGTGGGGACATACTCCCAAATCCAGGCCCTTCCACCAGTGATAGCAGATGAAATCCCATCCATCTAAACCCAGCCCACAGCACACATGCAAATAATCATCTAGCTACTCTATCCATGTACCCTCTAAAACACTTAAACAAGCCCCTAGTAAACCGGCTCACTAAGGTCTTAAAATATATAACATAAATGTATTAAAGCTAGTGAACTTCATACCAGGATTGAAACCCACCACCTCCGCATACTGATATTCATTGAAACATGGTCAAAATCCTGTATAAAAGATAAAGAAATAGTCCCATGAAGTTATAACATATTAAGAGATTAACAAATCAGCTCCCTGTAGAAATGCCAACTTGCAATGATGGGGTAAAAAAGACCGAAAATACAGAAATGTGAATATCAAACATTGCTCTTCAACTTTAAAATTATATTTTTCTGGGGGGCAAGGGTCCCATGAATCACTTGATGTAGGAGGCAAGCCCCCTACACTTCTGACGATATATACCAATACTAATCACAATACCTCTGAGGAAAGGGAATATTCCAAGAAATAATAATCATGTGCTTACTATGAGAAAGCCCAGATTCCCAGTCATTTTCTTCACATTATGAGAGTTGGCATTGCAAGTCTTGACATTTCAAATGGTTACTGACTGAGCTACTAAACTTCTTGGAGGGGTAGCTATCATGTTTTTAACACTCTAGAAACAGCAACATGCCAATACCAAACCTCAGCATTTGACTCTGAATGACTAATAATAATTAATCTTAAATTAAATTCACATAAGGCAATATGCATAATAGGTGCATGCATACCTCCAAATAGAAACAATACTAATACCACTGAAAATATACTCACCTGGATAACTAGAAGTGATAAGCAGGAAAGACTTCTTCTTGGTGACTTCAACATGGATTGGTCTGATCAGGATATCACCACCTTCCACTTAAATATCAATCTATTTAACCCAAACAATTAAATCTCCAGCAAGATATGGTAAAAGCTCTAGCAAATGTATCACTCTGGATAGCATACTGTCCACTAACCCTGAAAAAATAAAATGGGCTGTAATCCTCCCTGATACACTTAGCAACCGCCATCCACCCTACATAATCACAGACTTCTGAAATATTATCAAGGATTAGCACCTATACTCTGTAAAAAACCTTACCAACTTTAACAAGTACACCTGCACCGAGACCTTGAAACACTGCAGATGGACCACACTACAAACAATCCCACTAGATGATGCTGTTGTATACTTCAATACCATATTTCTACAAGTTCTAAACCAACAGGCAACTCTGTGATAGAAGTGGATCAAAAAGAGGATTGGACACTGGTTAACACAAAAAACAAAATAATTAATGAAAACTAGTGATAGTGCTTGGAATAAATGGTACAAAGACAAAAAAAAAACTACCAGTAACTAAAAAAACTCACAAAAACAGATTTTTTTTTACAAAAGTAACTATTACACAATAGTGCAGACAACATATTTCAATAATCCCAAACTATTATGGTCTGCTATAAACAATCACCTAAAACCAGGTACTAGACCATTCCTTAGCCCACTTTCCATGAAAACTACTACCACCATGGCTTGCAGGTTCAATGAGCACATTATAGCTGGTAGCTCTTATATCTGCCTACATAATGTAGATATACCCCTCGCTGACCTCAAACTACAATGCTACTCAAAAAATAATTTATCATTTGAACCAATCTCCAGGGCATCCTCTCAAAATGGGCAATATAAACCATTCAGGCTTCCCCAGAAAGCAAAAACAAATAAATAATGCATGTTTATATTTTACTTAAAGGAAACTAGGATGAACAGAGTAGGGATAGCAAACAAGACACCTGACAAACTAATATGTAATTGGAAAGGAATCACAGAGATTAACAAATGAGATACCACTTTGCCACCTGGATATATTATTATGTGCTAGGAATAGCTGAGGAAGGCAAAAGGACCTTACAAGGTCACCAGGATTTATTTAAACAGCATGGTTTGTGAACTAGGAAGATCAGGAAGAAAAGTAACTGTTGAACCATCGTAAGCTATTTGATAAAAATAATAATTCATGGCAGGGATATGCAGTGGACCACCAGACATAATGCAGCAGTCTGGGAACATAGCCACTAGACTGGCATGGTGTCTTTCAGCTCAGATAATACAGATATTTTTTAATACGAAAGTCATGCAAAGTGTCTGCTCTACAACAAGCACTGTACAATTTAAGCAAAACTATAGTTTAGTGTGGAAATGGTGATTTGCTCTGTATTTCCACTTATAATTTTAAAAGTGCTCCAGTCATCCTCAAATCCCAGTTCAATGTATTGACTGTTTCTGTAAAATGATAAACCTAATGAAACATGAATAGCAGAAAAGGGTACAACCCTCCCTGTTACAGATTTAGCCAAGTATTACAGAAACTCTGTCTAACTGATGGCTACAGTAACTGCCCCCCCCCCACACACACACACACAGCAGGAAAGCTACTGACAGGAAGACATTATATTACACAGGATACAGTCATTTGTTTCATTTCATCATAATGTATGATTTTCAAAAAACCTATTTTAGCAGAATTATGCAGTTTGTAAAAGGGGACAAAAAATAGAACCTCAGAGAATATATGCAGCAAATGGTTCCCATCTGAAAGGCAAAGAAGCAATTAAGATGACTAGGAAAACTGATATCGGAAGCCGGACATGCCTGCTGTTGGTTGTAGAACTTCTGCTACAATGTCAGCTTTAGGGAAACTGACTGAAAACCACCAGGCTGAAAGTACTCATGGTTAGATGAAACCACATCAGTTTGTGTTCATTGAAGTTAGTCTGTTTGCAGATGTAGTTACTGTTGTCACGCAAGAAAATGCTGAAGAGTTTTTTTTTCTTTTTTTTTAATTTCTGTGTAATTACTTAAGGACTGCTTTTGTGCAATGTTCTGTGAATTTGAAAAAGCTATATTAATTTTAAGGCTATTGCACAAACTTGTGAGATTTAAAGCAGTTGCCTAAACACAAAGTATTGTTAAATATTACATCTTTATTAACCACAAAGAACAGCTTTAAGCACACATATATGCTATGTAAGAAATGCATTATACATGGTTTTAAAGTCTGCATATTATGTTTTAAGATTTTGTTTTTAAGGATGTAATTATATATTGTGTTAAGTAATAAAAATGTGTGAAACATGCCTTTGGAAGGTCCAGTATACCCCCTTTGCAATATTGTATTTCCTGACTGCCTCTGTATTGTATGCAATATATAATTTAGACTATATGACACTTGGCCATATAATCATATAAACAAAAATCAGAAGATTGAGAAATGAGTCTTTAAAATGCAATTTTCACATCAAAAAATAAAAAAATATTAAAAAATAAGAAATTAACAGTCTTTATGCAGGAGCCAAGGTACCCTGCACCCTCCATATACCCTTGCTAATTTATATACCAACTCTGAGATCACACTACAGTGGAGAAAGGACAAATTCCCCACTTCCCACTTTTCACAATCTCACACAGAAAAAAAGCCAGCAATGTGCAGTCAGCTGTTTTTTGATTAATTTTACTGGCTTTTTTCTGTATGATGAAAGCACAATTCAACCACCGAAATGGCACTCATAATTTCACATTATCTAAAATTATACTTTATAAACTACACTTCACTATTTAACTAGCCCACATATAAAATACTAATCACTAGCACAAATAGACAAGTTTGACACATACCTCTCAACCGCTTAACACAAGAAATCTGGACAAAGCCAATAATAATAGGGGACAAAGGCCCAAAAACAGGGACAAAATTATACTTTATAAACTACACTTCACTATTTAACTAGCCCACATATAAAATACTAATCACTAGCACAAATAAACAAGTTTGACACATACCTCTCAACCGCTTAGCACAAGAAATCTGGACAAAGCCAATAATAATAGGGGACAAAGGCCCAAAAACAGGGACAAAATTATACTTTATAAACTACACTTCACTATTTAACTAGCCCACATATAAAATACTAATCACTAGCACAAATAAACAAGTTTGACACATACCTCTCAACCGCTTAGCACAAGAAATCTGGACAAAGCCAATAATAATGGGGGCCAAAGGCCCAAAAACAGGGACAACATTTAAATATTGCCCTTATAAACACAGAAAGTTGATAGAATAACAGCTTTTGTTAACATGTATTTTTCTAAAAGATATGAAGTCTGAAATTCGAAAGTCTGTCATTATTTAGTGACTTCAGCTCTCAATGATTTACGAGAAAACCACAAATTTTATGAGGAATAGACATGAAATATAAAGCAAAAATCTTGACATTCTGTGAGAATCTGAACAGATAACAGGTACGCGCCTGATGTTAATGACATTAGAATTATACCAGTACATTTTCAGGAGATTCTCGTACAAGATATGAGCATAAACCACTTTCTCTTATGAAAGCTGAAGCACAAAATATACATCCCTTTAAACTGGCAGATTGTAATATCCTGGACATGTGGGCAAATAAAATAAAAAAAATAAATAAAATGAGTCTTGGAGAAAAGCCTCCTAATAATAATGAATTTTCTTAAGGATTCAGTTAGAACTTGTGTAGCCAGGCAGCAACACACACTCTGCATATTTTCATCTGCGATTTATCTAACACAAACAGCAAAATCCATAAAGCTATGTCGATACAAGCAGCCCGAGTTCCTGCTTAACATTTTTTCTTTCCAGGGGAAGGAGAAACAACTGACCCAAAATGTAGCTGAAGGGAGGGGGTTGGGGTCTCCTGCATGTCTATGAGTGCTTTTGAAGTAACACTCTATTATCTCATGTAAAACTGAAAAAGGGTACATACATACATACAAATATTTCAAGCACGGGCATTAATGCCCTTCTAGCTTTCCAATATACCAAAACACTTGTTCCTATAATAAAAAAGTGTCCAGGCAGTTCTTAAAAATATCTAAACTAGTACTTGCTTTAATGTAATTTGGTAGTCTGTTCCAAGCATCAGCTACTCTGTCAGAGAACCAATTAGTACACTTCTCATTCCTATAGAATCTTCTACATAGGTTATCTGATGATTCTCTAGTACTTTTTGATAACCCCAAACAGTCCCAGAGGTAGTTGTCTCTAAATTCCCTATATACTTGAATAAGATATCCTCTTAGATATCTGTAAGAGACACTGTACAAGTTCAGATATTTTAGTCTTTCATAATAACTTAAATTTTTGCATCCATGGATGCCCTTGGTATATTTCTGCTGTACTATTTCCAGTTTACTCATGCTTGTTTTCTTATAGTGTTTCCATGTTGTTATTCCACACTCAAATTTGGGTCTAATGTAACTAACAAACAATGACGTAATTATTTTTGATTCCCTAGACTTTATAAATCTTTTTATACAACCTATAGTTCTATAACTATCATTAACCAATTGGTTGATATGATTAGAAAAACTCATAGATGAATCTACCCATATACCCAGGTCCTTAAATGAGTCTACATTTTCAATCATAGGTTCATAGGTAGGTACTAGGCTATTGGCCCTAGGGCCTATATAAGCCTAGCCAAAAAGGTACCCTGGCTTTTGCCATCCAAGAAAATTATTTTCCTGTGCTCCTGTTGAACAGAGCCACAGAGGTGATCCCAGGGGTAAATTTCCTATTTCCCATCCAGTCATCAAGATTTTTCTTGAACAGTGCTAATGAGGAGTTTTGTTTGATATAGATAGTTAGTTTGTTCCAGATTATGGGAAGTCTCTGGGACAGGAATCTATCCCTCCAGCATGTTTATTATGGTGACAAGGTTTAGGTCACTAGAGCGTGTAGCTCGGAGGGATTGGGATTTCTTTAAGTGGAGCATGTCCAACAGCTCTGGGTTTGACATAGCTTTGTATGTTAGGCAGAGATCGCGTCTGAGTAGTCGATATGCAACGGACTAAGGCTGGAGTCTTTTGAGACGGTCTGTGCAAGGCATCTGTTTGAGGCTGGTAATCCTCTTTGTGAGGTATTTCTGTGGCCTTTCCAGTTGTTGTAGATGTCTTGTGAGGTACATACCAAAAGGGGCGTTGTACTCTATAGTGGGTCTAATGAGTGACGAGTAGAGGGGAACAATGACCTCTTTTTTCCTGGATGAGAAACCTTTTGTGATGAGGTGTGCTATGTAGAAGGATTTCCTGACTACTGTGGCAATGTGATTATCAAAGGAGAGACTACTGTCCACCTGTGTCCCAAGGTCTCTTATCACATTTTCAGTGTTAAGTAGACTACCACCTATGTGGTAGCTCATGGGTACAGAGTTTTTACCAAAGGGGATGACAATGCACTTTTTGTCATTGAGCTTGAGGCCATGGCTTTGACACCAGGCATCTGTCTCCATGAGGCCCTTTTGTAGGATGGCCACATCATTAGAAGTTTTGATTATGGCTCCTAGTTTGCAGTCATCTGCAAACTTCATTAGCCAAAGACCTTCTGTGTTAGCCTGTACTTCAGAAAAGTAGATCCCAAACAGGACAGGACCCAGGACTGAACCCTGTGGTACTCCACTTGTCACTGTCTGAAGTCAGATTTGGAGTCTGCTACTTTCACAGTGTGGGTTCTGTCAGTGAGCCAGTTGGCAACCCATCTTGTGATGTAGAGATTTATACCTAGTTTAGCGAGTTTATCTATAATCCCAGGGTGGGAGATGGTGTCAAAAGCCTTGGCGAGATCTAGATAGGCTGTGTGAACCACCTTGCCCTCGTCTACGGCTTTGGTGACTGCTCCAAAGAAGTCTATCAGGTTTAGGAGACATGATCTGCATTTTACAAACCCGAACTGGGTGGGGTCCAGGGTTTGGAGACTACCAATGTCTTTGTTTATAAGTTCCATGATGATACATTCCATGGCCTTGCAGACCAGGCTCATTAGGCTAATGGGGCAGTAGTTCCTGGGGTCCATGGTGGCTGCCCCTTTGTGTAGTGGGATAACCATCGCTGTGCACCATTCAGTGGGCAAAGCCTGAGATGAGGCTATGATTGAACATGGTGCTTAGGTGGGGTGCCAGTTCATTTTGCAGTTCATGTAGAATGCAGCCTGGGATGTTGTCAGGTCCCATGGATGCTGTGTTCATGGCTCTAGATCAGGGGTGGGCAACCTTTCCTAGTGTGAGGGCCAAATTATCATTCTGTCTCCGTCGAGGGCTGGACCAAATTATTAAATAAAGTAAATTATTATTAAATTAATTAAAACAAGTTGCTACTTCATATTTTATTCATTTATAATATAATGCTTTGGTATAAAGCTCTACAAACATTTTAAAACATAATGAACAATATAACAATTTAGTGTGAAGATTGGCCTTGTATTTGAACTATGAGGCTATCAACATTGACCTTGGTATTACTTAAGGATATTCGCATAGAATTTTCGAGGTTTTCGTCCGTTATCCTTGTCCGAATTTTTGATTTATTGTATTCCATCCTGGAAAAAAACTGTTCACACATATATGTGCTGCCGAAAAGACAAATGTTTTTTCTTGAAAAGGCACGTAAATTTGAATATTTTTCTTCCACCCAATAAAATGCATAAAAATCCATCAAAGCAATGTTGTTAAATTGCGATTTTAGCACTGTCTGCCTGAAGCTCAATAAGTTCATCTGTAAGTTTTCTGGCGCATTGTTTACATCAGCATCCATCGGACGAGCAAATAGAGCGAAGGTGGAGTCTTTGTTTTGGAAGTCGGCAAACCTTGTATCAAATTGCTCTATTAGTGCCTTCAGTTAATCTCCATAACAATTATATGGGATATTTTTATGAGTTGCAAGAGTAGCAAAATGATAGCAATTTTTAGCTCTTATCTGACTTTCCAACAATATTAGTTTATTACAAAAAGCTTTCACATGTCCATGCAGTTCATGAACCAGTTGTCCTTGTTTTTGCAATTTAAGATTCAGTTCGTTAAGGTATCCGGTGACATCTACAAGGAATGCTAAATCATACACCCACTCATCATCTTTTATTTGGTTAACTGTATTTCCTTTTATGTCCATAAAATCTGCAATTTCTTGTCTTAAATCATAAAATCATTTTAACATTTTTCCTTTACTCAACCACCTCACTTCACAATAATAAGACACATCTTCACAATCTGAAAATAGGTCTGCCAAATACTCCTTAAATTGGCGGTGATTAAGTGCAAGTGACTTAATAAAGTTAATACTTGCTACTACAACTTTCATAACATTCGTGAATTTAATCGATTTTGCACACAGATTTTGTTGGTGGATAATGCAGTGAAAATTTGTTAAATTTTCCAGATGGATCTGTAGTTCTATTGCTCTTTCATGAACTATTCCAATAAATCCCTTCCGTGCACCAACCATTGCAGGGGCTCCATCAGTGCATATGCCAGATAGTGAACTCCATTTAAGCCCAAATCTCTCGAAGACTGTGTTGACTGATTCAAATATATCTGCACCTGTAGTTGTTCCTTTTAACGGCTGAAGAGTCAATAATTCTTCTGTGATGTTGAAATCCGCATCAGCTCCTCGTATAAATATGGCTAGTTGTGCTGTATCAGAGGCATCGGTGCTGTCATCCAAAGCAACTGAAAATGCTTCCAATTTAGCATGCTTCTCCTTTAAACTGTTTTGGATATCATCTGACATCATTTCTATCCATCGGACAACAGTATGTCTTGACAAGCAAATATTCTCAAAGTCTTTTTTCTTTTCAGAACATATTGTACTTGCAACATCCAGCAGACATTCTTTGATAAATTCTCCTTCACCAAATGACTTAGAATGCTTAGCGATTTTTTCGCTTACCACAAAGCTGGCTTTGACAGTGCTGTTGTGCTGTGTTCTTAGCTTGTTGAACATTTGCTGTCTGTTATCCAAGCTCTTCTTCAATTTCTGTATTTCATCTTTTCATAGTTGTCCATCTTTTTTTTGGTGATCTGGATGTCTCGAAGTAAAGTGTCTCTTCAAATTGTATTCTTTATTGACGGATACGGATTAGTTGCACAGCAAACATACAGGCACACCTTTATTCAGAATAAAATAATAATCCTCCTTCCAGTTCTCTTGAAACTGATGATTTTCTGCATCTACTTTTCTTTTTTTTGACATAACCCCTGACATTCTTCCAAATTTATAAGCGACATTCACAACTGCACGGCGGGAGGTTGGGAAGCCGCAAGGGTTGGTTGTGACATCAGTTAGCCCTGCATCCGGGCCACGCTCCTGCTGCATGTCATGCAGACGAAGCATGTTTTGCGCAAGTCAGTAGAACACACCATGTTTTCTCCCACTACTAATTAACTTCACAGAAATCGAGCAGGGCCGGATCTGGCCCGCGGGCCGGGAGTTGCCCATATGTGCTCTAGATAGTGTGGTTTTTACCTGTGCAGCTGTGATTACAGGAAATTTGCATTCTTCCGGTATAGAGATAGGCCTTTTTGGTGTGAGAGGGGGGTAAAGTTAGCACTGAACCTATCTGACAGGATGTTGGCAATATCATTTGGTTCTGTATATTTAGTGCCATTGTGCTGTAACTCAGAGCAGATCTGAGTGTTGCCATTGAGATTCTTAACATAGCTATAGAATGCTTTGTGGTTGTCTTTAGAATCAGTGGCGATTTTTTTTCGTAACTAGCTTTGGAGGATTTTATGAGGGATCTCAGCTTCTTACTGAGGCTGACCAGGGAGTTCCTCCAGTCATGGGATTTTATTCTTTTTTGCAACAGTTTTTTTCTTCTCTTGTAGAGTTTGATTATAGCAGGGGACCACCAGATTGGCTTCCTTTTTTTGGACGATAGCATCTTGGTTCTGTTAGGGATAGCATGATCCATACACTTGTGTAAGTGCTTATAAAGTGCATTTGTGTAGGATTCAGCAGTCGTACCTCTATTGTCCAACTGCATGGGAGTTATGAAGTTTGCCACTTCTGTCTTAAGAAGCGTGAAGTTGGCTTTGGAGAAATGTTTTATGGTGGTTTCCCTAATGGGGGGTGGGGGTGGGATATGGATGTCTAGGGTGATTAGCTTGTGGTCGGATCTGACCAACGAGGAACTGACCTCTGGTGTGGAACACTGGTCGCCCATGTTGGTAATGACCAGGTCTAGGATACTGCTGCCCCTGGTGGGGGTGTGGATAAGTTGATCCAAGGCGTTGGAATTTATGAATTCTAGGAAACGTTGAGCAAAAGAGTTGGTACATGAGTAGTTTTCCCAGTTAATGGTGGGGTAGTTGAAATTGCCCATTATTAGGGTGTTAGGTTGTACCCTAATATTTTCCAGTGTATCAAGAAATGAGGAGTGGGAATCCTGGGGCATGGTGGCGGATCTGTAGCAAGTTACAATTTGGATTGCTGTCTTGCCCAGAGTTAGTTGCACTTGGATAATCTCAGATGCATTATGCTGAGCAACTAGCCTGGAGGTGTGGATATCCTTAATGAATATGAGCACGCCTCTGCCTTTAGTGTTTTGGTCCAGGTTAGGTGGCCGAAAGGTGTGGTAAGAATTATAGCCTGGTAATGCAGGGGTGCTCTCCGGAGCCTTGAACCAGGTCTCTGTCACTGCACAGATGTTGATGTTCTCCATTTTAAGGAGTGTCTCCAGTGAATGCATTTTGAGGTTTAGACTTATAGCATTGAGGAGCATTACCCTCAGATTTTGCTTGCTTGTACCTGTTAAGGTGGTGAATTTGTCATTTGAACCTTGCCTAAAAAGGCACTATAGGGGTGGCAAGGGCCTTAGCCAATATCTGGAATCCCAAGGGCGACAGGTGCAGGCCATCTCTGGCAAAGCATCGTGGTCTGTCGATTATGTGTGCTGTATTAAATATTCACCTTTCAATTTATGCCTACCAAATCTCAAATTCTTAGTTTTTGATGTATTTATCAGCATATTATTTTCCTGTGCCCATATGGTCAATTTAGTCAAATTATTTTGCAGACATGCCGTATCTGTAACAGATGTAATCAGTTTATCCAATTTCGGGTCGCCTGCATATAGAGTGTAGAACACCTCAGATGAAAAAGTTAGGTCTGAAAGATACAATCTAAACAAGTAAGGACCAAGGACAGAGCCCTGTAGGACACCCTGACTGTAACCAAGGATTTTGCCTGTCCAGTTGCTGTATGATACTTGCCATGTCCTATTTGTAAGCCATGCAGCTATCCATCTTATCAAGAGTATATCAATACCTAGTTGTATTAATTTATTGATCAGTGTTATGTGTATGACCCTGTCAAGTGCTGAAATTAAATTTATATCAATTGCATCACAGCAGAATTTTTCATTCATATCTGTTATTATATTGTTATAGAACATCATATTACAGGTAGTAATAGATCTGTTTTCAACATATGCATGCTGATATATGGTTTCAAGTCCCAACCTATCCAGTTCTGACAATAACTTATCCAGTATTACCTTCTCCATTATTTTTCCACAACATGAAAGTAGACTTAAGGGTCTGTATGACTCTGGGTTTGCCCTACTCCCCTTTCCCTTAAAAACAGGTTTTATAAGTGCATGCCTCCAGTCTTGAGGAATCTCCCCATATTTATATGACCTAGTGAATAATAGATACAATGGTACTGTAAGTTCTTGCTGAAGTGTTCTCAGGTCATTGTTACTAATTCTGTCTCCTCTCTGTGCTTTGTTTGGATCCAGTTTGCACAGTTCTTTTTCAATATAATCTACTTTGATTCCAGTATCTGGAGTTACCTGGATGTTACAAGGGCAATTTACCTCCCCTTTTGTGGAGCCAAACTATTTTGCATAAGATTTTGTAAATATATCTATAATCGGTTGTGTCTGAGAATAAATTTTAGAATCTGCACACAGTTTATCAATTTGTGTGTCTTTACTCCTTCCACATTTTATGTATCTATAAAAAGGTTTCCTATTATGCTCAATATCTTTATATAAATAATCTGTTTGTCCAGCTTTTTTATTTCAGTTTTCAAAGTTGTAATTCAACCTCTCTTCCATTTCTTATATTTTTTGTCTCTCATCATAATCAGATATCTTGTTCTTATGGAAATATATCTTCCTGATGTTGTATGCCTAGATTCTGATGTTAAACACTTTTTTGATTTTTTGCACTCAATTTCTCTTTCAAAAGTTTCCACATTCCATCTGCAGTTTTTCCACTGAACACCTCATTCCAGTTAGTTTTACATAGTGACTGTTTTGCTTCCATATAATCTGTAATTAACCTTTTGTGCATTGGCTTAGATTTCAGTTTGGTAGAATTATCTAGCAACAAATTAACCTTTATAACCCCATGATCACTGCACATCAATGGTGGTAAAACTTGACTTGAAGTTACAGTAATTTCTATGGAAACACAAACAATGTCTAGTATGTTCTGTCCCCTGGTAGGTTTTTTTCACAATCTGATGCAATTATTGTTCCTGAATATACGCTGTGAATAATTTCCTTACTAACATTGTAGAATCAATATTGTTCCAGTCTGTTTCTGGTAAATTTAGGTCCCCAGTTAATATTATTCTTCCCTCCTGTGTTTCATACAAGAAATGTATGAATTCCTCTAGGTCATCTGCACTTGACTTTGGTGGTCTGTACACTCCAACAATTGTTATATGTTCCAGGGTTGTCTTTATTGTCACAATTACACAGTCTATAATGTTGGTGTTATCACTGAACATGTAATAATCACATGTCTCATAGCTGTCTTTAATCTCTATAATAATACCTCCACCTGATTTTTTATTAGAATGTCTGTTACAGTAAAAACATTATACCCTGACACAACTGGTTTCCAGTCATTGTTCTTGAATCATGTTTCACAAACAATAATAACATCAATCCTGTGGGAAAGGAGCAAATTTTCCAACAAAAAAATTTATTATTACTGCTCCTAGGATTAACAACCATCAGAGAGGCATCAAATGTTGCTATCTGTGGGCTGTTAAATTTTCGACATGGCAAAAATCCTGCCTAGTCTTTGTCAAATATTGCAAAATAGAGACCTGCTACAACAAAATCGCCAAATTCGCCACAGGGGCATCCTACCGTAATCACCACTGTCTCTCACTTGCTGAACTGGGCTGGCTTGAACTCCCTCACCTCCTTCAATGGTATTAACTCTCACTCGCCCACAAACTAGTAAACCATCCACTAAATGTCCCATCCCTCCAGAATCTACTCCAACCCTATCGCACCACCAGACCACTAAGATCCAGCAACAAAAATCACTTGCAGATCACTAAAGCCTATAACTCTGCTGGTGAAGCACTATTCTCTTGTGCCATAACCAAATTATGGAACTCACTCCCACCCACAATTACCTCCGTACCATCATGCACCCACTTCAAAACTTTACTAAAAGCGCACCTAAAAACATGCTGGCTATGCCCTTGCAACTCCCACTCTAATATCACCCACCCCATCCAACCACCACCTTTCCTTCCACTTCACTAACTACCTTGATTATAGCAAGCTCAGATGCTCATAAGCCTAGTACTTATTATACAGCTGGAACTTCTTATTGTAACATTTGTTAATGTCTGTTATGTACTCCACAGATAAAGATTCTCGTTGTCTACTGATGTACTATGTTCTTCATCTGTAAATATGTTGTAAGTAATTGCTGTTAAACTGTTAATCGCTATGTAATCCAATGTAACTACTGTCTGTTTATTTTACTGTGGAGTTTTTCTCCCCGGGCCTCTGCTGAAAATGGACCTACGTCCAGTCGGACACTCCCGGTCAACAAATTTAAATAAATAAAATAAATAAATAAATAAATAAAAATATCTGCTGCAAAAATTCTCTTCCCTGATCTAGACAAATGCACACCATCCTGTCTGAACATGTGCACCTAAAGCAAGGCTTGGACGCTCTACACATTTTCATTTTTTAAAACAGGACATTTTTTCCATGTAGGTATTTACTTCAAAAATGTTTTTATTCACAGTGAACTGACTATCCCTTCTATAGGTGATGTGTGAAAAATACGCTCTAACACCAGTTCAAGCAATACTATCTAAGAGGGCTGCCAGTTCCCTACTAACAGTCAGAGAATCCTTGTGGGTGACATCATTTGTACCAACATGAATAAAAACAGAGCCATACTTCATTACATTAAGGCATTCCAAGGCTTGTCTCACATCTATTTTTGCTCCTGGAAAGCATAACACTATTCAATGTTCATTATCATCTCTGCAAATATAAGTATCAATTCCTCTAATAATTGAATCTCCAATTTCAAGAATATCTTTGCTGGCCAGCTCTGAAGAATCGTCCTCATCTAATACAGTAATATCTGCTCTATCAATTGTTACAAAGGATAGATCTTCATCACTATTAGTCTTATTAATCCCACTGTTTTCATTGTATATTAAATTCTCATCCAGCTGGTATTGTAAATCCACAGTTTGAGCTATGTAGTCAACATCTGTCTTTCTTCTCTTTTTTCTTACAACAATGTTCTTCAATCTTTCCACATTCAGTTTTGATTTCTTCCTTTTCACCTGCCCCTTGCCTCTTTTTTCTATCTTCTCCGTTGGAAAAATGATGAATTTTTCTGCAGACCGAAGAGTTTCTGATAGAAAAATATCATCATTCCCTGTAACCTGTGTGTTACATAACAAAGCAGTGTTCTTTTTACTATGTATTCTCTTTCCTTTACAGTCAATAATCAGTTTCTTTTTCTTCCTTGTTATTTGTTGTGAACTTCTTCCTTTCTTTCTTTTGTTGTCTCCTTCTAAAACAAACCGGATCCTCAGATTGCTGAATACTTGCATCCAGAATTCCAGAGTTGTCAACGGCATTGTCTTGTTTCATAGGGGTTGAATGATTTTTGCAGAAAATAGATGCGTTTCCTAAATGTGTTCTATTTGTTCTTTGCCTAACATTATTTAGTTCATCGGTCCAGTCATTAATATATGAAACAACAGCTCTCCAAGCCATGCCAATTGCACAAGTGCAATCATCATCATCAAGTCTAGATTTACTTCTAACAATGGTAAACAAATCATCCAACTTTTGACACGAGGAACACAGATCACCAGTGTTATCAGCTGTTAACTTTAAATATGCATAGCATTTATTACACTGTAGGAGTACAGGCCTGTAGGTTTGGATGTTTTTTAAAACATCTGCTACTAAAGTCATTAATATTACTCATGTATGATTTGACTATGAGTGATCACAGATATATTAGCAAGTAAAGACCCCTAGAAGCACTGGGTAGTGTGACAGTTGAAGTCTTGCTGAGTAAGTCCCCATAATTTAATATATATATATATATATATATATATATATATATATATATCTTCCACCACAAAAACAGTGAACAATTAGGCCTTCGTAAACTGTAAGTTGGTAGTATATATCTTTTGCTAAAATTCCTGACTTGAAGAACAGAATCCATGGCACTTTTGTGGTACAACTGGTACAACTGTTGAGGATCCTAAAAGAAAAATAATATACTACCTGAAGGTATATACTGAGCTGTATTTTTACACGGTGGCAGCAGCACAGATTATGCCCTCTGTTAAGTGTTAAAATAATCCAGAAGGAATGCAGTCCTCCTCACATAATCATTGTTGTACTGATGTGATAATACAGTCTTCCGATTACTTGTGGAATGGCCACATCTCTTCTGTTCAGTAGCCTAACTGCTGTCAGTAATGCTGCTGTTGTAATATAGTGTGTAGCCCTTCTCTCAGAATGTTGGTGCTCTTCTGGTGCTACTATAGACCTGAGTAGCACTGGGCCACATTAGGCTACAAAGTCTCTGCTATTTAGTACTGCACCAGGACACTGCAAATATTTTTGAATATCCCACATTATGACATACTCAGTCCCAAAGACAAGTGGCCAACTGGTGAGTTCCTTAACAGTCTAAGTGTGTGATAATATCGTTCAACATACACTACACCCATCATGTGATATTACACTTATGAAATAGGCAACATTATATTATTTTAAATATTAAAGGCTAAGTTAAATAGTGTAGGAAAATATAAATAATTCTATATTTTTACTGGATTGTTATGAATATTAATCTATCTTCCCAGGATTAATATAATTTTGATATAATTTGATATAATAAAATTGTTTGTTTTTTTACAGAAGTCTGTATTTTTAAAGTTCAAGATGTTAGAAATTGCAAATTTGAGTGTATGTTTTTGAAGTTGAAAGTAGTGTTATAACTTTGTGAATATTTTTCTGTAATGCTGAGTGTGTTAATAGGTTCCTAGGTTCATATGTGTGTACTTGGCTGAAAACTGCAAGGGCTTTTTTTTAGCCTAGCTATGCAGCCCAAATCTCTGACAAGTTCTGGTACCCTTGATAAGTGTAAGCAGGGGCATGGGAGATGAGACATTTACAAGCAGGGTCTTGGAAGATGAACCATTTACAGGCCGGCTATGTCCATTAGAGATATAGGTGCCAAACCAAGGATGAATTTCCTGTTCCCCATCCAATTGTCCAAGTTACACTTGAATTAGGTTAGGGAGGAATTCTGCTTCACATGGATGGGGAGCTTGTTCCCAAGAAGGGGTAGTCTCTGGGGTACAGACCTGTCTCTCCAACAGGTCCTATTTATATCATAGGCAAGTTTTGAGTCTTTATAATAGGTAATTCTGGTGCTGTGTGTTTTGTGGGTATGCAGAAGGTCCATCAGAGTGTTGTCTGACAATGATTTGTATGCCGGGCATAGATCTCCCCTCAACAGTCTGTAGGAGACAGAATGCAGGAATAGGGTCTTGAGGCAGTCTGCATAGGACATGTTACTTACGCACTCTATTCTTTTATTGAGTAACCTCTGTGGACATTCCAGTTTTTGGATGTGCCTGGTTAGGTACATACCAAATGGGGCATTGTACTCAGTTGCAGGTCTGATGAATGCTGAAGTGTACAACATAGAATAATTTCATCACTACTGCAAAAGTGTGATGATCAAAGGCTGGATTACTGTTTGTGTGTGTGTCCCAAAGGCCCTGACTACTAGGTCAACTCTTAGTTATGTGTTGTCAACATGATAGTTACCAGGGGTGGATGATTCACAAAGGATACTATTATGCATTTCTCGGCATTTATTTTAGTCCATGGCTCTGACACCAGTTATTTATTTGTCTCAGCCCTTCCTGGAGAACATTTGTGCCGGTGGGGAATTTTACTCCTAATTTGCAATCATCTGCAAATTTAGTCAGCCAGAGACCATTGACATTGGCCTTGACTTCAGAGAAGTAAGTGCCAAAAAGGAGCTGTCCCAGGACCGATCCCTGAAGGTCTGCACTTGTGACTCTCCTGGTTAAGGTCATATATGAAGTATGCTTTGTTTATAAACTCTTTCTGATAAAACTGTACTATGGCAGTTTTGTGGTTCTAGTATGGAACATCAACAGCAAAAGCCCAAGCTTCATAAATGCCAAAAAATAACACCTAAAACACAGAAGGGTAAAAAAAATTAACTTCAAGTGTTTCTAGCAGGGGATTAAGCCTCATACTCTCTCTCAAACGTATATGTACCAAATCCATGGTCAAACCAACTCAAAGAATGGAGAAATCCCCTGAAAAAGGAAATCACTGCTGATGCACATTTACAAATTGTACTGGCAGTAATTTCTTATGGAAAGCAGCAATCATATCCTCACTAGCAACTTCATAGCATGGTTCAGCAACTGCACAGTTGCTAAGAATAAATTATAGAGGGTGGTGTGGGTGGCTAAAAAAATCTTGAGCACAAACCTCCCTTCTATTCAGGAGCTTTTCTTTACAAGAGCAAGAAAGAGAACATATAAAATAGTAGCTGATTCGACCCATCCAGCCCACAATTGGTTCTCACAACTTGCGTCTGGAAGGAGGTACTGCAGCTTTCGCTGTAGGACTACCAGATTCAGGAGCAGTTTGTGTCCTACAGCTGTGAGACTTATTAACTTGGACACCAACCATAATAACTGATACATTAAAGCCTCTTTTTCTTTCATTTAATCCTGCTGCTCTGAGCAATTAACACCAGTATTACTGTTATGCAGTATGATGGCTATACTGAGTCACGTCTAAGGTTAACAAGTGCAGTACAGTAACTAAACAGCTGCTTCACTAGTCTCTATTTATTTTCTATCTTAATAGTGAAGGGGTTTGGTGGTGGGTATTTATTTATTACTTATCAATGGATAATGGGTATTGAGTATGTTTATGTAATGTGAATTACGTCTTGCATGTCATACGTGTTGTATTTTCTTTCTTATGTTATTCTCTGATACCGCTGTATCTGTGTTATTTGCACTGCATTTCACTTGTGAGCCAACATTTGTAATATAGTTTAGGCTGCACTTATGTGGTCCTAAATGACAATAATGTTTCTTTGAATCTTTTGAATCTTTTATAGGACAGATGTGAGACTGATAGCTTATTTTTCTTTTTTTCTTTTTTATTATGCATCCACATTTGTCAGCCTTCTTACCCCAGGTGAGAATAATGCAGCTGAAGTAAGGAATCTCAAGTTTATATATAGTGGAAGGACTGATGTGAATGGACAGTGGTATAGCAGACAGCACAGGTGGCTCTTTGACCTGTTGACCGCACTACAGATTTACTGCTGGTAACAAAGAAAAAGTTAATGGTAATTTTGGGGTGGTGATAACTATTAACCTCTCCAAAAATGGCTGGTAAGCACTTGCAATACAGACCTGGCAGGATGATTGTTTACACAACAATACAGTATGTTTTGTTATGGCTTTGTGTTAAGTTCAGTGTAATTAACTGTATTAAATGCACTGGATATAATAGCAGAATTAATGTTTTTAAGTAGGGGGTGGTAGTTGTGTTTTATTTGATAGCTAAATGTATCAGCTGTTTACATTTGAAGACTGATCACTTATTTATTTTTGTGTCCACAGGGCTGGGACAGCACCTGCACTTTTATTTACAGTGCATGGCATGGGTTTTATGTACTGATGTCTGCTAATCATGCTGTCTTTTCTAAGTTCATTATTATAAAGGGAACTCTAGCATGCATTGAAAACCATCTCATAGAAAGCAACATCCCTGATCACAATTCCCCAGAATGAAATGAAATGAAAATATTCCTATTGTTTTTACGAACTGTTTACTGAAATGTCACATCATACTAAGGTTGTAACTGTGGAGTTAGTATATTTATGTAACAGAGGTATGGAGAAGAGTACTCTGGGGTTTACCTCACACATAAATCTGATGATTCTGTTATTTCAACCACAGCTTTGGCATTCTTTTTGTTCCCCCTAGAAATTTACCCTGTGGTTCCTCAACCTTTGCCCATTTGACTCACTTGTTCAGGACGAACAGGAGCTGGGTATTTACCAGGTTGGTGAGAGCCCTAGTGCCCATTCCAGTGGCAGATCCAGGAATTTGCAAAAAGGGGTCTGGTTAGTTGACTACTGGGTGAAAGTGGGAAAGTGAGACACTGGGTTTGGTGGTTGTAAAAAGATTACCTTAAGAAGGTCTGACACCACGCGTGGCAAGACATCAATTTGAATTCAGTTGCACATGATTTTGCAGTGGATATGGTGTTAGAAATAGGTAAAAGGTAAAGTGCCTTCTACTAACACCAAAGATAATACTATCCCAGTACAATTCTGCACCAAAGGTAACATATTAACAACATAATAACATTCCAAAGACATGCATCTGGAGCATTTCTCCCCGGGCCTCCGCTGAAAACAGGCTCTGTGGAACCTAGTCGGACATTCCCGGTCAACAAATGTTAAAAAAAAAACAAAAAAAAAATATTAAAGGACATCTAGTTTATTGGTTGCTCCTGTCCTTCCTTCAGGGTACCCCTTAGCCTCTACATTGATGCATCCAGCACTGCGCTATGTGCAAATTACTAATAATTTTATTTATTATTATTTAGTATAATCTGCAGCAATATACGGGACATACTGTGCACAGACTAGTAAAGGAGCCCAACAAAAGTTAATACAAACTGGAATAGGATAGTCAAATCATCGGAACGTACCCATCAAGTCCCCCACCGCAGCCATACACATAACCGCATCCTGATCAAAGAGTGCAGGGCCATCACCTTTCATTTTATTGTACCAACTCAAAAGAAAAACCTGGCAAAAGGTGCAGACCATAGCTCTCAGCCTCTTAGCACAAAAAAAATTGCACAAAGTCAAAAGTAACGGGGGACAAAGACCCAAAAATAAGGACAAATTTTAAATATTGCTCTTATAAACTTAGAAAGTTGCTAGATTAGAATAAAATGTCTTGTGTTAGCATGCATTTTCTGAAGGATATGAAATCTAAAACTCAAATGTCCTCACTGATTTATTAGAAAAATCCAGAAAAACAAAAATTTTATGGGAAACAGACCAAAAATAGAAAGCAGAAATCTGGACATTCTGTGAAAATCTGGACAGTTGAGATGTATGAAATTACACATACCCACAGACTATGTTAAATACTAAAATAAGTTAATTTTACAGCATTAGATTTTCCTGCAATTGTTTCACTAGAGAGCACACAAGTTTTAGCAATGCCTTGACCATTAGAGGGAAAGAGAAGGACTAAAAAAAAATGCAATGTGTATAGTAAGGGCATCCTTTATAATAAATCAGACTTCATTGGCATGCATTCTCAGTGTGGGTGTAGCTAGACATATTCACTCTACTCAGATGCGCACATTTGGGGCATCTCTTTGAAGCGTCATTATCCAAAGTGCGGAGAATGTTTAGATTATAGCCCTCAACTGTCCAGATGTTCGCAGACTGTCTAGATTTTTGCCTCATAATTTTGGTCTGTGCCCCCCCCCCCCATTATTGTAGCCTTTGTCCAGAATTCTTGCACTAAGAAATTGGGAGGTATGGCCAGACAGGAGCAAACCGATCTACTTGTAGTATTATCTCGGCAATACTAACATAGGGGACTTCTGCACATAACTAGAATAGGGGTCTATATTTCAATGCCAGTGTGGTACCACCAGATCATTGCATTCGTTTATAACGAAGCCATGCAGATGCATTCCAGTCTGGTCCCCACAATTGTCCCATTAACTTGCAGAAGTCCTTTCTTTTTTTCTTTTTCCTGGGTATGGAGCATACCTATCAATTGTTCCTGATTTTGCTAAATATTTTTTGCCCTGTTCCTCGTTTGTTTGTTTATTTATGTATTTCAGTAA
Source organism: Protopterus annectens (assembly GCF_019279795.1). NCBI lineage: Eukaryota > Metazoa > Chordata > Ceratodontiformes > Protopteridae > Protopterus > Protopterus annectens. Next base: position 728,614,955 of record NC_056737.1, on the reverse strand, counting down.
GTAACTTGAGTATTACAGTCAGTCAATAGTGCCTCTGCCAGACATTAGAGTTTCATACATCATGAGTGTCGCAAATTGTAAGCACTAGTACCCCTTTCATTTTTCCTCGGAGATGTCTACAAGCATAGGTCACTTGCTCCGAGCCCTACCTACATTAGGAAACAGCAAAATTGGAAAGAATGAAGAATCCCTACAACCCAACCACAAAAGGCTAAAAATAATTACACTTTTGCTATTAAGCAAAGCTAGAGAAAAATGTGCCTATCACCACCAGGGAAAGCAAATAGTTTAATCTTAAAATCAGTGTATCTTAGAAAACATACACAACACTAGCAAGGTGTCCAATTATGCATTTTCCAAGCAAAGCTGAACCAGAGTGTAAACTGTAATAATGCTGTAAATTTAACTTATTTTAGTATTTAACATAGTCTGCGGGTATGTGTAATTTCATACATCTCAACTGTCCAGATTTTCACAGAATGTCCAGATTTCTGCTTTCTATTTTTGGTCTGTTTCCCATAAAATTTTAGTTTTTCTGGATTTTTCTAATAAATCAGTGAAGACATTTTTTTTAAGATATTAGAAATACTTGTATAGAAGAGGAGTTAGAGTTATTTCCTAAAACTGGGAAAGGAAAATAAATGCGAGAGGGCAATCGGTGATGGTTTAAAAGCTGTACATTCAAATGCACGAATGCCTAAGGGTTGTCCGAAACTAATGCCAAGGATAAGATACCCATGTATTTAAAGTAAACAGGGCAACCTTTTTTTTTTTACACTGTAACTCGGTTTAAGACACCATACAGGCGGGGACTATGGAGGGTGGAAGCTGTTAGCCAATTAGAAGCCAACGCACACTGCATAAAAAATACATGACAGAGTGTGTGTGCTCTGGCTCATGTTCCACTGGATGTGCCCAGCAAATGAAGTTGACCTAACCTTCCTTCACAGGACCCACGCAGTTTAAATAACCACCAAATCCTTCTTGTAGGGCAAGTGTTTGGTAATCCTGTCAAAGTACTTTGTGGAAGCCCCTGTCGTTGGTCAAGAATGCTTGCTTTCTACCCAATGTGTTCTATATGTATATATGTGTTTGTTTCTTATTCCCATCCTTGCATTTAAACAATAGTTTCTTGTTCCTATTGTCTAGTTTTTTTGTTGACCCGAACTGTTTAACTGCGCCCCCAAACAGTTTTAAGCTTAAGTTTCTCGTTGTTGGGAAATGTTTTATTTGGTGCCACAAAAGAGGTGGCTGGTTACGCCACATATCTGCTTCTAATCACAATGGATAAGTGTTTATTTACCCAACAACCCCTAACACCAAAGGACAACGTACAAAAATAAAATTGCTCGTTCTTGATCATTAAACATCTCACGTGCACATAACATTCAGAGCAGTATCTGTATTAAAGGAAGCTGACACATTTGCATCAAGACTAGAGGTACCACAGTGATTTAGCCCCTAAAAATATACAGCAAAAAGAGATCTTATTTTGGACAATGGCAGTAATTACCATGAGGCGGAGTGCTGGACAAGCTACCTGATAAGGGTCAGCTCTTTACCTGGAGAGAGGCAGTCACCTGAGGATCAGGACTATTACTGCTTTCCCAAATGGGTCTTCATCTCCAAGGACAAACGGTGTGATATTACCTGCATTTCTGTACCACATCATCACTTAACACATGAACCACTTCGTTCTAAAATCAAAAAGAAAGTCAAAATAATGAAGGGCAAAAGCTCGGGATCAGTGGCATGCATACAAAAGTGCGAATGCACAAAAGGGTAGGGCAGGAGGGTAGATTGACTTGTTTCTTCCTATACAGCTACAGGCCACACCAGTATTATTTCAAGGAAACAGTTTTCACAGACTTGCCATATAACAGCCGGGTGTCACAAAACCACAGTATAAAACTGAAAATGAACTCACAATGAAATGTGCATGCCATTGAAAGAGCTATGTTTGTTAGCAGCAAGTGCAATACGTTATGCATTCTGTATCGGCTGAACATGGTGCATACTCAAGACAGGCGATTGCTAAACTGGTCACATAACATGGAAATCAACGCTAATTAAAACTAGTGCTGTGTAAAGACAAGTCCTGAAAGAAGCCATTTCTGCGAATATATATTTATGATGTAAGTGTGCCAAATGCAGCACTCTTTCAACAGTACCACTTCTTTGAAAATAATTGTCTTCAATGAAAATTAGCAAATCAATGCAGATCTCTAAGAGTGGAAGAGCAGAGTCTGGTTTTAAGCTGTCTTAAACATAGTGAGTCTGACACAAAGACAGATTTCCTCATTATCACATCCACCAACATGCCTAAATTACAATAGAGATGCAGATGGAGGATCGTTTTAAAGAAAAGTCATCTGACTACAACCTCCAATCACATCTCCAATGTACAGTATTTAGGCTCATTGTTGCCAGGATTCTCTGTAAGACAAGCATTTAAAAAAAAAAAAAGTCTAAAGTCTAAAAAGGGGGCCAGCACATGCCCCTGTGCCCATCCCTAAATCTGCTACTGCATTCACTTCTACCCAGAACCCTCATCAACCTTCTGTTCCCTGTCAAGAGTCAGGCAGTAGATGGTGGACTAGCTTGCTGGTTCTGGGGGGGGGTCTACTTTCTCCAGGTGGATCTACTTGGTGGCTCCTCTGAGCCAGTAATTGCTACCTCTCAAGGGGAAGCGTGCCTTTATTTGCTAGTTTTTTCTTGGCTACTATGTGTGAATGCACTATGGTAATGTGAGCTCAGACAGCTCAGTACTCTTCTGGCTTAATGTAACATTCATATCAATAAAGAGTTCTATGTTTTGTGTAGAATATGGTCCTCAATATTTTTGTTAAAATTTGACACCAAAAATTTAAATTAAATCTAAATTTTGTGATTATTACGAATGTAAAAAACAAAATAATACGTGAATTGAAAAATTGAACTTTATTTTAGAAAAGTAGAGGAAAAACAGTTAAGTAAAGAAATATTGGCATGGTTAGAGTATTGTTTTATTACCGTGCCTTGTGTTCTATTTGACATTATCTGGTTCTGCATGAACCACTTGATTTTCAGTGAAAAATAAATGTCTTACATTTTAGAGTCCTCTTTAGCTTGCAGTATACTTGAAATTTGTCCTTTAGCACAAAAATCTGGTCTTTCTTCTTCTCCCTAGAGGTAAACATTTTAATGACTTTGACATCTTCCTTACCTATGACATGGAGGAGCATTGTACAATGTATTGTACAATGTAGTTTTAAGGAGCATTGTACAATGTATTGTACAATGTAGTTTTAAGGAGCATTGTACAATGTATTGTACAATGTAGTTTTAAGGAGCATTGTACAATGTATTGTACAATGTATTTTTGATTGGCTGACAATGATGTGATGAACTTGTTCCCAAATGCTACAACTGGACAGCCAAAGACCGAACAGTATAGTATTTCAGAGTGAAACACTCTGACCAGTAAATGTCAAAGGAAACCCATCTGCATGTTGTTACTGTTAGGGAAAGGATGATTTTTAGTGTAATATATAAAGTTGTGGTTAGGGTTAACAGACATGAGTAAGGTTAGGGCAGGGAGACTTCATCACACTGCACCACCTTACTTATGTGTCTAACACTAACCCTAACCACAATTGTACACATTACATTAAAAGTCAATCTTTCCCTAACAGTAACACTAAACAAGACATATACACACACTACACAGTCAGTTTTGCTCAGTCTAAAATTGTAATAGTGAGATTGTCCCTTTAACATCATACACTCACACATACGTACTCATATGCACCCCTTTTGACTGCTGAAATATCCAGTATAACCTGAAGATTTGGCATTCTGACACTCTCACATTTCTTTCTTCCGATATTACTCATTTGTTATTCTCTCTGTTGATGAATAATGAGTGATTTATTGATAGTTATCTGTATTTTTTCTGGTTTTCTTTTACCCCCAGAGAGAGAGGTCAGTGAGTGAGATGCAGTTCAGAATAATGGAGCCACACTTACCTACCAATTTTAAAACAGGTTTCCATGAAGCTTCAAAGATGGTGGTGGTTGCAGCATAGTTATCTTGAACTAAACATAAATATATGCAGCTGATTAATGCTGGCAGTTCAATGGGTAAAAAAATGTGTGTGTGTGTGTGTGTGTGTGTGTGTATATATATATATATATATATATATATATATATATATATATATAGATAGATATATATATATATAGATATAGATATATATATAGGAAAATATTACCACAAAAAGAAAAATAGCCACAATAACTACCAGTAAGTCCAATAAACAAAACTGTGTGGCAAAGCACAGCAGAAAAAGCAGGCAACATATTCTAAAAGTCACAAACACTTTTAATAAAATAATAAAAGGTAAGTGATTTCACAAATAAAATTGCTTCATCAGACCAGGCTTATTAAAAGTGTTTGTGACTTTTCGAACGTGTTGCCTGCTTTTTCTGCTGTGCTTTGCCACACAGTTTTGTTTATTGGATATATATATATATATATATATATATATATATATGTGTGTGTGTGTGTGTGTGTGTGTATACATACATAGAAAGAGAGAGAGTTAGAGCAAGCTATAATTATTTTTATTTTATTCATTTTTTTTATTTAACATTTGTTTACCAGGATAATCTGACTGGACAACTGGTGTCCCTTTTCAGTGGAGTCCTGGGGTGAAAGGCTCCATACAGAACATATTTTTGGTTACAAAGTGAAAAAAAAAAAGATAATAGAAATAGAGAAACATGCTATACACAGTAGATGCAAGAAGATAATAATGATAGTGAAACAAGTTATACATAGTGCATACAACATGTACAATATAAACAATGGGCATGTTAGAACACAGCATTGCAAGGCTTTTACCAAGCAGTAATATGTACAACATGTAAGTGACTATTGGAAGAGAACAATATCAGAGTTTTATTACTGAATCGTAAGTGTTTATTTGAGTTGTAGAGGTTTAGAAGACCAGTCAGGACAGGGCTTTTCTCAAGATAGTATAGTATTTGGTGGGCTAGGTTGAGTTGGTGGTAGAGTGGTATATTAGGAAATTCAAGCCAGTGTAATGAATACAGGGACTGGCAGTGATGGGAGCGTGATTTGGCATTGGTTGTGAACCTGGCGATTTTGTTGTAACAAGTGGAAAGTTTGTTCAGGTCGGTTTTATTTATGTTTATGATGATGCATAAAGTAATGTGGATAGGAGATGGGTTCTGGCTATATCAGTTCTAGACTTGGAGGTAAGGTACCTTTTACAGCAATAGAGGGTCCCTAGCTTTTTATGGACTTTGGAGATAGTTATAGAGATATGTTTGTTGTATCTTAGTTGTGGGTCAATTGTAAGTCCTAGTAGTTTGGCCTCTGATACTCTGATACTGGGGCAATGAGGGTCTTGTTGGCTGAGAGCATGGAGAAGGTGGGGTCATTAGTCTTTGCTTGGTGGATCACTGTAAGTTGTGTTTTCTTGGGGTTTAATATCAATTGTGTCTTACATAGCCAGTTTTCTATTTCTGTAAAGGATTCTTGGGCTTTTTGCTGGAGAAGTTGGATGCTAGGAGCGGAGCAGATCAAGGTTGTGTCATCAACTTTAGTGGTTGCTAAGTGGAGTTGGTTTGTAAATATGTTAAAAAATATAGAATAGAGCCTTGTGGGGGCCCTAGTGTGACAGGAAGTGGGGGGGGGGGGCGATAGGGAGTTGAGCCATTTGACAGACTTTTGGCGGTTGTCTAGGAAACTTTTGAACCAGAGTAGGATGGGGTTGTTGATGCTGAGGTCAGAGAGGCAGGTTAGGAGTTTGTTGTGAGAAACTGTATTGAATGCTTTGGATAAGTCTAAAAAGGTAGTGGAGACTAGGTTGCCTTGGTTCCTGAATGAGTTAATAGTGTTAGTGAAATTGATTACGGCGGTGGTGGTACTGTGGGATGGGCAAAATCCATGTTGATATTTGGAAAGTAGATTATTGGAGAGAAAGTGGGTAAGGAGTTGATGATGGACACACTTTTCTAAGATATTTGATAGGGGAGAGAGGATAGCAATTGTTCAGTAGTTAGAGAGGTCAGTAGAAGGGCCACCCTTGTGAAGGGGAATTATGAATGAAGTCTTCCACAAGGAAGGGACAGTATTTTCAATAATGGATCTATTTATTAATAGTGAAATGGGGTAAGCTATAGCTTTGGATGCAAGTTAAAAGTATTCGGCGGGAAGATTGTTGGCGGTAGGGTGGTTAGTTTGAGTTTAGTTAAGTATTTTTGATAACAGATGTTGGGACTGGCCTGAGAGAGAAGGGGGTAGTGTTGTTTTGGTGTCTATATCATGTTATCGAAAGCTTATATACTCGAAAACCTAATCTGCACCAAAATGTCAATCCACCTAAATAGCATAAACTGATAATGTCGAATCTGCAAATGTCAAAATATCATGGTTGGCCACTTCGCAATCTGTGCTTTGGTGAATGTAAATGATATCTATTATTGTGACACATGGTGTGAATGTAAACCAATAATTAGATCACCTCTGTGGTAAACCGTATATTCTTCCCTACAACATCTATTTACAGTGAAACATAAATATTCCTTCCTGCAACATCTGTTTACAGTGAAACTTATAAAGATTTAATTGTCTACAACTTGTTGTTGGACAAATAGTGTAATAAGAAATTAAATAAGGTTAGTGAAACCAATGTGCAAATGTAATTGGTGCATTGATGTAATTACATAGCTCATCTACACTTTGAGAAGTATAGCGATAGCAGTCAGAAACTCTGCAGGGGTGTATTCAGACTGTTTACTTAACACTGTTTGCATCCTGTACTGTCTCAATTGTTTTGCTTTTCTTTGGGGAAGCAACAGAGCCTACCATGACTTGTAACCTAACTTCGTTGACTCTGTTTTGTTCCCAAACCAACACATCAAGCACAGCAGATATATCACATATAAGTTTGCCTAATAGACAACATACACGCCTGTGCCATCCTTCCACATAGTTCTGTGTCCTGGGTAATGATAATGCATTCAATGTAGACACATCCAAAAATCAATTGGAAAGATAGGAGGAAACCTTGAACATGACGTTGCTCTAGTCTGCACTTTCCTAGGACGTCCTAACACGTACACATCCGAGAAATATGTTAGCAGATCTTTCCCATCAGCTGGGTAGGTTTTACATAGGGTTTGAAAAGTGGGAAGGACTTCACTTTCATCTAGAAAAGCTAATGCAATTAGCTTTTTCACTGACAATTGGAATTCGACACGTTCCATAAAGAATAGCCAGACCAAGACTCTGCACTTTACGCCAAACAGCCTGGGCAAAGTGAAACAAACATCCCTTACAACGTTACTGAAATTCTGCTTAACAATCTTTATAGCTGCCATCTCAAAATCTGTTAGTATGTATTGTACAGAAGGTTCCAAATTGAAAGATGTTAACAAGCTAAATACACACTCCCATAAATAGTTATAAGATTTATACGACTTTTTTGCAATGAGGCAGTAAATGAGAGGTAAACATTTGCTATTATCTCCAAGTGTGATGAAACCATGCACAGTATATAGCTGTCAGCAAAATCATGCTTTCATTAGGAAAATAGCGTCCATGAACCACATAATACTGTGACATAGATCCTGTAGGTTTTCCTAGTGGTAAACACTTGAACATGTGTATTGGTGTGTAAGTCTACCATTCATTTCTGAATTCTTTGAGGCAATATTGTGTAGTGTCTATTACATTCAGAGAAGTGTGTACAGTAGGGTATGTTAACATCTTTTTACACCTCACTCGATTTACCTGCTGCAGCATTGGCCTTCTGGATGGTAACTGTACAGTACTTTGAAAAGACGTACTCGCCACTACGTCATCTACAACTAAAGCTGGAGTGTTTCTACACAATCAAGCTGTCTCCTTTAAAGTATGGCAAGCTTTGTGCCTCTCTACTTCAGTAGGATCTAGTGCATGCTGGTGAGAGACTGACTTTAACAACTGTTCACCATCTGCTACAGTAACGGTGATAGCCCTACCTTTACATTTGTTTACTAGCTTGAACCTGCAACACCAGTAATGTTTACATTTTAAAGTTCTCTCTAAATTGTAAAGGTACCCATTTAAATGTAACATTTTTCTATTTTTTGGGGATATAATAGTGTTGTAAGTGTTACCTAGAATTCCAGTACAGGATTGCGAAGTATCAGCCATGATTGCAATGCTTATGCGGTGTAATGCACAAAATGACTTACACTCATTTGTAATTTATACAACTAATATCTGTTACTTCCGGGTGACAAATTTGTTCTGAAATGTAGATAACAGGCGGTAAATATATATATATAATATAACTATTTTGTTACATATGTTAATGTACACAATCATTAAGTGCTACTTAGCTATAATATATTATTTTATAGTTGCAAGCGATGGGACGTGGCTTTGATGTACTACATCACATGTTTCATGTGGGACATCTATGACTTTTCGACATCTGTTTTTTCGATAATGTCAGATTTCGCTATTTTAGTAGGTTGACATTTTGGTGCCGATCATTAGGTTTTCGAGTATATAAGCTTTTGATAACCTGATATAGACGCTTGTTTTGGGCCTTGGGGACTTGTGGTAGGTTGGTAGTGCTTGTACTGTTTATGAGTTTAAGAATGGAGGAGGTAAAGTATTTGTTGAAATTAGTGGCTATGTTAAGTTTGTGCCTTCTATATTGGGGGTGTGTGGTGGTTTTTCCAGGCTGGAGGGTGTTCACTGCAGCCCAAAATGTTTGAGGGTTGGAGTTGTATTTACTTTGTAGGGAAATGTAGTGATTTTGCTTGTCAATCTTAATTTGTTTTTTTGAGTTATTTTGAAGTTCAAGAAAGGTTTGCCTAGTTGTGGGTGTCTTGTTTTGTTGTCAGATTTTCTAGGCTTTATCCCTGTTTTTGAGTAAGGCTCTTGTGTTTTTTTTGCAGCCAGGAGGCTGGGTTACTGCGTATCCTGATTGTTTTAGTTGGGGCTAGGTGGTCAAGAATGTTTAAAAATGTGGAGTTAAAGTATTCAACTGCCTTGTCAAGTGGGAGGCTTTAATGGGAGACCAGTTACAGGAATTTAGGGCTTTGAAGAAGTGAGCTGTGGGAAGTTTTTGCGGGAGCGGGTTTGTAGTATGGAGGGATAGTAATTAGATTTTAGTTTGTGATTAAGGATAAATGTTTATTCAAAACAAACCTTTCAGTTTAAGAACTGTGTGACTGCGAAAAGCAAAACTTAAGAATAAATATATTGTATATAATAAGAAAATGAGAAAACAAGACTAATTTGCATTGTACGTAGATGTGATACAGTCACACACAAACTGTACAAGTTTTGGTAAAGGCAGAGACAGCTTGAACAGCTCAGATTTGGAGATGGGTGAAATGCAGTAGTTTTGGTGCATTGTAAGGTTAATTCTGACACAATATGTCTTCAGCGTCTTTTCTTAGACCATGTCAGTTATATATATATATATATATATATATATATATATATATATATATATATATATATATATATATTTTGCATGCGTGTGTGTGTATGTATATATATATATATATATATATATATACATACACACACACACACACACATCTATATATTGATAAAGAATACACTTTATCAATGATGAATAAGAGGCATGAGGTATAAATTGCTTTCTATAAGAAGCTTTAATGTAAACTGAATCTGACATCAGGATCATGTGAATTACTATCCCAATAACGTTATTTATTTATTTTATTTATTTGACATTTGTTAACCGGGTTGGTCCAACTGGGCCAGAAGCCCATTTTCAGTGGAGACCTGAGGAGAAAAGCTCCAGAGTATTTAACATAAATTTACAGTAAAGTAGAATGATATATTCTTAGTTATACACTGTGCATAGTAGTTAGAGTGAAATATTATATCAGGGAAACTATACAAAAACAAAAAGGACTGAGCATCAAAAAATCCAGTTTTAGGAAAAGTTACAATTGACAGGAAGTTGCATTATTGACGATGTACAGTAATGTATTTAAAACTGATGTCTAGGAAAGAATAGCAATAGAGGTTGAAGAAGTCGATGACCTCTGAGAGCTTCTGTAAATACCAGATAATATAAAATAATACATACAATACAATGCATACATACACAATCACATTGTTTAAAAGAAAAAGAATGCAGTGGATACTGAGATGTTACATTACTGGTATAGAGAAACTACAGTATAAATGGAGTTTTAAGGAAAAAGGAGCTCTGAGGTTGATAATAGAGGGAGAGAAAAATGAGTTATGAGGTATGGTTGGAAGTGGTTAGGTAGGATCCTGGGAGGGACAGATCCTTGAGCTTAAGAGGAAGAGTTTTAGTTGCTTTTTGACTAGAGTAGTGTTTGAGGTGTTTCTAATGGAGTTAGGAAGTTTGTTCCAGGATAAAGACACATTGTAGTTGTTGAGAAGTTTACATATGTTTCTGTTGGGTTTTATGCATGTCAAGGAGTTGTTGCTCAGAGCTTCTGAGTGATCTGGTGGGGGTGTAGAGTAGAGAGGAAGGGGCAAGCAGTAGGTTTGCATAAGATGGTGGGGATGATTTGTAGTTTACTATAAGACGTTTGTGGGGTAATTCAGGCCATTGCAGTTGTTTTAATGTAGTGCAATGGTGAGATCCGTAAGGTTGGTTTGTTGCAGATCTGGCGATTTTATTATAAGTTTGTTCTAGTTGTGAGATTAATGTGGATTGTAGGTTTTTGAGTATGGGAGCAGCATAAAGGAGGCCAGGAAGTAGGAATGCTCTAGCTAGGAATAGTTTAGCTTCAGGAGTAAGGAATTTTTTGTTACAATACAGTAATCCTAATTTTTGATGTGTCTTTTTGATACATTGGTGAACATGTTGGTCAAATTTAAGCTGGTCATCTATTATGGAGCCGAGGAGTTTTGTATGAGGGTCAGCTTCGATGATGGTGTTATCTAGTGAGGAGATGGTAAAGGAAGATTTATGGTCAGAGAGTGATTGTGGTAGGAAGAGTAGGAGTTTAGTTTTCTTGGGGTTTAGGATAAGCTGGTTTTCATTAGGCCATTTTTCAAATGAGTTAAATGTGTTTTGAGTAAGGGAAAGGAGATGAGATATGTTATTAGGAGGTGATGAGGGTGGAGTCATCTGCGTATTGGATAAGAGTAGAGCGGTTGCAGGTGGAGTGGAGATTGCTAGTAAATATATTGAATAGAAGGGGGCCTAGGATATAACCCTGGGGTACCCCTGTTTTTACAGGCAAGAAGGGGGGAGCAAGAAATAAGCCATCAGACACATTGAAGTCTGAAGATAACTGGAGAACCACTGCATGGTGGCAGGAGAGAGGTTGAGTTCAGTTAATCTTGTTAGTAGTTTAGAGTGAGACACTGTATCAAAAGCTTTGGATAGATCAAGGAACAGACAGGACACAAGTTGGCTATTATCTCTGGCCTTAGCAACTGGACAAGTAAAGGATAGGAGGACTGTAACAGTGCTGTGGTTAGACTGGAAACCATGTTGAGTAGGGGTTGAGTTTCTTTCCTGTATTAGGTATTTAAGGAGTTGAAAGTGGATACATGTTTCTTGAATTTTAGAAAGAGGTGATAGGATGGCTATAGGTCAGAAGTTAGAGGGGTCTGTAGAGTTACCTCCTTTGTGCAGTGGAATAGTATAGAAGGCTTTCCAGATGTTAGGAACTGTGTTTTCTTGAAAAGATCTATTTATTAGTATAGAGATGGGAAATGCTATGGAATCAGCAACAAGCTTGAGAAAGAGGGGAGGTAGTTTATCAGCAGATGGGGAAGGTATGAGTTTACGAAGAAGAGATTTGATATAGGAGGTGGGAATGGGTTTAAGAGAGAAAGCGGTTTTGTTAATATAAGTAAAAGAGGGGGGTTAGAGTTAGGGGGACTGAAGTTATGGTCAAAGTGATTTAGCAGGTGGCAGTCTCTAGTGGTGTGCTATTAGGGAAAGGGTTGGTGTTAAGGGGATGCCAGGGTGTAGGATATTGTTAATGGTGGACCAGAATTTTTGGGGGGGGTTGGAGAGCTAATTGGATTGTGCTGTATTGTAAAAGTTTTTCTTATCTTGATAAATATCTTTTTTGTAAGGTTTCTGATTTTCTTATAGTTTTGTAGTAGGGTTTGGGATTTGTTTTTTTGCCTAGTTTTCCAGATACTATCCCTTTTGTACATTAGGGGGTATGTTTCTTTTCATACCCAAGGTGTATAGGAGGCTTTTATCCTAATTTTTCTTTGGGGAGCAAGTGAGTCTGGGATATGAAGGAAGATCTGGTTAAATTTTTCTAAAGCTTCACTAAGGGGAGGGTATTTGAGGAAGGACCAGTTAATGGATGCCAGTTTAGAGTTAAAGGAATCAGTGTCAAAATGAGGATAGTTGACAGCAGTCTCTGTATATGTGGGATCTGGGTATTGGAATCGAGTGTCTTTGGATATGAATGAGTAGGCGATCACTAAGGGAGTCAGGCAGGGTGCAGGGGTTGTGGTACAGATTAGGGTCTGTAGTAAGTATCCAGTCAAGGATAGAACTGGTACCAATAGTTTTATTAATGCAAGTGGGAAATGTGATAAGTTGTTTAAAACCATGAAGATTAATAGTCCTATTGGGGCAGTCAGACATTAGTTTTGACCAGTCAATGTTAACATCTCCCAGAATATCAGTCAGCCATGACGGTATATTTTCAAGGACAAGAATGTTATTTACTGGTAGGATGTAGATTGTGGTGATAGCAAACCTTTTGTGGGAGTTCAGATGACAATTTAGTACAATTAGTTCAGCAAGGTGAGAGCTAGGTAGTAGGTGTTAGTAAGGGGTGAGAGATTAAGTAGATCAGAATAGAGGATTGCTACCCCCACCTTTTCTTGTCAATCTAATTGGAATATGATGTAACCTGGGGATAACATTTTGTTATTAGCTATGTGTGGTTTTAACCAAGTTTCAGTTAAATTTAAAATATGAGGAGAGTGTTGAGCTATTCAGGAGTGTAAGAAAGTGATTTTGTTGGGAAGGCTTTGTATGTTAATTGAGAACAGGTCTAGGGTTTTGTGAGTGGAGGAGTGTGGAGTAGGTAGGGGTGTTTTGGGGGGAGGAGTGTGAGCTGGGATTGAGTGAAGGGGGTGAGGGTCCTGGGTTGGGGTGTAGGTCTCCGGCTTGGAGGAGAGACATATTGGAGGAAGTATGAAGGTGTGGGTGGTGTGAGCTTGGGCTGTAGAGGAGTAGTTTTATTTTGTCATTTGTGTGAATGTTAGAGAGTTTTCATCTTACAGAGATGAAAAAGGGAGGTGGTAAACAGTGATGGAAAGATGTAGAAGGAGTAGGTTATGTTATGGTTATAGATAGAGTAAGAAAGAGTAGGAGAGGTAAGTAAGAAGTGCAGTGTGATGTGGTAAGAGGAGAGTTGTGTAAGCAGAATAAGGAGTGGAATGCCTAGGTAAAAGTGAGACATGATGACTGGAGTGTGAGGAGAGGGAAATTTGATATTATTAGTAAGGCTGAGACTAATATGTAGTAGAAAGAGAGGGGAGAGTGTGGGATGTGGCTGGGTAAATTGACCTAACTTGAGGGATGAGGAGAAAAGGGGAGAAGTGTAGTTAATGAGGATAGAGTATAAATCTGATGTCAGGGGTGGGTGGGAATGGGGGTAAGGTAGAGAAACGGAGTGAGCCCGAGCGTAGCGAGGCCAAACAGAGAAATGTGCTGATACCAGCTGAGAACAAAAAAAAACAGTCAGTGAAGCTATGGGTAAGTGAGGGAGAGCTTATACTACAGCTATAAAGATTAATTAGACACAAGCTTTTTAATATAAAGAAAGGGTGCTTAATTACTGATAGGGCCAAATACCCTATGAGAAAATTTAACTGTATAAGCAGTTTCCAGGTGTCCAAAAAAAATTAAAGAGCTAACAGGGTGGCAAGGCAAGGAGAAAACAGGGATACCACAAAGTGGGTTCGGGGGTGTGCATACAGCCTAGTTTACAAGTTGCACTAGAAAGCTATATACACATACAAATTAAGTAGGTCCTGGAAGTTATATAATGGCTCCGAGTTTGAGTTGCAGAGGCGTGAACTGGAGTGGCTGAGGTACAGTGAGGTTTGTCTTGTCTGCTGTGGTCACAGAGATTGCTTGGTGGAAGAAGAAAAGACAGAAAAAAATAGATAGGTAGGCAAATGAGCTGGGTATTAATAAAGGAAAGTAAGGCAATTCAAAGTAATGGTCTAGGAATATAGAGTTGAGAGATGGAAAGACAGGAAGAGGAGATGACAAAAGAATAAAGAGCTAACAGATGGGGGAGATTGGATAAGTAAGAGAGAGGAGATAGTAGAGGAGGAGAAAGGGATAACCAGAGGTGAACAGCAGTAGATAGGATAGGTGTTATTAACCCAAAGCTGTGATAGTCTGTTGTTAAGCTTTTTGGCCTGTGAGGCGAGAGAACTGCATATAACAGAGCAGATAGGAGAAGATGTATAACTAGTGAAACAAATACACATGCAAATATACTAATACCAATATTCAAGCAAGTATAATATGAAGTAATATTCAGCTATGTCACACAGTTTTTGCCCAGTAAACGGATATTAATAACTCAGTAATTCCATCTGACAAAATAACATATTCAGCAAACATGCAGGTATATACTATTCAGCTATGTCACTTATCAAATGAGTAAACAACTGTACTAGCAGGTATTCTCAGTCAAAAAGGTATTTGTAGAGTAGGGTGTGTAGCAGCAGTATAGGTGTTCCATCCCTAAATAAACATTGTAAATCAGGATGTGTAACAATAATAGAGGCATACATAACAATTAGTGTCTCACATTTCAGGCGGGATGTAAATTTTAGAATTAAATCCACTAATACTAACTGTACATGTCAAGCACACTATCTTAATGCATTCTGGAGAGGCTTACTAGAATAATGCAACATGTCCTTCTTCTTTTACATAACAAGCCAAAAGTTATTTAAACTTTAATCAGATGGGGATAAAACAAATGAGAAGAACTAGGTTAATGCATCACATGTGTAGTGGGAAAAGTGTCCAGTCAGTTAAATAATTGCAGTACCCTAGGTCTAGCTATAGGTATAGTGTATGCAAGCTAAAAAGCTATTTCTAAATTACAGGTGCTGTGATAAATGCAAGCTATAAACTAGCTCTAAATTACCTTGCAGTGTAAAGAGCACTGTAGAGGCAGTAGCTCAAACAATTAAGTCAACAATACCAAAACAGCAAGTAGGAGACCAGAAAAAAAATATAGTAGATTTAATTCAATATTACCTTGCTGACTGAGGGATGCTAAATTAAAGAAGTTGCAATACAATTTCTGTCCAGAGAAACAAATTAACAGTAATTAGGATGGCAAAAATGTCTCCAGCACACCACCGTGACCTGAACACTGTGAGTAGATAGTAGTAGGGGGAAGAAGAGGCTGGCTCAAATCCAGGTATGTATTTTTAAATACCAGCAAAAGCCAACACATTCTGGCTAGGCTTATAAATGCCCTTGGGCAGATACCCTAGTACCTACCTATAAACCTATGAACAAGGCATGCTGGGAGGAAAACTAAGGTAAAAATCACTAGGGAGGTAGGCAGCTCATCCTAGGAGTGAATATAAAAAGCAAGAGGAGCTGAAATGCGCCGATACCAACTGAGAAAAAAAAAAGAATCAGTGAAGTTGCGGATAAGTGGGGGGAGTTTATAATACAGCTATAAAGATTCATTGGACACAAGCTTGTTAATGCAAAGAAAGGTGGTTTAATTACTGGTAGGGCCAAATACCCTATGAAAAATTTAACTGTAAAAGCAGTTTCCAGGTGTCCAAAAAAAGAAAAATAAAAGTAAAGAGCTAACAGGTTGGCAAGGCAAGAAGGAAACAGGGCTACTGCATAGTGGGTTCGGTGGTGTGCATACAGCCTAGTTTACAAGTTGCACTAGAAAGCAATATACATATACAAATTAAGTAGGACCTGAAAGTTATATAGTGGCTCTGAATCTGGCTGGGTTGCAGAGGCGTGAACTGGAGTGGCTGAGGTACAGTGAGGTTTGTCTTGACTGGTGTGGTCACAGAGATTGCTTGAATTAAGTAGGTCCTGGAAGTTATATAGTGGCTCCGAGTTTGACTGCATTATCTCATTTAATGAAACCTGAATTATATACATATATAACTATTTATGTGACACCTATGCAGATGTGAGCAATTTCCATTGTATAATGTAATGGCGAGGGTTACATTATTCTCTTCTCTACAGAGCTGAACCAAAGATCACTGTACAGTTTACAGTGAGATCTATAACAGACAGGGTTACATCTCTCCTTATCTTTACAGATATGAATCTAAGGTTACTATACAGTTTACATTAAGATATTTTATTAGTGCCTGCAATAAGAACCCACAAATCGTATTGTGGAAGCTATTTGCTCTCATGAAATTAACATTAGAAGTAGAAATAATGATAGCATGGACAGAGTGTTCAAACTTTGAATCAGCATCCCTTTGCTAACAGCAGATCTTTTTTTTTTTGAATAGAGTGACATCTGTTAGTCTGCAGTGTTTTATGAGTTGGATGCAGATTCTTGTGATTACTGTATTTCATTAGTCTGTAATGAAGAAGGTGGGATCCATCCAGACAGACATGTCTTAATATCCTGATTTTTTTCAGTCCAGCAGGTGAGATTTCTAGACTAGTATCTAAATTCAGAGTTGTAGGGCAACTGAGTAGGTATTACTGAACACAGATTTCTCTTTGTTGTCATTCAATGACACCTGAGTATGAGCTCAACATATTTATATCTATTGCCAGAATCACATTTAAGCTCATGTACAGTAGAATCCACTGCTTTGCCATACCGAGTGATGATTATATTATCAGCATATGTACTTGCTCTTGAGATTCTAATTTTGAAAAGAGGGCTATAGATAAAAATGAACCAAAGGACAGAATGGGGGCCCCCTAAAATGATAGGCACAGAGAGAGAGCAAGGTAGCTTCCTGTAGTGAGATCAGAAATGTTCTGTTTGAGAAGTAACTTCTGACCTAGTTTAAAGATCCAGCTAACACAAGCAGCTTGGTCTTTCAGCATAGAAAGAGACAAATTTAAAACTTTTACAAGACACTGAAGCAGAATCTTGTGAATTTTGCTTTTCATCATTCTGATAATTATTTAATCCATGAAGAAAACAAATACCATAGTTGTGCTTTACTTATTTGTAAATGTAGTGGTCATATCCAGGCAACTGAAGTACTGTTAACAGAAGTACTTTCAGAAGCAAACTGAATGAAAGACCACCCACTACACAGGTGGAAGGTGAACTCCAGCACTAGCCACCAGTAAATTCTCATGAAAGACCAGTACAAAAATACTCACAATGCCAGTCAAGGAAACACAGATCTGTGGATGTTCATGCCAGGAGTAAGCATTTAGACAGCTTATAGTATTTGTTGCTGCTGTTGCTGTTTAGCTGTTTAGTTGTGTCCAACTCTTTGTGACCTCAAATCGTTAGCACAATAAGCCTGTCTGTCAATAACGTCTTCTTTATGTTCTTGCAAATTTATATTCATCTCATCAGTAATGCTGTGTATCCATCTTACCACCCTGCTGTCCCTTTCTTTTACCTTTCATCTTTCCCAGGATCAGCGTCTTCTGTATTGAATCCCATCTTCACATTATGTGGCCAAAGAAGTCACCATCTTAATGAAGCAAGTCCACCAGCAGCTATCCATACAAAATGGGGGGGGTGGGGGTGGCTTTTTATACTATGTATTACTGTTTTAAAGAGTGTATATACATACTGTTTAACATTACAAGCAATATAATCAATATATGCATGCAGTTTTAAAATATTTTAGAAATGATAATTTAAGGGTTCCAAGCATGTAACACTTCACTGCTACAATTTACTGGTACAGAAGGTGTGCTCCCATGTTTTACTGCTAGATGAACATTTTTAATTAATGTTTTGGTCTAGTGGGTCTGCCAGAGTGCAGGTTTGAACAGCAGTTGTATAGTTTCCAGTGTGTCTGCCAGAGCAGAGAAAGTCTGCCCAGGTAATGGCATACTTCCTAGTAGGTTTACCAGGGAGGATGAAGTCTGAACATGGAATTTCATACTTCCTTTCCTGGGAGGAAGTTGTATTTTTTGTTGCTGCTTGAACATTCCTTAGCAGAAATTAGGGAAAAGCAAACAAGCAAGTGAACAACTTGAAGGAATAAGGCGGGTATCCAATCCTGATCAATAGTGTACATGTGGTACATATGGGTTCAGGCCAGCTGACACATTGTTCACTAGCCCTCTCCTGGAACGTAATGCTCTGTCACCTGTATATCTGATGCTTCCAGCTTTCAGGACACACATTTCTTTTCCTGCACTAATAAAGGGATATGGACTAAGGATAAAGGGTCTATAAAAAGAGGCCAGATGTTAATATATCTGAAGGAGAAGGAATGATAGATAAAAACAAAAAAATAAAAGAATCCAGTGCTGTCTTCAAAATAAGGCATGTCTTGAATTTGTGTTTGACAACCTTAGTTTTTTCCACATTCTTGGAATTGTTCCAAAATTCCCATTTTATTGTGTTGAGGTTAGAAATTCCTAATATTGAAGATCATTGCATCTAACAACAGACTGACCCCTATCAAGCCATTAATGCAGTTGTATATTGTATGGTTTTCAGTACACTATGCTTGGAAACCAGTGCTTTGACATTCCTAGTCTCATTCAAGTTTATGACTGAGTAGGTACTACTGCTTTGAATATTTTTTAACTTTTGGCATACTTTCTGGAGGGACTTTAGTCTCCCTGGCTTTCCAAAATGTATGTTACTAGGGTACATGTTGTACCATTCTGTGGCTGGATTTGCACTTATCTTGAGTTGAGAGTACCAAGGGGATACCGTTCGAATATGACTATATTATATCAGGGAACAGAAAATAGCTACAATGCATGATACCAGTTTCCCCTAGATTATAGCTGTTCAGTACATTGCAGGGCTTCCCCTGCTCTGGTAACACTGTCCCTTAAGTGAATGCCAGTGTGCTGCTGTTAGAATTTAAAACTATAATGCACTTGTGATGCATCTGCTTATCTGTTGCATAAATGTAAGTTGAACTTCATAACTGTAATTTTTAGTGACTGTTTTGGAAGGCCATGCTTACTGATATCAGGCACAGTTGATATGATACTAAAAGCTAAACAAATATTCTTTGCAAACTATTATCATATATGAGCCTTAAACTGTGTAGGATATATCAGCAAACATACAGAAAGATAAGGAAGGTGTAAGACAGAAATCCAAAGGATCTGTGCCACATATTATCTCACAATTTAAGCTTTCGTTGGAAATGTTCTAGAACAGGGATGTTCAACATTTTTGGATTTGGGTGTCACATTTTTGTCTTGGGAAGGCCACATTACCATAATTCAACACATATCTTAACATTATTTTAATTAAAAAAGTATCAGCAGCATGCTGAGGACTAGGTAAAATGCTTTGGTGGACCAAATTGTGGCCTACTGCCAGTTGTTGGACACTCTGTTCTAGAAACCTACAGAAAGTCACTGCATAATACATTTGGTAATGTGCAATGCAGGATGCAGTGCTTATCCAACAGTATGAAAACAGTTCAATGTTCAGGTCTGGTCAGGATCTCTGCATTTCTCATTGGTGGAACTAACATGATCCTACCCAATCCTCCTTCAGCTGACATAATGTCCTCCAAATCTTCTTCTCGTCTAAGACATAGGTAGAGTTTCATACAGCGGTGCTGATTTCAAGCAATATCTTTGCAATGCACATGTTCACAAAGGGTACGCAGTCAAGTTCTGAAGGTTTCTTACTAGGTGTCAACCTGTTTAGTCTTCACAGTTGTGATGTTGTAAAGAGTAATATGGAACATGACACACAGCAGTCAGACATAGATATGTAAATTGTATGCCAGTATATCTTGCTGCATAGAAGCTAATGTCACATTTTCACAAGCAGGAGTAAAATGAGACAGGAGGGAGGGCAGAGAGAGGTACTGCTCTGGTCTGACATTTGGGTAACACTTAGAAGGATCACTAAATATTGGTTCCGTAGAGCACAGACCTGACAAGCACACACTAACCTTTTGCATGAACATTGCCTGGAGAAGCCTGCATGTGGAGGCATTCTTCCCACAACATGCAGTACATAGAGGAGATCAAGGAGGCTGCTACAGGACTTAAAATCTCCAAGGGATAGGATAGGACAGGACAGGTCAGGATAGGACAAGATAGGATAGGATAGGATAGGATAGCATAGGCTAGGATAAGCGACTCTGTTCGACCTGAGTTTTGTCTTGCCTGCAACAACACAGCTCTCACTATAGGAAAGTGTGTGGGTTAATAAGACTTGCTGGGTCAGAAAGAATGGTCATAGATCTCTTGACTAGCTCAATGAATACCTGATTTTCACTCCCAACAGAAAGAATGGGATGAATATGCAAAGGTAATGGAACCAAAAAGCAGGTTTGGAGGAGGTAGGGGGTCAAGGAAGATGGGGAAAATAGTATGGCACAGTTAATGGGCTTCTGCAATCTTTGTTTGGAAAGTGAACTGTATAAAAGAAATGTCACAAAAAGCCTAAAGAGTTGCAATATCTATACTTGTGAATACAAAATTATTCTGTTCACATCTAGAGTGCTGGGTTGGTAAACCTAACTACTACAAAAAGTATTTCATTCAAATGGGCAAGGAAGAAATTATTAAGGTAGATACATAAATGATTGAACAAACCAGGTCTTTAGCTGAATTTAAAAAATGACCAAGTCCATGCTCCTTGGAGCATCTCTAAAGCTCAGCAACACCACAAATGAATGGGCAGTAACACTGGCAGTTAGCATGGGGATTAATGCTATGAGCTGTTAACAAGCTGCTTCCTGATGTCCAGGATTTGATTCCCTTAGCCACTATTTGCCTACTGTTTGACTCTGAGCAGATCACCTAACCAGATAGTGCTTTGAGGTAATTGAGAAACTGGGCTAGGCTTGTCAATGATATCCTGGTCCATATACCTAGTGACTCTCTATGAATCTATGAGACTCCTGCAGTCAGTTAAACATTTAAATATTTGGTTTGTGGCTTAATATTCACTTGTCATACTCAATTCATGTTGACAAACAGTTCTCCAGAGTTAATAAATCTCCTATTTATTGACAGGTGAGGTGAAAAGTCCACTAAGTGAGAATGTGTTTATGCCCAGCTCAGAATATTCCCTGTGATTTAAAAGTTCAGGTTGTTTCATTGTTTGCCAAAGACTAGAAATGGCAATGGACAAAATCTGCAGATATATAGTGTGAATATCCCAAGTATGAAGCATAACTTCACCCTTAATAAAGCCAAATTGCTTCCCATTTACTAAAGAGCAGTGCACATATGAGGCTGCCTAATTTAAAGTTTATGGATAGGAAGCACTGTCCCACATTAGGCTGTCTTTTAAAATGAAAGCCATGAACATACTTATTGTGGTCATTCATCTTCAATTATTTTCCCTAAGTGAGCTTTTACATTTTCTAAAATGTTGCATGTGGGTGTTTGCAATCTTAGTTCATTAAATTGTTTTTGCTCCCTGCAACTAACCATCAGCTACTTTCAGGGTCTCTCCTTTGAACCTCCTTGCTGGTCCTGGACTTACTGTGACCCATGTATTGGGCTGTTGAGAAGATTGAGATATCCTGGGACAGTGCCATACTTCTGCCAAGGGAGATTTTCTTTAAGGACTACTTCCTGTCCCCTTGCATGCTTGTGCAGTGCAAGTGTGTGGCATGCAATGGATTTGCAGTGCATCATCCCAGCCTCCACTTGTGACTCAGCCGCAGCTCATCACCCCTTCTAGACAGCACATCCCTGCATGTCCCTGGCCTCCATCAGGAATCAACCATGGAAGTTGCCCTGATTGTACACCCCCCCCCCGGGTGGACATACCTGTGATGTCAAGGGCCTGAGATGCTAATTGAACTCTGGTCACCAGGATCATAGTCAGGGCTTTATCCTTCTCTGTAACTGACAAGGCTTGCTGCTAAAATCTTGATCACCCTGCGCCATATACTAGAAGTTTTTCAATACTTAGCCTGTTCAAGCCCAGTTTATGGAAACCCTGGTGCAATGGAAGCTATTTATATGTGTTTCTGACCCCAGTTTAGATACCTCTTATGTTTCAACTTCTCAATGTTTTAAAAATAACAAAGCATAGCAACTCCTGCCTTACTGGCAGATGATGACTGGTTCTGCACTGACTGTTATTGTGCTACTGGTATAAATTGTCTGTTCTGTGACATTTCTGTACTTCCTGAAGCTGGAATTCCCATTCTATTTTCTAGATTTGCACTCACCAATGTTTTAACAGAAGACAGTAGCAGAATATGGGCCATTTGGTTCAGTTTTCCTGACTTAACGTAAATAAACTAAGTAAAGAAAAAATATGTACAATATGTCAATGGGTATTTTATACATATATTCACATATACATATGTTTGCACACACATGCATACATTTTCAACACTTTGTTTGTTAGTATGGTGATTATATGCAAAGGAAAATCATATCTGATTGCCTGTTGCTGCTAACAACGTTGGATTGTACTAAATAGTGATCAGTAAACACCACAGACAGTGTGTATTTACTTTTTATCACTACAAGTCATTAAATGATTTCACTAACTTCATTCACTCAGTGTGCAGTGCTTTGTACATGGTCTTTATAGACATCTTGACTTCTGCACACTTTTGCTGTTTATAAAATTGTTCAGCCTGTATTAAAGCTGCACTAATTATTTTCTTTTTATTTGCTTCAACTTTTCCACCTTTTTTCTTAGTTGTTCAGTAATATACAAGCCACTAATTTACTAATAAGTGGTTAGCAGTACAAATAAGGCAGCTTACATCAGCTACTTTGCCTCTTGATAACAATCTGTATTGCTGAGAATGTATTTTGCACAACTAGAAATATGTTTTTTTATAATTTTATCCTTGTTAACAGTGACTCCAGTGAGGAATGATGGAAACAGTGGGTTTCATTTAAATTTTCTCTTCTGCTTTTATATATCCAGTGAACAAGCTCAACTTTTGTTGCTACACATTTCAGGTCAGGGCCTGCTTGCATTAAAAAAGGAAATGACATGGCTTAACAAGAACTTCATTTTTAGGAATTTACTTGCTTCTCATGTGGTATGTCACAAGCTACAGATGAGAGCGCCAAATAGACAAAAAGTGAAGAACCTGTTAACTCACATTTGAAGTGAGTCACAGTTACACAATATATACAATTAAGAAGGACAATTTTAAGATGTAAATGATGTTTCTCAGCAATTTCATTTTTTTTTCTTTGTGTACATGTGAGAAGATACTGTAAGAAAACGATCAGCACATCCAAGGGAAACCTGCTCATGATTACAATACAATGCTTGTTTTCTTTTAACCAAATATTTGAGGTAACATTAGTTCTGTGAAGGAATAGGAGGTCAAATAGGGTAGGATCTTTCATTTTTGGAAAGGCTAGACACAGATCTCCACGGAGGTGTCTGTAAGAGCCAGAGCACAGAGAAAGGGGTGCCAGTCTTTCTTGATAACTAAAATAGCTGAGGTCACTGATCATTTTAGTTATAAATTTCTGAGGTCTTTTAAGGTGTGTGATATGTTTGGAGAAGCACATCAAAAGGTACATTATAATCGATAACAGGTTTGATGAGATACGAATAAATGGGAATCAAGATTTCTTTGGAGCTACTGCTTCCAAGTGTTGGAAAGAAGTCAAAGAAGAAAAACTCAGTTGCAGAAAAAAATTGATAAAGTTGTTTGAAATGCCTGTGGAGAATAGAGTAGATGGTGTTAGGGCAGTAGTGCCAGTAAAAGTGTTCAGAAAAAGAAGAATGGAGGGGGGTGTGGCCAAGATGTACACTGACTAGCAGCAGTTTCTCTCAGCTCTGCCAATGCTATACATTTCTGACAGGAGTTAATTCTCAAAAATAACCCAACTGGGTTTTTTTTCTTACTATTCTGATTTCTATTAACATAAAGAAAGATTATCTAAAAAATTAGAAATGTTCCTTTAAGTTTTCCTGTCAAAAAATTCAAAAAACATATTGCAGCCTCTCTGCCTGAATGAAGAGCCATTCCAAGAATATTTCTTCAGACTCTTCTATCAAGAAAGAACTTTTAGCTGTGACAATGACTTTACAAGAAATGTCATTGAAATTAGACAAAATGGACACAAAAGTAGATTTTTTTGAACAAAAAATGTTCTAAACAGAGGGACCTAATACACAAGGAGTTACAATTTCAAAAGTCTTAAATTTCGGACATAGAGCAGTCTCTTGGTGATGTGGATGGAAGACTTCAAGAAGGAGAAAATAACAGAATTCCTGTTAAAACAGAACACTGCTCTTCAAAACAAAATAGAAGACATAGAAAATAGGTAAAGAAGGAATAATCTTCAGATTTTTGGTTTGCCAACTAACATTGAAGGAAGCAACATGGTGAGTTTTCTAACTATTTGGTTGCCAACTGTTCTGAACCTTCCTGAAGCCCTCTCCTTTGCAATAGAAAGGGCACACAGATCCATTGCTTTTACCTCAAATAAAAATGCTTCAAGATCTGTTATAGTGAAATTTATATCATCACAAGACAAAGAGCTAGTGTTGAAAACAGCATGGGCTAAGTCTCCCATAAAAGTAAATGACAATGTTGTACGCTTTGACAATGATTATTCCTCTGCAGTGATAACCAAAAGAAAGCTCTTTTTTTCTATCATCAAGGAACTAAAAAAGAAACAAATAAAAGTTAATTTGTTGTTTCCTGCCAGACTTAAAATATTTCTCACAGAGGGATGTACAATCTTTGAGGATCTGGACTCTGCTGTCTCTTACATAAAACAAGCAAATTAATAGAGAAAATAGAAGATATGGAATGGATAAACTCCTCATTGAAGAGAATTGCTGAAAATAATTCATGGACATCTTCATAAAAAAAGAAGAAGTTAAAGGATAAGTAACTATTATTTCATTAGTGTTATTCTTCCTGCAGTCATGGATCTCTGGTAGTTTTAGCACTGTTTTATGACATTATAGTACTCTGGAAAGAAGAGCTAAGATTAAATAATTTCTGCAAAATAGAAACATGCTACTACAGTTTAATATAACAGTTGGGAGCTTTAAACTGTTTTGAAATCTGTGCTTCGTGGTGACTAGTGGGTACTTTATTATAACTAATATGAATGCTGATAACAATATATTGGTATCTGCTTTGATGTTTATTGAGTGATATATTTATTCCTTTTATTTGCTTTGTAGTTTAGTTTTAATAATTTCTCCTTGGGAAAAATGTCTTGAAAGGAAAGTGGTGAAAAAAGCTTGTTGAGTATGTATCTATTTGTATTTGCACTCACGAGCACTGTATATATGTTTTTTCTCTCTTTTTCTGTTTTGTTTTAAAGTTCTAACAAAAAACGTTGGTTTGGCTTTAATTTACTGTAAGAATGCTTCCTCGAGGCAAGAAGCAGCTGTTATACACAAAACTTCTCTCTAGATGTGGTCGCAGTATCGCAAGTCCATTTATCTGAAGTGAACTTTGACCTCTAACAGCAGGAATGGATTAGAACGTTCAGACGCGGCTGGTAAGACTCATCTAAGCAATTTTACAACAAGCAAAGCATCTGGAAGGGAAAAGAAAGGAAAATAAGCATAATTTTAGTTACTTTCTATATAAGTTATCTAGTTCTATATAGTTTAGCCTTCTTATATGTTAAAGCATTTTTGACTTACTATATGCAGTCAAAAATAACAAAGTAAGCCTAGACAGTCAGAACAGAAAGTCAATGGAATGTCTGAATGCTAGACTAAGCATTTTATGAGCCTGATGTTAGAGAATATTAAAGACTCAAGGAAGTACAGTAAGTACACTAACATTAAAATGTTTTCATATTATATAACATTCAAGGTTTTTATAATATAAAGTACTTTTGCTTTATTGAATGCCTCAATGTTGCAGCAGCCAGACCCTAAATGTTTTGATAAAGAAATGTACACCATTGTTGACTAACTCTAACCATTCGCTTATTCAATAGAACACTATTGAAATATATGTTTTATTGACAGATTGCTTTATAGATTCTGAGGTAACTAGTGAAATACATTTTATGTTTTAGCTACATATTAAATGTCTTCTTAACTCTAGTTAAAATAGTGATATATAACATAAACAGTAACATATATATCTTATAATTGTTTCTTTAGGTATTTAATTGAGACCATATGTGTCTAAAAGTTTTTAAAATGATTTATGACAGTTTCTGCCTTTTAATTCATTGTATTTGACATTAACAAACAAATGTTTATGAAATCTTTCCTTTCACTTATAGTAATCTGTAGTTGATGCATAATAGGAACTGGATGACAAAGAATTATTTATATTTAGTGAATTAGGATTTTTTTGTTTTATATGATGATTACCTTTTAACCTGTTTTACAGCTGATTACTTACTTTTTACAGCTTAACAAATAATGAAAGATACCCTGTAAATATTAATTATCTGAGACATGACAGTGCAACTGTAAATTTCTGTCAGGTGAAGGGAACTTCCCCATGTTACATAATAAGCCAACATATGGATTTGTAGTCTCAGCAGTCACTTTTTTTGTAACATGGATATAATTTGTAACTTTTTTCTCTTATACCTTTGAAATTTCCAAATAGTAAGTGGTAATAGCAAACTTATGTTACATAATATTTTCCATTTAATGCATACCGAGGGTCAGTTTGCAATACTACACAGTCATCTTTACTATAGCTCCTTATAAAATATACGACAGATTCTCATATATAAGTATAAGATTATTACATGATTGGGTACATAGTATAAATAACTTGTTTTTAGTTGGTTATAGAAGTTATTAAATAGATATATATCACACTGTTTTACTTATTAAGTTAATAACTGGCATCATATATAGAAAGTTTAATCTAGTTTTAATACATGGATTTTTCTCTCTTTTTTGACAAGAAAATATATAATTAAAACTTTAAATTCTTAACACTTTAACGCAATAAGTACCAGTAGGGAATAAATATCACATCCATTTTGTATTTACTTGATATTACTAATCATTTGTCATGGTAGAGGGATATTAACTGTTGTTAGTAAGGGGGTGGTTGATTCAAACAGTACTCTGTTTGAATCAGGAGTATCTCGAACTCCTTGAAGTGGCTATCAGAAAGTTGTTTTGATATCTTGATTATTGATCTAATAATAAATCATTTGTTATTAAGAGTTATATATAGTTTTTTCTGTTTAATGTTTTACTTGATATGTTATTCTATGCCCATAACAAAATCCTTGATATCTATGTGTGTCAAAAAAAGAAATGTTTGCTTATAAATATATGTAATTGAATGTAAATGGTCTTGATAACCCTGTAAAAAGGGGAAGTTTAGTTAAATATTTAAAAATGAATAAGGTTGATATTGCATTCTTACAAGAATCCCACATAATAGACAGAGATTTAGGTAAAATTTCCTTTCATGGTTATTCAATTCTTGCAGAATCACACTGTGGGACCAAAAGAAGAGGTACAGTGATATTATGGAAAAAAATCATTGCCGATTCCAAAAATATTTGAGTCATATTCAGACAAAAATGGCATGTTGTGCATAGTTATCATAGAAATAAATAAAAAACAAGTTATATTGGTTAATGACTATTGGATACCAGGTATCGGTGGGGAAACAGTTAATAAATATCTTGAGTTAACACTAACTAAAATTAAGGGTGATATAATATATTC
Source organism: Protopterus annectens (assembly GCF_019279795.1). Classification (NCBI taxonomy): domain Eukaryota; kingdom Metazoa; phylum Chordata; order Ceratodontiformes; family Protopteridae; genus Protopterus; species Protopterus annectens. The sequence continues at coordinate 728,587,143 of NC_056737.1, read as the reverse complement.
AGGGGACTTCAATTGTATCCTATCTAAGAATGATACTTCTAAAAATGATAACTTTAGAATCTCTTCTGCAAAAAACGTATTAATTTCAGAAATAATTTGAATTTGAAAGATATTTACGATTTAAAAGGAACACATTCTCTAAATTATACTCATTATTCCTTTTGATTTGGTTCTCAAACTATTGACAAAGTATTTGTGACTGCTAGATTATACTCTAAGATAAAAGAAGTTTTCATTAGTTCCTGCCCGATGTCTGACCATAATGCCATCTTCTTTAAAATTAATATCATACGTAATAATTTGATATTCTGGCAAAGAATCCCTGCCTATATTATTAAATTAAAGGGATTTAAAGAGTGGCTACTAAAAGAAATAAAATTATTTTTGGATATTAATGACAATAATACAACTTCTAAAGCAATAGTATGGGACTCTTTAAAATCTTATCTATTTGGCAGAATCAAAAATTGGTATTTGAACAAGAGAAAGGAATGGGAAAGTGAACTAATCAGATTACAGTCAAGAATTGATATTTTAAAAAGCAAAATAAATGCTAAGGACATAAAGTCTATCAATGAACTAAAACAACTTAATCTAGAATATATAGAATATATAGAATGTCTCTGTAGAAATACTATGCTGTAACTTGTTAACTATTTAACTGTATGATAAATTTAAGCTGTGCTAAGGTGATAGTAGCTCTCTAAAATAAGACTTTGTTACTGTATTGTATCTCCTCTCAGGTACTGTCCTGTAATTCCCTGCTTGGCTACAAAGCACTCAAGCCTGCTTTAAGGAAGGTCGCTATCATTGGTGCGAACGCACGGACAGGCTCAACTCCTCAGTCCCACTACAATCATAAAGCTTGACCAAGGTTAATAATTATCAGTAATAAAGTAGAAACAAATCTATATATTTATCTCAGTTAAAGCAAGCATACTGGGTTCTAAACACAGGAGTAAAACACACTATCCTAGCCAAATTAATCAACCCCCTGGAAAATACTATCAAAAATTGTAAACTGCAGGTACAATTGAGTGAGGGTATAGTCTGATGCTTAGTGAGCCATATTGGTGAAAAAAAAGGTTCCTTTACTCACATGGTTGTTTGCTTAACTCACTCTATTCACTGGCCCTTGAAAGTCTGAGGCAGGTTTAGCCCGCTCCGCTTCGCCCTCGCTTTGCTCGGGCTTGTTCTGTGCCCCACCCTGCCCCCATATCCCACCCGCCCCCAGCACCTCCACATTTATAGCTATATAACCACACCCCCACTACCTTAACAACCATTCATAGCTACCTCCCTTTCATCTCTCTCTCCCCCTTCCACCACTTTAACAATTAACCACTAGTACTCCTTCAAAGGTCTTACCATCATCCTTAGGAAAGAAAACAATCCCACCTGCCATGTCAAAGGCAACCATCAAAATTATCCCCCTCATCCTGCCACTCATAATTATCCCATAAGTCCTAACTAGCTATGAAGATCAGCTATTCTTAGGCTTCCACTATCCTAAACAACAAACCAGTACCCCTTCATCTCTACTTACTGCTGAACTCTCCCCTTTCAATAGGTGCACTAAAACAACAAATACCAACAACCTGTATCTAAATGTACCCAAAACCTCCAAAATCCAAATATGGTCTAAAACTATTAATTAAACTCTTGGGACTCTTAGCTTACCTGAGAAAAAATATTACTAAAAGACGGCGACATCCACCCTAACCCAGGCCCATCCTCTGTTTCAGACTCTACCAGCCTACCATTCTCCCACAGGTTGACCAACTCCCTTCTAATTTGCCACCTAAACATAAGAAGCATAAACAACAAGGTACATAACCTACATGCCATGTTAGCAACTTACCTCCCTGACATAATGTGTCTATCAGAAACATGGCTTAAACCTTCAACCAAAGATAATGAGATCCTGCCACCCGGGTATAATATACTCAGGGTTGATCGCATAAAGAAAAGGGGAGGTGGAATAGCTATCCTGTACAAAAGCACACTTAACATCATAATTAATCCTATTCAACCACCCCAGGTCTCCAATGCTGAATTATTAGCTCTAAAACTACAACTAAACAATCAAAAAAGCATAAATCTAATTGAGATCTGTATCCCCCCTGGGAACAATTCAGAAACAATGGAGAACATTCTTAACTGGATAGCTAACAACTACCCTCAAGAAACTATTGTTCTAGGCGATGTTAACATCGACTGGAACCAATGTTCTTCACACTCCAATCCTATCTTTATAAACCTCCATGGATTCTCACAGATCATATCCTCCACCATCAGAACAGGAAATTCTAACCAAAAAGAGAGTATTCTTGACTGGATACTCACCAATAGTCACCCCCATAAGTATATATCTGGGGCTCTCCCCAACGATCTTAGTGATCACCTGATCACATACATAATGAAAGACAAAACCATCAGTGCTAGACTGCCCATGTACAGGCTTGTCAGAAACAAAAAAAACTTTGAGCCTACAAAATTTCTAATGGAACTCAAATCTTGTAACTGGTCAAAGCTAAAGTACCTTCCCCTAGATGAGGCAGTGACTCTCTTTAATGACACATTTCTTAACATACTTGGCTCTTAGGCTCCAAAACAGTCAATCAGAACTAAAATACGAAAAGCACCCTGGCTAACAACAGAGTCCAAATCCAAAATAACACTTAGAGATAAGGCATGGGACAAATGGCGCACTACCAAGTTACCCCTAGATCGCATTAAATTCCAACAACTGAGAAATAAGACTAAAAAAGCCATCACCCTTGACAAAAAAAACTACTTCTGCCATCTGCAACATAAACACCAAAACAACGCCCAGAAGTTCTGGACAGGTTTAAATAATCTTCTCCATCCAGGTAAATCCTCTACTCCTACCCCTGGGACATTAAGTGGCAAAAGCCCAGAAGAAGTAGCAAATACCTTCAATACTTTCTTTACCGAGACTATTCAGTCCTTAGCCAACCAACTACCTCCCCCCTCCTCTACATTAAAAAATCCTTTGCCCAAGTCACTACTCTCCTTTAACCTCCGGCCTATCTCTACATCCTTTATCAGATCCCTACTGAAGAAGCAAAAACCAACTACCCTTTCTGCAGATCTACTCCCAGCTGAATATCTGCAAATAGCTGCAGATGCCATAGCCTATCCTATCTCGATCCTAATCAATAGAACCATAACCGAGGCCACAATCCCCTCAATATGGAAAATATCCTATGTTATTCCACTCCATAAAGGTAGCTCATCCACAGAACTATCGAACTACAGGCCAATAGCCATACGGTCACCACTTGCCAAAATTATGGAAAGGTGTGTGCACAAACAACTTATGCACTATCTCACCCAGAATAAACTACTGACCAACTCTCAACATGGATTCAGACCTCATCACAGCACAACCACCGCCCTCCTCTCTTTTACCGATAAAATCAACCAAAACCGGAACAACAAAAAAATATCCTCAGCTCTCTTTCTGGACCTGTCGAAAGCCTTTGACATGGTGAACCACCAGCTACTTCTCCACACTCTGAAAACCCTGTACCTTGACAATACAGCTCTTAAATGGTTTCATGACTACCTCTCGGGTAGACAACAAGCAGTTCTGTGGCAAAATAAGCTCTCTCACCTGTTACCAAACACCATAGGAGTTCCTCAAGGCTCCATATTAGGACCTCTTCTTTTCTCAGTCTTTATAAATGACCTCCATACAGTCATCCCCGAAGCCACCTGTATTCAGTATGCAGATGACTCAGCTCTAATATGTTCTGATGACTCTCTACCAAACTTACTAGCTGCCACCCAGCTCAGTTTTACTACAGTCGAAAACTGGCTCTCAGATCATCATCTGCTCTTAAACCCAAACAAAACCAAACTACTTCTCTTCCACCCAATGAATACATTCCTTCCTACACATTTTACTATACAATCCAATAATGGTACCATCATCTCCCCAGACTCCTACACAAAGCTACTAGGAGTTATCATTGACAACAAACTTAGATTCGATATGCATATCAACCAAACCATTAAGTCCGTAAACAGCATGCACTCTCTCGAGGCACTCCTAAAAATGGAGAACATCGATATCTATGCAGTAACTGAGACCTGGTTCAAGGCTCCAGAGAGCACCCCTGCAATACCAGGCTACAACTCTTATCACACTTTTTGGCCACCAAAGCAGGACCGAAACACTAAAGGTGGAGGAGTGTCAATATTCACCAAGGATATTCACACCACCAGGTTAGTTGCCCAACACAATGCATCTGAAATTATCCAGGTGCAACTAACACTAGGTAAGACTGCAATCCAAATTGTAGCTTGCTACAGATCCCCCACCATACCCCAAGATTCTCACTACACCTTTCTAAACATTCTGGAAAATATTAAGATAGAACCAAACACCCTAATACTGGGTGATTTTGCCCAACGGTTCTTGGAATTCATAAATTCCAACGCCCTGGATCAACTAATCCATAGTCCCACCAGGGGCTCCAATATCCTAGACCTGGTCATTACCAACATGGGAAATCAATGCTCCACACCTATGGTCACCCCCTCGTTAGTCATGTCTAACCATAAGCTAATCACCCTTAACATCCAAATCCCACCCCCACCCCCACCCCCCAGCAAGGAAACCTCCATAAAAAAATTCTCCAAAGCCAACTTCATGCTACTCAAGTCAGAAGTGACAAACTTCATGACACCCATGCAGATGGGAGCTGAAAGTTCAACTGCTGAATCCTACACTAAGGCACTGTACGAGCACATCCACTTATGCATAAATCGTGCCATCCCATATAGAACCAAGAAGCTCTCATCCAAAAAAAAAGAAGCCAATCTGGTGGTCCCCTGCCATAAACAAACTTTACAACAAAAGGAAGAAACTGTTGCAGAAAAGAGGAAAATCCCAGGATGCAAAAAAACTTCCTTACCAGCCTCAGTAAGAAACTGAGATCCTTCATAAAATCCTCCAAAGCTAGTTACAAAAATAAAATTGCCAAAGATTCCAAAGACAACCACAAGGCATTCTATAACTATGTCAAGAATCTAAATGGCAATGCTCAGATCTGCTCTGAGCTAAAACAGAAAGGCATTAAATATACTGATCCCAAGGATATTGCCAATATCCTGGCAGATCGATTCATTGCCAACTTCTCCCCCCCTCACCCCCTAAATGAACCATCTCAATACCGGAAGATTGCCAAATTCTGGTAATAACGGCCACACAGGTAAAAAACACACTCTCCAAAGCTAAGAATACAGCATCCATGGGACCAGATGACATCCCGGGCTGTGTACTACATGAACTACAATATGAACTGGCACCTCACCTAAGTGTCATGTTTAATCATAGCCTCACCTCAGGTTTCATGCCCACTGAGTGGCGCACAGCTACAGTTATCCCACTCCACAAGGGGGGATCCACCTTGGATCCTGGAAACTAGCGTCCCATCAGTCTGACAAGCCTTATCTGTAAGGCCATGGAGTGTATTATCATGGAACTTATAAACAAAGACATTGGCAACCTTCAAACACTGGACCCCACCCAGTTTGGGTTCGTGAAGGGCCGATCTTGTCTCCTGAACTTGACTGACTTCTTCAAACCAGTCTCCAGAGCCATGGACAAGGGTAAGGTGGTCCACACAGCCTATCTAGACCTTGCCAAGGCCTTTGACACCATCCCCCACTCTGGAATCATAGATAAACTTACTAAGCTGGGCATTAATCCCTACGTCACCCAATGGGTTGCTAACTGGCTTACTGATAGAGCCCACACTGTAAAAGTAGCTGACTCCAAATCCAGCTCCAGACAAGTGACAAGTGGAGTACCTCAGGGTTCAGTCCTGGGACCGCTCTTGTTTGGCATCTACTTCTCTGAAGTACAGGCCAACACTAAGGGACTCTGGATAACAAAGTTCACAGATGACTGCAAACTGGGAACCATTATTGAATCTCCAAATGATTTGGATACTCTACAAAAGGGCCTTACAGAAACAGATGCTTGGTGCCAGAGCCATGGGCTCAAGCTCAATGCCAAGAAATGTATAGTTATCCCCTTTGGGAAAAAACATGTATCCATGAATTACCATATAGGTGGCAGTACACTAAACACTGAAAGTGTGATAAGAGACTTAGGGACACAGGTGGACATCGGTCTCACCTTCGATAACCACAACACCACAACAGTCAGGAAATCCTTCTATGTGGCACACCACATCACTAAGGGCTTTTCATCCAGAAAAAAAGAGGTCATTGTCCCACTGTACTCATCCCTCATTAGACCCATTATAGAATACAATGCCCCATTTGGTATGTACCTCTCAAGACATCTGCAACAACTGGAAAGGCCACAGAAATACCTCACTAAAAGAATCACAGGCCTAAAGCAGGTGCCCTACGCTGACCGCCTTAAAAAACTCCAGCTATACTCTGTCGCATATTGTCTACTCAGAGGCGATCTTTGCTTAACATGCAAGGCCATGTCAAACCCAGAGCTGTTGAACATGCTACACTTAAAGAAATCCCAATCCCTCAGAGCCACACGCTCCAGGGAGCTAAACCTTGTCATCACAATAAACAAAACATGCTGGAGGGATAAGTTCCTGACCCAGAGACTCCCCAGACTCTGGAATAGATTGCCCATACATGTCAAGCAGAGTGCCTCTTTGGTCCTCTTCAAAAGGAACCTTAATGATTGGATGGGAGAAAGGAAATTCACCCCGGGGATCACATCAGTCGTCCTGCTAGACACGGGTCCAGGGAAGTAAATAGTGTGGGAAGAAATAGCCAGGGAATTGTTATGGCTAGGCTTGTATAGGCCCTAGGGCTGATAGCCTAGTACCAACCTATGAACCTATGAACCTATAAGAAACTTGGGTCCTTATACAGGATAAAGACCTTCCTAACCCCTATGACCAAAGTGGCCACTGCCTGCTCACACCTTCTCTCTACCCTTCTATATGCCTCTCCCATGCTTACTAACCTTAACAAATCTGACCTGAACAAACTCTCATGTTGTTATAATCATATTGCCAGATTTGTAACTGGCTTGACCTATAGAACACACCACTGCTTTAACCTGAAAAAACTTGGCTGGATAGAACTCCCAAATCTTCTCAAGATGAACCAACTCATAGAAGCTTTTAAAATTCTTAAACAACCTGATAACACCCCTGCACTGAAAAATATAATAATTCCTTACACCAATCTAAGCTGCCTTCTCTCATCAAACAGACTCCTTGTCCAAACACTCAAATCCAACAACATAGGCGGTGATGCTCTGTTCGCCAACACCACTGGAAAGCTATGGAACTCCCTCCCCAACAACCTCATGCTTATTACTTCCCCAGTTCAATTCAAAAAGAGTCTAAAACTCCATTTTAAGTCGCATTGGCTTTGTCCATGCTCAAACCAAGGCTAGCACCTCTTCGTTAAACCAAGGCCATACTACTTCTCAAGTAAATCTAAACCCAAAAGGACAACCTAGAGTGGGGATATGTAATTAAAAAGCATGTACATAGTACATTAGTCAAACTTTAATCTATAATCTGTCTTAATATATTCACTAGCATGTTTTTAAAGATCTGTAAATTGAACTGTCGTAAGTTGTGTCTGTTAGAGCAAGGTAGTATGTGTAGTATGTAGTATGTAAATTGCTTTTTATTCTTTTCTATCTTAAACACTAACATGTAACTATCTGTCTCTGTGACTATGTTGGAGCTTTTCTCCCCGGGCCTCCGCTGAAAATGGACATGTATCCAGTCGGACTATCCCGGTCAACAAATGTAAAATAATAAATAAAATAAAAATAAAATATAGAAATCTTAATTCATAAAGTTACAATAAATTTAGAAAGACTTAAATTGCAATCCTATTCAGTAAATCCCAAAAATATGCATAGATTAGCAGTAAACTAAAAAAAAATTATCTATCTCTAAACATATAACAGAGATTAAAGATGAAACAACTTCTTCTTCTTCTTTTGGCTTTTCCCGGTTAGGGGTCACCACAGCGGATCACCTGTCCACTCACGATTGGCAGTGGAGTTTTATTGTGTCGAGTTGCCAGCCCGGCGCCCAACCTTCCACAGAAGGCACAAATATGCACAAACTCACACCTAGGGCCAATTTAGAGTCCAATCCAGCTACAGCATGTCTTTGGGGTGTGGGAGGAAACCGGAGCACCCAGAGTAATCCCACGCGACCACAGGGAGGACATGTAGACTCCACACAGAAGGCACCCCAGCCGAGGATCGAACCGGAGAACCTCTTGTTGTGAGGTGATTAAAGATGAAACAACTAACAAACACAAATATGTTTCAGACCTAGGAAATATTCTAGAAGTATTTAGAAAACACCATGAAATTATAAACCAAGAGAATGTAAGTACTTATTACAATGACATAAGAGATGATTTCTTAAAAGTTAATATTTAAAAAAAAATAACAAAATAACAAAATACTAAATTGTTCAAAGCAATAACTTTAAAAGAACTAAAGGAAAGAATTTTGAACATAAAAAAAATAATACATCACCAGGTCTAGATGGTTTAATTGGGGAAATATATAAATTATTACCAGATGAAGTACTGCAGACTTTATTAGAAGCTTTCAAAGAATTTAGGAAAGATGAATTTTCAATACCCTCCTGGAAATATGCCATGATATCTCCAATTTTGAAACATGGAAAAGATCCTAATTTAGTAGCTTCTTATCATCCAATATCATTGCTAAATGTAGACTGCAAAATGTTTCTATCAATTCTTGCTAACAGACTAAATCAATTAATGCCTAATCTAATAATTGATGATCAAATGGGTTTTATTTTGAATAGAAAGGTTCAAGATAATGTTATAAGATTACTATCCTTAATAGAACATGCAAATAAGAACAAAAAGAACTATTGATCATTAGGTTAGATCTAAATAAAGCTTTTGACTCAATAAACTGGTCCTATTTATTTAAGACACTTGATATCTATGGTTTTCCATCTGATTTTTATAAATCTTTTAAGGAGACCTATAGGTAAATTCAATTTCATATGTCAAAATTGGAGCCTTTTTTATCAGGTCCTCTTAAAATCTTTAGAGGAACCAAACAAGTTTGTCCGCTATCCCCTTTATTATTTGCTTTATCTGTGAAACATTTGGCCAATTTCATAAGAGAAAATCCTAAAATAAGAGATTTTAATGTTAATTCTAATTATAATTAAAAAATACAACTTTTTGCAGATGATATTTTATTAACAATTGGAGATATAAACTATTCTACTGATCATATTAAACAATCACTTCAAACATTTGAAATGATTTCCGGCCTAAAATTTAACCAAGAGAAAACAGAAGCTTTAATATTGAACAAAAGGATATATAGTAAATTAAAATAAATAGTGAATTTAACTGGTTAAATGACAAGCTTAAATACTCAGGGGTATCAATAAAATCATCCTGGAAAGAAACCATAAATACAAATTATAAAAAGTTGGTAATCATGGTGAAAGAATATATCGATAGATGGAAGAAAATGTTTTTTTCTTTAGAAGAAAAACTTGTCTTAATAAAGATGATAATTCTACCAAAAATGTTCTTCTTTTTTCAAACACTAATAGCTTCACCCTCAATGAAATTAATAAAACAGCTAAATTCCATGTTGTTAAAATTCTTATGGTTTCCACAAAAAAACAAGAATTGCTTATGCATGGCATTATACAAATTGGGATGAGGGAGGAATATCATTTCTGAATTTAGAACTATATGTGGAGGCTATAACTCTTAAATTAGTAACACAATGGTTAAACCCTAAGTATAAATCAAATTGGAAAAATCTTCACATTAATTCTCTCCTTACAAATATAGAATCAAAATTAGAAATCAGTACGTTTTAAGAAAACATTAAAATCTTTCTAGTGTTAAAAGATATATTTATATATATATTTATAACACAAATAAAAATGAAAGATTGTCCCCATTTCTTAAATATATATTAAGTAAATTTAAAAAATCATTAAATAAACATATCTGATGGAAAACTTTAATTTTTTAATGTTTCCTATAGTATATATAAAGAAATGTCTTGATTCGTTCAATGTACCCAAAATCAGAGATATGGAAAACAATGGTTTAGTTTATTGGTACCAATTTCTGATAAATAATAATATTCAAGAACCAAACTCCCTTATGGCCAGATATAATAAAAATAATAATAATTGGTTAAATATACAAATTTTCAGAGAATACTTTATAAATGAATTTAAAATACATCAAATGTCTAACATAACATCTTTGCCTAAAATCCTACTACTTCTGTGTGAAATAAATATGTTAAATAGTAATAAAACCCTTTCAATATCAAAAATATATAAAACTCTAAAATTAGATCTGCAAATACCAGAAGGGTCATTTTGGAGTTACTCTGAAAATATCAATAATTCCAGCTTTTGAGAAAACTATAAAAAGTTAATACTTAAATCAATTAAACATACAACAATGTCTCCCTTTTGGAAATTTTTTTCATGGAAATTTATTCATAGAAGTTTTATCACCCCTCATAGAATTACAATAATCTCAAATAATAGTAGTAATAAATGCTGGAGGTGTGAAGAGACATTATGTGCAGACTGGGAACATATGTTTGTTAAATGTAAGAATATAAACCAATACTGGTTAGAGTTTAAAGATTTTATAAAAGCATTGTGGTCAGATAGGTGCGAAATCTCAGATTCACTGTTATTATTTAATGCCCCAATACCTACATGTATTTCAGATACTCAAGTACATCTTCTTTGGTCCTTACTTGCGATAGCAAGAAAAGTTAACACAATAAATTGGAAATTTAAAAAGATTCTTTTATTTACGGATTTTATTGCATTAGCTAAGTTGTATGTCATAGTGAATTACAAACTCTATCTTTAAGAACTAATAGAATGACACACAAGAAAATATATTGGTTAAAACTTAAAAAATGATTGGATAAAATGTAAATATTGAAGGTCATTACATGTGTTATGGGCATTGTATATTGTATATAGTTATTGTTACACATATGGTTTTGAACTTGTTATATTAAATGTAAAAATGTAATATTTATAAAATTCAATAAAAATTGATTATAAAAAAAAAGAAGAATGGCAAACATTTATGGCAAAGTCTGAGACATGAAAGGAGAAGGTGACTGCTACAATGAATAGTTATACTGCAGAGAGAAAATGAAGAGATACCGAGATGGAGGATGCATTAGCTTCACATGTTGGTGTCATTTGGGTAGTTGCAGAAAGAAAAAAAAGTAAAAGAGCAATATGTCTCGGTTTTGTGACAACTGGAACTGATTAAGGAGAATCATATTAACCATAATGATCAGGTGAGATGAAAAAATATATGAGTTATTAGTGTCAGAAAAAGAAGACAGATAGGACTCTGTGGCTTATATAACTGAGAATCTGGTTGGGTGGATTGGACTGTATGTAAGCAAAATAAAGACAGCAAGGTCACATTGATTATTTGTTCCTCCTGATACTCAGGCAAGGCAGCCTAGGCACATTTGTTTTTGTTGAGACATTTAAGGTGAAAGTTGAGATGACCATGCAAATAATATAAAGAAGTAATAAATTAACTGTTTTTACAATGCGTACCATGTACACACTCAAAGATAATGGGCACAGATCTTGGTCTCCATGAAAGAACACAGAAAAGCTTGCAATTTCATGTTTTATGCAATAGTTTTTATGGTCCATTTCCTACTTGGATTTAAAACATTTGTTGCCTGTGGCTACTACATGCAAATATGAAAAAATGTGAAATGAAGAGAATGAGGCAAATGCTTGAATGGATGAGAGACAGAACGGCGTTAAGGCGTAGAGAGTCCCTGAACATATGCTACTTAAACTGAAGTCATTTTAGAGATCAGTGAACTTTATATATTGACCAATATCTGTTTTGGGAGAAGGCAAACTTTTGATAGCATACTGAAAACTGAGTTAGTGAAGAAGACTTGTTAGGCATCTAATGCTAATCTTTTGACTGTAGTAAGCCTGCATGTTGAAAAGAGCTTTGATGACGGAAAGTTATATTATTTAACAGAAATACTTTTGGAGACTGGATTACCCACAGAGCTTGGGATCTGATCATAACCATATATAAAGCTTTACTTGCTGAAATTGAAATTCACTCTATAATGTCATTGCAATTTAGAATTTCAATATGAATTCGACAAGATTATCTGATGTCCTTTTTTTTTTTTTTTGCTACATATTTATAACTCATAGCTGTGTTGGTGAGGTGCTTGAATTTACAAGGCTTTTGGTAAGGCAAATAAATGAATATTTATTTTTTGAATATGACACCTGCAGTGGTGGTGCTGCGGTAGCGTTGTCGCCTCACAGTAAGACGTTGTCCGGTTTGATTCTCAGCTAGAGAGTCTTCTGCATGGAGACATGCGTGAATGGGTGTGCCTTCGTTGAAGGTTGTGCATCAGAGCTGGCAACTTGGTACGTAAAAATCTACTGCCAATCATTAGCGGACCGGAGTTCCACTGTGGCGACCCCTAACCGGGAAAAGCCGAAAGACACAACAACAACCTGTTTGCAAGATTACTCAGCCATTAAAATCAGGCATGTTCATTGACTGGAAACTATCCTTTGATTACCATGTATCCAATGTTAAGAAATCTGTTTACCTAGCCAGATTTAATAGCAGAGGTATTTCTTCCAGATCTAAGGAAATTATTACCCCTCTGTACTTTTCTCTCATCAGGCCCATAAACAAGAAATAATGGCTGAAAGAGTGAGTGTTATCAGGGAATTAACTCCCAACCAGGGATGTTATAAGGTTCAAATACACAGGCTGAAGGCCTTAAACCCAACTGGAAGGGTACTATTTTCCTGATAACACCCACCCTGTTGGTTATTATTGTGCTTACAGAATGGGATATCTTTTGAATAGTTTTGTATTTGTATTTTTATTACTATATACTTTTTTATATTTTTGATGTAAAATAGGTCCACTGCCTAATGTTTTGTACTTGCTCTAGCATATGCAATTGTTGTTAGACAAAGTATTTTACATCCAAAATGTAAGTTATGTAAGTATTTAATGTCCACAAACAGACAAAGGCACTACAACCCCCCCCCCATGCCTCTTAACTGCCTCTGATTTTGCAGAGCTGCTCTGAATTTGCCACCTTGTTTGACTCAGTCTAGCATAAAATGTTTGATTTTGTGTTAAATTACTGGGGATTACAGTCAGTTAGTAATGACAGACATTAAAGTTTCATCCTTCTTATTGTTTAGATAATAGGTGCTGATGGACTTGCCTGTTACAGTTGAAAGTAGTTAAGAAGTATGCATTGTCTCTGTCTCTCGCTCGCTATCTTTGTCTTTCTCTCTTACAAACACACATAGCCGGCCTTAGGCATAGGCCAACTAGGTGGCCATCTAGGGCGCCACTCTAGCATGGGCACATTTCCAGTATTTCTTTGGTGTAGGTAGATCAAGATGGGGGCACCAGGTGGTGTGGGGGGGGTGCCGTGGAGCCCTTTTGCCTAGGGCATCAGTTGACCTAAGGCCACTCCTGCACACACACACACACACACACACACACACACACACACACACACACACACACACACACACACACACACACACACACCATACCTTTCAACTGTACAGATTTTTGCAGAATGTACAGATTTTTGCCTCATATTTTTGGTCTGTTTTTCATAAAATTGTGGTTTTCTGGCAATTTAGTAGCAAATCATTTAAGACTGAAGTTAAAAAACTAATGACAGACATTTGAGCTTTAGACTTCATACCATCCAGAAAATTCATGCTAATGTAAAACTGGTTATTCTATCAACTTTCTAAGTTTGTAAGAGCAATATTTAAAAAGTGTCCCTATTTTTGAGCCTTTGTCCAACTTTTATTTATGGCTTTGCCCAGATTTTTTGCTCTAAGAAGTTGAGAGGTATGATTCACACATATCCATTATATTTTCTTTATTTACTTTTTTCATTTTATGCTTGTTTAACAGCAAAGCTGTATTTAGTGAGTGAAAAAATTCTAGCCATTTTTTTTCTACGATTCAAGGCAGCTTAATATGCTGCTGTGAAGAGAGACTTCATTTGTATATTAACACCTTGGATAATGTTCACTATCCAGTAGGGTGACAATGTACTTTAAACATAAACAGGAAGATTTATTTCTGAAGAAATAAATAAACAAAAGCCAAAAAACATTAATACTGGTGCTGTACCACAGGATGAATGTAGAAAGAAATTATTCCTTCCTAACATTCATATATAATACTCACCAAAAAGTAACGACAGTAAGGCACAGCAGCAGCAACAGATGTAAGTAAGATAAAAACTGATGCTTTTATTAACAACTTTTATCTAGTATATAAATGAAGTGTGAATGTATTCCTTAAAAACATGTAGGTAACAAAGCATTTTTGTTAAACCAGTTTGGTTAGGGTAATGTCAGACCTCAGAGGGAGTGGTTCTAAATCTGTTAACCGCAGCCTTGTTCATACTTTCTTCATGCTGGTACTGGCACTTCTAATGATGGTAGTACATGTGAAGGCACGAGGTTGCACTCCGAGCTAGTTTAACAAACAGACCAAAATTATGCTCTATCTTTTGAATGAATCATATCTTGGTAAGATCTAGGCCTGTATAAAAGGGTCAAACAGGAAGAGAATTGATAAGTGTCAGGAGTGGGGTGAGCACCTGTCAACCCTGACAGACATAAAAACACTCGTAAGGCCACAGAGATTCCAACAAATGCAGCTCAAACAACTTCAAATGTAATATTAGCTCTTTTATTTTATAATAAAACTTAGTCAGTTGAAGTGAACCAAACACACATTGTTTAAATAAAATTCTAAAAGATCATGTGGCAACTTTTTAAAATCATGTGGTCAGCTTAAAATCATGTGACAGCCAAAAACTTTTAAAATCATGTGATCAGCTTTACATCATGTGACAGCCAAATCCACTGAATAAATCATGCTTTAAGGCAACATATTCAATAAGTTAAAAACTGAAGTAAACAAAAATCAAAGCTGAATATCTGAATACATAAACCTGTAAACTTTCTTTTTCCAAACAATAATAAATAGTTTTATGTAAGACCAAACATTAAACACTAAATGCTATACTGTGAAAATTTGTCTGGTAAAAAAAAAGTAGCAATATCATCTTTCTAAAGCTCTTAGTTTTAAAAGTCAGCTAATATAAATCAGCTTTAAGGCAACATATTCAATAAGTTAAAAACTGAAGTAAACAAAAATCAAAGCTGAATATCTGAATACATAAACATGTAAACTTTCTTTTTCCAAATAATAATAAATAGTTTTATGTAAGAGCAATCATTAAACACTAAATGCTATACTGAGAAAAATTGTCTGGTAAAAAAAAAGTAGTGATGTCATCTTTCTAAAGCTCTTAGTTTTAAAAGACAGCTAATAGAAATCTGGTCATTAATCCCTGGCCATGAACTTGCATTAAGTGTAAGCTGCCAATATAACTCAAGTTCTTCCAGCTTAAGTTGCCATGGGCCGCCATGTTCACTAGGGGTTACCTTTTCCATAAATGTAAATTTATAACTGTGGACTGGCCATTCCGTTAAGTGTTTGGCTAGGGCAATGTTTGTTTTCCTTTCCTTAATGTTGTATAGATGTTCAGAAATTCTTTCTTTGAACTTACGCTCAGTTTTGCCTATGTAGAAAACAGGGCAGTGTTGAAAGAGTGCAGCTTATACTACCCCCTCCTGTCAGACAGTTAAATGCTCATTTTATGGAAAATGTAAAATTCTTTATAACAAACCATTCACCCATCAAAATGTAGGGGCAGATGGAACAACATCCATATTTAGACATACAGTGAATTTTCTTGCTCTTATATGTGGGTGTTCTGTTAAAATATTCCACAATGTTTTTAAAATTACAACCTCTTCTGTATATTATGTGTGGTTTATCCCCCACTTTTTCAATAATACGTCTGTCTTCCCTTAGAATAGTCCAGTTCTTCTGGATAATGCTCCTAATAGTCACACTGTCAACACTATAAGTTGTGATAAAGGATCTAGTAAAGGTTGTATTTTGTACTGGATGTTGTATGGGTGCAGGGATGTTGAGTTCACTAGAAGGGGTAATATTGTTAGCCATAAAATCACTTGCCGATACATAAATTTTAGGTCTTGGTGTTTTGTTATGACCTAAAATTGGATTAAAAAGCCCCTTTCTCTTTTGCTTATCACTTTGCACATTAGTTGATAACCATACCATATGGTAACCACTAGCCAGAAACATACCCTTTATTGCCTCACATTCATCTAAAAAGTTATCAGACATTGACATCATCTGTGCTGCCCTTACAAACTGATCCTTGATTACAGTATTTTTTTGTGGGGGGATGTGAGCTTGAAAAATATAAGTAGGTGTTTAAAAAGTTGGGTTTTTGATAAATCTGGGCAGAGAATTCAGCTCTCTTGTTGTCTTTTGATAGGAGTATGTCTAGGCATGTAATACTAGATGTAGTGGCCGCAAAATAAACTTTAAAACATTTGTTGTATTAATATAGTTGAAAACATATTACATTTATAAGGTCATCATTTCATACAGTAAAAATGTTATCCAAAAATATGTATACAACATACAATATTTCATAAATTCTGAATTAAATACAAATTTGTTTCCCCCTGTTGTCATAACTATGTTAGCAAAGAGACCGCCACATGTGGAGCCCATTGCTTTACCTATAACTTGGTTATAGTGCTCATGTTCATATAACAGATAATTATTTTTCAACACAATTTCAATTAAAGTTTCATAGGTGTTTACATTATCCTGAATTACACCCTTCAGTGTTAAATATTCTAAAAAATATTTGATACCTTGGTCATGGGGGAATAACAGTATATAAGCCCTTGATTTCAACATAAATGAATACATAATTTTCATTAAACTCAAGTTGATTTATTTTCCTCAAAAAATCCCAAAAGTCTTTACAAATGTGTTTTTCTTGGGTAACCCGATATTTTAATTTTTCATCAAGGAATTTGGCACATGGGTGTGTTATCGAACCTCTGGCATCCACAATTGGTCTCATTGGTGGCTTTTCAATATTTTTATGGACTTTTGGGAAGCCAAAGTTTGAAGGTATGATAAGTGCCATAGAATTCAAGTAATTGTATTCATTCAATCAGTTTGTCCATGAATAAATCATTAAGTGTGTCCCTCACCCTTCTGTATGCTGTATTTAGTTCATTTAGTGACACTTTACTCTAGGTCATGTGCCTCCATTATCTCCAGACCCCCTCCTTTGTCTGGTTTCATAAGCATCAATTTTGGTCACTTCATTCTTTTAACAACTTTTTCTTCCCAGGTAGTAAATTGTCATTAGTATTTGAGTTCTGTTTGTTTCTTTTTAATAATGTTTGAAAATCCAGTTCACAAATTTTCTCAAAACACTGGACTGTAGGACAAACTGGAGGGTTGTAAGTGCTACATGTCCTAAGGGTGTTAGAACAATGGTTGTGGTGTTAAACAAAATACTCAGTTTTAGCATTCTTATTAAAGTCCATTAAAAGTTTTGCAACATTAGCATGTTCGGTGAGAAAAGGTTAGTCATTGTTCAAACAAATCCAAACATTCTGAACCTATATAGTGAGCAGTGTAATTGTATATTGTGAAATCCCCTTTTCTGTTGGTGATTAATATGCATGGCAAATCATTTGAACACAAGGGGAGGTTGTCAGCAGTTACCTCTGACTGTTGTTTTTGAATTTCTGGTTCTCCCATCCATGTCTGACCCTTCTGAGGTGGCTTTGTCTGGAAACGCTGATTTCAGTAGTTGTTGTGCTGCTTCGCCTGTATTCTCTCTGAATGGTGGGGTAAGGGGGGGGGTCCAAAGGGGGATTCTAACTATTGTTCATAAATGAAGTACCCTCTGTAGGTGTAAGTGGAAGAAAATCAACAGTGATGTTGTGATGGGTCCCAAATCTATGTCCCTATGTTTGAGAAACTGGGAGGGGGGGGTCAGGATATACTGTCTGATTATGATAGGCTAGCCTGTCTCTTTATAGTTTTTTTGCTTTTCTATTTTCTATTTTTTGTAATTCCTCATCAATACTTTTAAAGATCCTACCATAATCAAATTTATGCGGTTCAAAGGTCAAATGATGAGTAATTAAGTCATTCAATACATTAATGTCCCCCGTTAGTTCCTTTATTAATTTATTATTGAAATTTATAAGTACCTGCATGTATTCACATCCATTTCAATCAAATAACTTTAGTAAATCCAAGTGCAGAGGTGAATCTTTCATAAATCCTGTGGAGTAGTGCCAGGAACGCAGGCCATTTGATACTCGATGTTCCTTAATACATTCTGCCAGGAATGCATTCTCCAGTTGTAATTTCTTGTATTTAATAAGTTTGTAATCAAATTTATCCAGGTACTCCATAATGTTAGGAGTGGAAGTAGCAGTAGTGGGTTGCCCTAGATAAAACTGGAAATCACCACTAAGCCAGTCATGTAACACTGGGATGTTACCAGTACTGTTGATTCTCATAGCATCATGGTCCACAGGATCTGTTCCTGCTACAGCATTCAGTGGTCACAAAAGCTGTGGAATTAAAAGAAAAATCACCACGGGAATCATCACCTCTGTCACACCCCCTCCCTGGCTGGTGGGGAAGGGAAGTTGAAATACCTTCAATTCACTCAGTCAGCTGTTGAACTAGTAGGTTAAGATGATCTACAGAATGTTGCAAAGAATGTTGCAAAGAAAAAACATCCAGTTCCAAAAGAAGCAGCCGGGAATTCATCAACCCTTCTGCAGCCATAGTGTACTGGAACAAAACCAAACCAAAAACAGAAGATAAACTGATAAAAAAACACACACAAGGCCACAGAGATTCAGACAAATCCAACTCGAACAACTTGAAATGTAATAATAGTGCTTTCATTTTATTTTTTAATAAAACTTCTTCAGATGAAGTGAACCAAACACACAGTTTAAATACAGTTCTAAAAGGTCATAGGTTCATAGGTGTTTACTAGGCTAAGAACCACAAGGGCCTTTTTTAAGCCTAGCCATGCATGCTAAATCTCTGACCAGTTCTGATACCCTTGATAAGTGTAAGCATGGGCCTGGGAGATGAACCATTTACAGGTTACCTGCTTGCATTAGAGACATAGGTGCCAAACCAGGGATGAATTTCAGGTTTCCCATCCAATTGTCTAAGTTGCACTTGAATTGGACTAGGCAGGAACTCTGCTTCACATGGATGGGGAGCCTGTTCCATAGATGGGGTAGATCTCCCCTCAAAAGCCTGTAGGAGACAGAATACAGGGATAGGGCCTTGAGACAGTCAGCATAGGACATATTACTTATGCCCTGTATTCTTTTAGTGAGGAACCTCTGTGGACATTCCATTTGTTGGATATGCCTGGTTAGGTACACACCAAAGGGGGCATTGTACTCAATGATAGGTCTGATGAATGCCGAATACTGTGGAACAAATTACTTCCTTGGTCTTAGATGCCATACCTTTGTTTATGACTTGCGTAACATAAAATGATTTCCTCACCACTGTAGACATGTGATGATCAAAGGCTAGATTACTATGTATGTGTGTCCCTAAGTCCCTGACTACTGGGTCAGCTCTAAGGGGTGTGTTGTCAATATGATAGTTTCCAGGGATGGATGACTTTCCAAAGGTTACTATTATGCATTTCTTGGCATTTAGTTTTAGTCCATGACTCTTGACACCAGATGTTTGTCTGTGTCAGCTGGTACTGTAGAACATTTGTGTCAGTATGAGATTCAATGACAGCTCCTAATTTGCAATCACTTACAATCATGTGACAACTTTTTAAAAATCATGTGATCAGCTTAAAATCACGTGACAAAATAATGTGATCAGCTTCAAATCATGTGACAGTCGAGTCCCCTGAACAAATCATGCATTAAGGCAACATATTCAATAAGTTAAAAATTGAAGTAAACAAAAATCAAAGCTGAATATCTGAATACAGAAATCTGTAAACTTTCTTTTTCCAAACAATAATAAATAGTTTTATGTAAGAACAATCATTAAATAGTAAATGCTATACTGAGCAAATCTGCCTGATAAAAAAAGGTAGTGACATCATTTTTTCTAAAGCTCTTAAACATATAGTAGTGTTATGAGTTTTCACTTTGTTTTTGTGTTTTATGTTGGGTGAGGGTTGCCTGTTTACTTGTGGCCCTATATTTTCAATATTTTGAATGTCGGTGCTGTGATTTTTCATTTTTATACAAGTTTGTATTATGGTCTCAAGATACTAAAATTTGGTAATTCAGTATTTCGAGATTCATAAGTAGAACCATAGGTAAACAATCATACTGCTGTTGTGTATTCTCTGTGTAGCAGAACTGTGACAAAAATACCAGACCAATACTCAGGAATGAAGGTACCAGGCTGCAAATACTAATATCAATTAATAAACTTTATTAAGTGCTTTCGTCAGAGCAAACTTGACTTCATCAGAATCTAATTAAAACATACAAAAGCAGGCTTATAATCCCCCCACCCCCAATTAATCACATGACATTAACCCAATTAAACAACATACATTTTTAAAGCAAAATAATGTAACCTTTTAAAACTTTAAAAACATATTATGATTTATACCTTATAGGATAAAAGCCTCAAAGTGCTGGTTATTGAAATGCATTTATTTAGCCTAGGGAACACATCCCTCTCCTCAATTAAATCCTCCCAAGGTCCACCTTAGACATAGGGTTGCCACATTTTCAAATGCTCAAAGTGGGACATTTTTTGTAGAAATGTCAGATTTTGCAGGACAAAACATACCCATGACCAGTACAAAGGATAGAACTTCACCTTTTGATAAAATAAAAGCTTATTCTTGTAGCATTTGAGTTGCTTATGCTATTTTATATAACATTTAGGTGCTACAGATAAAAAACATAACTGTTTTATGAGACTATTAAAGAAAACTTAGTACATATTTTTGTCCTAAAATCTCAGGATATCTGCCATTTTTTCAATTTTTTTCGCAGGACACAACTGCACAAAGAGGGACTGTCCCTCGCAAAGTGGGACAGGTGGTAACCCTATCCACCTATAGGGTTCCTTACCACAGTGTTAAGCCCAAAAAAAACCAAACATATGCTCAGGATGTTTTTCTATATGTTTATACAAAGAGCCGTTTGTGTCCATCTTCCTAATGCTTGACATATGTTCATATATTCTTTCTTTAAATTTTCACTGGGTCTTTCCCACATAAAAACATTTACACTGTTGGCACTTAGCCAAGTAGATAACCCCTCTGGAATTACAATTACAGTGAAAGGAGGCAAAAATATTAATCCCATTAACCTGAACCTTGTCACACTCTAGAATGTACTTGCATTGTCCACAACAATTACACTTGAACGTACCCTTCTTCCTACTAGTAGAAACAGTCTCCCCTTCCCTTCAAGCAAAATCTTAAGGGATCTGCCTCTCCTATATACAATAATTGGGCTAGCTCCAATAACCCGACTGGTCCCTTCAAAGCAAAAACTCCCAGTATTTTCTTAATATGCAATAACAACATCATGTTCTTGGGTAAAAGTGGTAATAAAGGAACAAGCATATTAATTAGTTCCTGGTGTAATCCACTCTGTTAACACCTGAGTTCGAGCAGTACCTAAAAGTGGAAACAACTCACTGCACTCCATCATGTGCAACACTTCCTGATGTACCTCCGAAATTAGGGACCTAGGGTATCCTCTAGCCATGAACATACCCTTCAATTTGTTAAATTCTTCCACAAAGGTCATCAGATATCAGTACGGGGCAAACTAATATATTGCCCCTTAACAATACCCCTCTTCTGTTTGTCAGGATGATTACTGTCATAATGCAAAAGGCTGTTAGAATAAGTAGGTTTTCTAGAAATATTACTAACCAACCTACGCCTACAGTAATCCTTACTTAAACAAACATCCAAATAGTTGGCAACATCCCTGTTGTAGTGATATGCAAACTCTAGAAAATCCGTGGTGTTGTTCAAATAATCAATAAAGTCATGGGCCTCAATTTCATTACAGTCCCATGCTATAAAGATATCATCCAAAAATCACAAATATAGTTTCCAGGGAACAGGTACAAATTTTTTCAAACAGGTATTTCTTCTCCCATTGTAACAGTACCATATTGGTGAATAATGGGGCACAAGAAGCCCCAATTGCCACACCCTTCCTTTGGTGAAAGTACTGCCCATCAATATACACAAAATTGTTTGTTAACACAATTTCCATAATGGTGGATAAAACATTGACCGCGTTGTTACTAAACAACCCTGTTTCATGCAAAAATTCACTGAACCAATCTAGTCCCACATCATGTGGAATAACATTACACAGGTTCACAATGTCAACTGTTAAAAAACTTAAGTTATCAGAAAACTCTACTCTACCCACTTTGAGAAGAAAATCCCAAGAATCTCGACATAAATGCTCGTATTGGTCCAAAACCCCTTTTACCTTGAGATTGATGTACTTAGCCAATGAATGAGTTTTGGGGGTACCCGAGTTAACAATCGGCCTCATAGGTGGATCAGTTGTTGATTTGTGAACCTTTGGGATATCAAAAATTGAGAGAATACAGGGAAACATGGTGTACAAATACGAGTATAAAGCAACATCAATTTGCCCCTAGTCTAACATATCCTGTAACCAGAAATCAATTATTCTGTAAGCTATGTTGATAAGATTAAGGGAGGTCTCCTCATAAAATTTGTGACTATTACGAAACTCAAACATTTTGTTAAAATAATCAATTCTGTTCATAATAACAACCCCCATCTTTATCAGGTTTCATTACACAAATATTCCTATCCTTAAGTTTTGATAATAATAACCTTTCACTGTCATTTAAATTGCTGCACATCCTAACATCAGAGCCATTCAACATGCTCCTTAAATCAAATTCACATAGTCGTTCAAATAAAATTAAAGGCAGAGTCAAAGGAGGGTTAAAATGGCTGTTTCTCTGAAAACATTCACCGTAGTTCACACAGTCTTTGCCTTTAAACAAAAGTTTCAAGTTTAGTTTACGCACAAATAACTTTAAATCCAACAGAATATTTTCAATCTTTATACCACAGTCAGGAACAAAGTTCATACCTTTGCTCAACAAGTGTGCATGCCCAATTCCAAAATTCTCAGAGGTATAGTTAAATAACTTAAAGTCCCCAGCAAAGTTAGATACAATAATTGGTACACACATTTCACAGTGGTTGTCCAAATGGGCAATATTCACATGCTCATAATTCAATAATTCCTGCTCCGTTGCCAGTTCTGTCGCCTCATACGCTGGTTCTGCTCTTCTCCCCGCCATTCTGACTCCTGCAGCTGATTCCCCTGGTTTCTCTGGTTCAGAATCCACTCAGAAACTCTCAAAACCGGCCTCTCTGAAGGGATTGAATGCTCGTCATGGCCACCAGCTCCATTCTCTACTCTAGCACTGCCAGAAACATCAGTGAAGTCATCCTGCCTCTCAAAGGCTCTGGTTGGTAAAGGATAAGCTCTTCCCGTTTGATACTCCAATCGGTCACACTCCATTTTTTTCTCTTTCCTCTTCAATATATCATTAATGGCATGATCGGTCCTCTAGAATATACCATTGTACTGGCTATAAAGAGGTGGAAATAACAAGTCATTTTTGATATTCTTATCCAATGCTGATGCTTCCTGCATCAGTTGGTCAATGGCAATTGTGTTATGTTTAATTAATAGTTCCAACAGCTCCAGACTGTGCTGATCAAATAAAAACAACAGATCTTGGTGTAGAGGGGAATCCAGAACCAACCCAGTTGGGAACTTCCAACACCAAAGCCCCTTTGGAACCCTTTTAACTTTAATACACTCCTGCAGGTAGCAGTTTTCAACCTGCGGTTTCCGACACTTAAGGACCATTTTTTCAAATCTGGCCATAGATTCTTGTAAGGTGAAACTTTGATTTAACATAGCAGGAATTGTAACATTAAACTGCAAAGGTTGTTTTAATCAATTCTCCAACTTTTGAACCTCAGGACCATCAGTAACCGCACCCCCCCCCCCCCAGTTCAACTGTGGTTTGCGTAGAATTCAAATGTTCAAGTCCAGCATTACCGGCAGGTTCACCCAAATGCTGCAGGCAAACTGGTGTCTCCTGGAATTGCCCACTCACAGCTTGCTTATTTCTAATCTCCACCACTTGATTCAACAGCTGTTGTACAAGCTGTGTAAGTAGCCCTATGCTAGTACGAATGAGTACTGGTTTGGTATTATTCTCTATGTAGCCAAAAAGGAGATCGAATTTAACTCCAGTCAACAACATAGGAGATTGAACAGACTGACTGATGGTGCTGATAAGTATGACTAGAAGCCTTAATGTTTAAAAAAGAAATTTCAAGTAATAAATACTGTTTTCTGTCTTTAACTGATATTGTTGCTACATATAACTGCAAAGTATTTATACATAAAGATAATAGAACGACTGATATGCTTTCAGTTTGGTATTGCTGCTATATCCATATTAAGCAGAAAATTTCGGGTCTATATTATAATCGCGAAAGATGAAAACCGCAAATACAAAAACGTCGGCACATAATGAGCAAACTACCAGAAGAGTGAACCACCAGAACAGCAAAAGGCAAAATATCAAATGGATTTCCCCAACCAACAGCACCATGTAAGTATACCTAAACTAACTACAAAAAACAATAACAAGACACACCTTTGCAGGGGGCAAGCTCCCCTGCACCCCCCACAACCCCCTACTTAAATATACCAACTCCGAGATTGCACTACAGTGGGGGAAAGGGTAAATACCCTTATCACCAGAATCGCCCTGCTGGCCGAACAAATCTGTTTGATATTTTGCCTTTCACTGTTCTGGTGGTTCACTCTTCTGGTAGTTTGCTCATTATGTGTCGACGTTTAAGTATTCACGGTTTTCATCTTTCGCAATTCTAATATAGACCTGAAATTTTCAAATGTATTACCACTTCTCATGTTAAACCATCATATCTCATTAGTATAACTGGAGTGTAAGTGCAAAAGCCACCAAGACTTGATGGCCATACACTTATTGTTCCCACGTACGCATAAAGATTTCCCATATATTTTTTTTGTTCAATATTTACTAAAATTAAAATATGCTGATAATAAACATTTGAATAATGTGTAACATTATGTGTTAATTTATTGTCTGCATTTCTTTGTCTTCCCCATTTTTCTTATTTTAATTATGCATTTCTTTGTCCTTTATTTTCTTTCTCTCCCATTTCTCTTAATTCTTCTACAGTCCAGAATCCTTAGTATAGCCCAGGCGCATTCCTCCCAGGACAGGGAGTGTCCTTCCTCTGCCCATCCAGGAACATCCTCACAAGGGTGGAGCAGTTGCACTGGTCCTGTAGACACTCTGGCACATGAAAACCTGGCAAGTCTCACTGAACATCGACCTTGACTGGGATTGGTTAATATGAATTCACAAAATATTGACAAAGATGGAAGCTATACTAGTTCCAGGATGGCTGCACATTGAGTAACAGCTTAATTCTAGCTCTCTCAGTGTGAAAACTGAAACTTGGCAGAAAATGCCAGCGGACTTAAACATCTGGGTAGATTTCAGTAACTGACTAGTAAGTGTACTGCCTGGATGCAAGGAAAAAAGAAATACAGATGACTTGAAGGAAAATCAGTTTCAAAAGGTGAGGAAAAACACTTTCTGAGAAAAGTACTGCAGCTGTTCAACAAAAAGCAGTGCAAGCTCCAGACGTGACTTCCCGTAACCTAGAGGAAAGCATAACACAACTGCACACAGACCTAATTAAAATAAATGGAACACTGATTAAGTATATCAACTCAAATATCAAAAGGCTGGAAAAAAAATGGAAGAAGCTTTAAACATATTTTAAGATATAGTGATAAAACTGCAAAAATCAGAGGTCAAAAATGAAGAAAAGGCTGGCTGAATATGAGATTGCACAAGAAGAGATGCTTCAAAAATAACAGAATTAGAGGAAAGGGCATGTAGGGAAAACCTGAAATTTTCTCCTGTAGCTGGAGGGATCCGCAGTGGTGCAGCGGTAACATTGTTGCCTCACAGCAAGAGGTTCTCCCGTTCGATTCTTGGCTGAAGTGCGGGGAGTGCCTTTTGTGTGGAGTCTGCATGTCCTCCCCGCGGTTGGGTGGGCATTAGAAAGACATGCGTAAATGGGCGTGCCTTCATTGAAGGTTGGATGTCGAGCTGGCACCTCGGTGTTGGTGAAAATCTAACTGCCAATCATTAGCGTACCGGAGTTCCGCTGTGGTGACCCCTAACTGGGAAAAGCTGAAAGAACAACAACACCAGAGAAGCTGGAAGGAACAGACTGTATTCATTTTATGAAAGCACAAATAAGCAACTGGAGAGGTATTCCACAGTAGGAGATGTTAATTGAAAGGGCACATAGTGTGAATGCTCCAAACCTGGCTATAAGAAAGCAATCTAGGCCTGTAATATAAAAATGCAATCTTACCAGCAGAAGGAGTTGATTCTGAGAAAACTGTGGCAAAAGGGCTAAAATGGGAGACAGCACAGTGTTTGTGGAGAATGATTACTAATTGTTCATCAGGCAGAAGAGGAGAACATTTATATCACTATTCATGGAATGTTGAGAAACAGGTGTGAGATTCAAACTGCTATACCCAGCTATCTTCAAAATATTCTTCCTTGGAGGGACAAAATCAATTTTTGATGAAGTACATGCTAAGGATGAAATACAAACGTTTGTCCAAGAAAAAGCGTGCTGTGAAACATAAGGAGATTCTGCTTCTTGTTCTTCTGGTAATAAAGACCACAGAGAGACTGTTCCAGTGAAACCTTTTCCAATGTTTCAATGGAAAATGCTTGAGAGAAGGAAAAAAGCACGAGTCAACAAGAAGAATAAAGAGTACATTGAAAATGAAGCAGAGAAGGGATTTGGGTGATGGAGATGAACAGGAATAAAACCAGTAACTTGGAAATTGGCAGATGAGGGATTACAAAGCAAAAATATATTTGTGAAACAGGAGCGAACAAGAAAATCGGAAATATTGGACTTTTTGGGACTTTGTTATACTTGCAAGGGACTCTAAAGCTTATGCCCTACTTCATGTCATTAATGTTTGGAATAATACTTCAGAGGGGGGAGAGGAAGGAGAAAGTTAACTCTAAAACTCATTTTTCTTAATGGAACTATTTTTATAGTGTATGATTTTCTTTGCATGCTAAAAAGTAAAATTTTCCTCAGTTATTAAGTGTAATGGGGATACGTATATAAATAGGTGCTCATTTTTTTCTTTTTTCTTTCTTCCTTCTTCTCTCTTTTTCCTTGAATTTAGGCATTGCAATGCAAAAAAAAAGTCTGGTTAAAGAGCATGACAAAGGAAAAATGAGTGTGCTTTTTCTCATTCTTGCATAGGGAAATGGCTGGATTAAGTCCCTTAGCTTGATCTAGTAACAAGTTTTAAGAGAAAGCAACTAAATGAAAAATAATATTGAATATTATAAGGCTTTTCTTAGCAAATAAATGTATGCTTAGTAGCAATTCTGTATCTGTTCCTCATGTCTCTGGGAAACAATCTGATAAAGAGAAATGGCTATGAGATAATGTTCTCTGAAACCATTCAAGTGTTTTCCCAGCTGGGAGAGGTATAAAGAAAAGACAAAACCAGACACTGCTTAGTAGAAGTACAGGCTGCACCACACTTCTTAGCAAGGATAACCCTTCTTTTAGGTTAACTCAAGTCTATGAGTGTGGCTGTCAGCCTGGGACATTTGTTCCTATTTGGGGGGGGGATAAAAACCTCAATATCTGAAGATGTACATAATTTTGTGTGTTATTATTAAGTTAATAGGTTTTAGGGTGTATTAGAGAGTGTTTGATTTTTTGTTTGAGGGCTTTCAGTAAAACAAAATGTTTTGTAAGATGTGATGTAGGCTCAAATAGATATGTAAGAAACAACTGTATAAAAGATCAACCTGCCAAACAGTGTATGCATGTATGTATGTAACATAAAAGCTGGAAAAAGACATTTAACCAAAAAGGCTGTTGTACACAAACGGTGGGAATAATAACTTTTTAATGCAATGATGCTTTCTGTAATGTCTTTAAATTTCAATGGTCTCACAGATAAGTACAACAAAATTAAAAAAATGTAGATTGCAAATAGCTATGCTACAGGAGACATACTTAGAAAGAACTGAACATGTGAATTTGATAAAGAAAGGTTTTCAAGATGATTATTCAGCGGAATACCTGGGACAAAGGAAAAAAGGAGTACTTATATTAATTGCAAGAAGAGCTCTAATAGTTATAGAAGAGGATAAAACGATAATAATGGTAGATTTGTAGCACTAAGGGTATACTGGCAAGGGAGGAGGATTACACTGGCATGTATTTATATTCTACCTAAATCTGCTATAATGGAGCTTACGAAAATTCTAGGAGAACTGATCAGCTTTCATCAAGGAATATTACTTAGAGGCAGGGAATGGACTCTGATTTGTAACAGTGGAGATGTGTCTGGGAGGCCCAGAAGGGAAAATATAACAATGTAGGGAAGATTTTTAAAGAAATTTATGAAAATATTTAGCATGGAAGATGTGAATTCAGTACTAGGAGTTCAGAGTGAATTTACATATTATTCCCCAAGATACAAAACTGGGCTAGGCTTGACAGAATTTATACTTCACAGGAACATGAGCATTTAATTGAAGGTCTTGATACATGCCCAATAATTGCTTCAGATCATGCGCCAATAATAACTAAAATAAAAACACAGGGTAACGAAATAAAAATGAGACACTGGTGCTTTCCCACCTATCTGTTGAAAAGAGAGGAATTTAAGGAATGGATAGTAGAAATTATTCAGAAGCTGTTAGAGAATATAGGAATTTCTTCAGAAAATATAGCTAGGAAGTGGGATAAAATTAAAGTGGAATTTAAAAATAGGGCAGAAATAAAAGAAAGAGAGTTATGGTTAAGACGTAACAAGAAATATTTATAGGGAATGACAAATGTTAAAGTATTGCAAAATAAGGGAAATCTCAGAGAACATGAAGCGGAGCAACTGCAGAGTGCTAATCAGAAAATAAGGGATTACCTCAATAATATACATGAGTTTAGAAAGATTGTTGTTAAGCAACTGTTTTTTTGATAATAACTCTAGAGCATAAAAACTTTAAGCACAACGACTCAGGCAACAGAAAGTAAAAAGGGCTGTAGCCAAGCTTAGGGAGCCTATAACAAGGAACATATCAAGAAATCCTGTAGAAGTATCAGAAATGTTTCAGAAATTCTACGAATGTCTGTATAAAGCAGAGAAATATGGAAATCAAGAAAAGGTACAAATGTAAATGTTTGTGGAAGAATTAAATATGCCAAGATTAGAAGTAGATTAGGCTTAATTACTAACAGTTAGGATAGAAGGAGATGAGATAAAAATGGTGATGTATTACTAGTCTACAGGACAGTCCCCAGGAATAGATGATATTCCTATGGAAGTTTGGAAGCTAGGAGGGAAAAACTGATAAAGATCTGGAAGGTTTTGTTTAATAGTATTTTAAGAGGAGAAGTACCAACATCCTGGAAGAAAGCAGTGGTAGCTGTAATACCTAAAGAGGATAAAGAGCCAACAGATCCAGCTTCATACTGGCCCATTTCATCATGAAACCATGATTATAAAGTGTTTAAGTCTATAATGGCTAAAAGAATGGCAAACGTGATGCCAAACTTTATAGATATGGATCAATGTGTTTTTTGTGGAGGGGAGACAAACATTTGACAACAACAAAACATCAATAATCTAGAGGAAAGCAGAATGTAAGAAAATACCACTGTTGCTGGTAGGTCTTGGTGCATATAAAGCATTTGACAGAGTAAGCTGGGACTTTATGAGCAGGGCAATGGATGGATTTGCATTCCCTGATAAAATTATAAGGCTGATTATGAGGATATATGAGGGATTGGTGGTGCACATTAAAGTGGGTGGGTTCTTCTCTGATAATTTCTGCTTGAGCAGAGAAACCAGGCAAGGGTGTCCTCTTTCCCCTTTGTTATTTGCATTATATTTAGAACTATTGGCAAAGAAAATAAGGGACTCAGAAATTCAAAGATCTAACTGGTATGGTAGTCAAGAAAAGCTGGCTCTATTTGCAGATGGTATTATTTTATACCTAATAAAACCAGAAAAAAACATTACAATGTTATGGAACATTTTGAGACAGTTTCATATATTTTCTGGATACAAAATTAACAAAGCTAAAACAAAGGCAATAGTGGTAAATTATGTACCCACACATGAACTGGCTCAGTAATATCCATATTTTTGGGGACATGATAAAATGAAGTATATAGGAGTATGGATTAAAACTGATTCTTGCGTGGCAGATAAGGATATGTGGGAAGAGACTAAACAAAATATAATACAAAAACTAAGAAATTGGAAGCTTTGTTATATGGGTATGGATAGTAAGATACAAGCAGTTTAAATGTTTTTAGTCTGTTTAGTCTTATGCACAGGTCAGGCATATTTTTAATAACCATAGAGAAGTTGTGGTTAGCAATTAATAAAGAGATGAAGAATTTTATCTGGGAGGGGAAGAAGGCAGGAGTCAAGTGAAATAAGCTGATTCTTCCACTAGAACAAGGTGGATTTGGATTACCCAATTTGAAGGGGTACTTCAAAGCTACACGGTTAAAGCTCCTATACATAGCACAAGCAGATAACCTATAATTTGAAATGGAAAGGGATGATGATGAAATACAGGGGAAGCTCAAGAAAAAAGGAGAGACTGGGATTTTGGTTGCAGACCTTTAAGGAGAATAACAATAACCATACCGAATATTATATTCATAAAGTAGCAGAAAGTATGCTGAGAATTAAGCCAACACAGGAATGGAGAAAGCAGATTCTGCTGATAGGGATGACTGCAATTAGGGATACAGACAGTAGGCAAGAGAGGGATGGAATTTATTGGAGAAAACTGGCAAATGAATCAAGGTATTAGGAGCAAATAACTAGAGAGGGAAAGATAATGGAATGGGAAGATGCCAAGAACTTATTTGGACTGCAGGTTACAGATTTCCTTTAGGTATAGGCAAAAGAAAAAAATAGGGGGTCTTAAATGAAAGACCAGCACTGGTAGAGTTTTTAGTAGAATTCAGAACAGAAACTGCTGTTAAAAAAGGAATAATTAGTTGAGCATAGAAAATACTGCATGATAACTATAAGAATCAATCAGAGGATGTTAGAAAGGATTGAGAATGATGTTTAGATTATGTGTTGGTAAGCCATATATATATATATATATATATATATATATATATATATATATATATATATATATATATATATCTGTGTGTATGTGTATATACATGCATACACGTGGATACAGAAATGCACAGCACTGCAACTATAAGCTGCCCTTATGGACAGAGGCAGTCTGTAAAATGACTCAGGGCCCCAAAACACAAAAGCCCACTACCTCGATACTACCACATCCCATATCTGGGGAATAAAGATATAATATTGTTATATCATGGGTATTAATGACTAGGCTTGTAAAGGCTCCTGCGCCATTACCCTAGTAATCATATGAACCTATGAAGATATATAGATATAGATATAGATATGAAGAGAAAGAGGGGAAGAGATTATTCTATCTGTAAAAACATAAAAATAAGTAGGATCAAATAGCTGAAATGATGAATTAATCTAAAACAATATTTTCTAACTCAATGATTTATAGTATGAGCAAAAGCATATTATATATCTACTAAATCTGACAGCATAAAGAAAGAAAACAAATATATACAGAGCTTTCCGTAGAATAGTCTCCACTCACATATGCCATCTATCAAAAATGATTGTAAATGTTTTAATGGATGCCATGGAGGCTGTGAGGTGTTTTTGCTTTTTCCTTGTAAAATGTGGGAGGATAAGATTGCAAAGTACCATCACTGCTGCAGCTCACAGCAATCAGCCTTCCATCTTTAACCATTTTTTGTCTTAGTTTTCCATTCCAAATGTTAAATTCCCATACCCATTAACATAAGTAAATCTCTCTCATCCCGGTTTTTATTATTTATTTATTTGCAGCTTGTTTGCCAGGATAGTCCAATTGGGTCACAAGGAGCCTGGTTTCAATGGGTCCTGGGGAGGAAAGCTCCAGAAGAATAAAAATACATAGTACACATTGCACATTTACATTACAGATTATCTCATAGGAATACAAAGTTCTAGGAGAGTAGGAAGTGGTATTAGAAGGATTAGGTAGGATGGGAACAGGAGCATTTCCATTGTGAAGTTAGGTGTGAGTGCAGCAAGGTTTTAAATGAGGATAAACTGCTGATGATGCAGATAGGAGATGGTAGAGAATTCCAGAGGCGTGAAACAGAGAAGGACATTAGGTGATTCCCAGCTGGATGTGTGGGTTTGTGCAATTTAACTAGTTTTTTGGAATTAGAAGTCATTCTGGTTCATACATTTCAAAGGTAGTGGCTAGGGAAGGACAAAGAGAGGGGGTGTAAAATGATTTTGTGTGCTTGGATGAGTTTGATATAAGTGAGGAGGTTAGGTAGCTCAAGCCAGTTTAGTTGGTGAAGAGAATTACAATGGAGAGAAATGGCTCTGTGACCTGCTGCAAATTTTGATATCTTGTTATAGCAAGAGGAGAGTTTTGTTTTGAGGGAGGATTGCAGATTGGTGAGGATAGATGCACCATATAGGAGGGATGGGATGAGATAAGTATTGGCTAATATGAGCCTAGTGGAAGGAGAGATATAACGATTATGGCGGTATAGCATACCAAGTTTTTTGTGTTTTTTTTTATATTTACTTAAATTTAATTAAATGTTTGTCAAATTTTAGTTGATCATCTATGAGTACTCCTAATAGTTTAGAGTCCAAGACTATTTCTAGGGGAGTATTATTTTTGCTGGTGATTATAAATGAGTGTTTATCTAGGGAGGAGGTTTTGTAGGCGGTGAATAACATACGTTTAGTTTTGGTTGCATTAAGAGCCAGATGGTTGTCTAGCATCCACTGCTCAGTAGAGGAAAAGGTGGTTCAGGTAAGCTTATTTAGAGTGGGGATAGAAGGGGAGGAGCAGATAATGGTATAATCGTCAGCATATTGGATGAGGCTGGAGTTTGGAATGGCTTGGTAGAAGTCATTAATGAATATGTTGAATAGTAGGGGGCCTAAAATGGAACCTTGGGGGCCACCTGTGGGAGTATTAAGGAAGGGTGAAGTGGCTTTATTCCATTTGACTGTTTGTTGTCTGGTTGTGAGGTAGCTGGAGAACCACTTGGTACAGGAAGGGGATAGGTTTAGTTAGGAGAGTTTATTAAGAAGCAGGTTGTAGGAAATAGTGACAAATGCCTTGGAGAGGTCGAGGAGAAGAGTGGACATAAAATGGCCGGAATCACGGGCTTTGTTAATTTTTTCAAGGAAGGAGAGGAGGGCAGTGGAAGTGATGTGACTGGGTCTGAATCCATGCTGTGTGGGTGTAAGAAGCTGGTTGTTGATGAGATAGGGTAAGAGTTGTTGATGGATACATTTTTCAAGAAGCTTAGAAATAGGGGATAAGATAGCAATAGGGCGGAAGTTTGGAATGCCATTATTATTACCTCCTTTATGTAGAGGAACAATAAAGGCTTTTTTTCCAAAGCTGGGGGATCTGGCTTTCCCAGATGGACCAATTAATTAGTATGCTGATAGGGAGAGCAATGGCTTCTGTGGCTACTTTTAGGAAGTCTGAGGGAATTTCATCATGAGCATTGGAACCAGGTTTTAATTTTAGAAGAAGTTTTTTATGGTGGATATAGAGATGGGATTGATAGAGAAAGGTGGAGGTTGGGGGCAAGGGATAAGAGGGGAGGAAGGGGTTGGTGCATACTGAGCGGGGGTTCTAGAGGTGTTGGTGAAGGATGATGTTAGCTTGCTTATGGACTCTATGAAGAAAGAGTTAAATTGGGTGGCTAAGTCCATGTCAGAGGCATCTGGGTTGGGGCAAGGGTTTTCTTTTTTTCCTGGGTTGAGGAGATATGAGATTCCTATCCAAAATAGTTTGGGATTGGTGTTGTGGTTGGTTTGGTGAGTGGAGAAAGAGACTTTGCGGTCTGAGGTAATAAGCTTTTTGACTTTATTTCATAGTGTTTTATATTTGTTTAGGGTGATAGTGGTTTTATTTTTATGGTAACTTGTCCAGGCTTTGTCACGGAGTCGCATGATAGCTAAGGTGTTTTTGGTTAACCAGGGTACAGGGTTACTTTTTATACGTTTTGTTTTTAGAAAGGCAAAGGAGTTGAGCAGGTTTGTGAAAGTAGAGTTAAAGTAGGAGAGAGCATTATCTAGGGGAAGAGTCTTTAATGGGTTCCAGCTTGTGCTTTTTAGTGCATTTGAGAAGGCTTCAGAATTGAGTTCTTTAGGCAGCGAGTGGAAATATAGGTGTGAGTTAGTTGTATGGAAGAGGGGAGATGGTGGGCAAAAGTGGGGAAGTGGTCAGCTAATGGGTCTGGGAGAATACCACTATCAGAGATATAGTGAGGATGGGATACTAGAATCCAGTCTATTGTTCTTCCAGTAATGGAGTTCTTGGAAGGCATGGTAGTGGAATTGATTAGTTGTGTAAAGTTATATAAGTTAATATTGAGTGAGTTAGTGGGAGATTGGATTGTGGCCCAGTTTATGTTCACATCTCCAAGGATTATGGTTTCGTGAGTAATGTTGGTAGAGACCCAGGAGAGAATATCATCAAGGGATGAGATATTGTCTCCGGGGGAATATAGAGGGAGAAAACAAATATGAGTTTATGCTTGTTTAGATGGAGTAGGGCTGGTATTATTTCTGCCTTTCCAAATTTGGGAAAGGGTTTGGTAAAGGGGGTGACAAAGAGGGATGCAAAGTAAAGGAGTGCTACACCCCTCCTTTTTTGTATTCTGTCATTCCTTAACATGTGGTAGTTGGGAGAAGTTGTTTCAGAATCTTGTATGTGGGGCTTAAGCCAGGTTTCTGAGATGGAGAGAATATCGGGCTGGTTATGTAGAAGGCAAGGCATGAAGGTTTGGAATTTTGATACACAGGCTCTGAGGATTTAGAGCTGAGACATGCAGGGGTTTGCCTGTTGCTTGGGGGTTGGATTTGGTGTGGTAGAGGGGCCTGGGTTTGGGTGGATGTTCCCGGAGAGAAGGATAGAGGTAAGATAATGGATGAGGTATTTCGTTTGGTTGTGGTGTAGTATACAGGTAGAGAGTTTTGTGGACATTAGACTGGTGTAGTTGGGAACAGTGTTTTTAGAGTTAGGTAGGAGTCTATAGGGGAAGAGCATGCTAGTGTTGAGGGGGTAGAGACTGAGAGATATAAGGGTAACAGTAAATATGTACTTTGTAGATGATGGGGTAGTGGTGTGAAATGGGTGGAGTGGTTTGCGTTAGTAGGTTGCGTGATATAGTTTAGGTAAGTTAAGGTAATTAGAAGTATTATTTGAGTACGTAGGGATAGAGGTTTGAGGGTCATGATGTTGGTTATTAGAGTAGAAGTAAGGGGTGAGTTAAGTTGGAAGTTAATTTATTTGAGTAAGAGATTATGGCTAAGGTTAATTGTTTGGTTGTTTATCAGGATAAGTTGTGTTTGGCAGTAAACTGAATGGTAGGCTTACTTTAATGGGTGAACTGTGGGAGGGGATTTTGGAGGGTATGATGGGTAGTGTGGATTGGACTGTGGAAGTGGTGGCAGTGGCTAGGTAAGTATAAGTGTAGGGGTATTGGGGTAGGTGGGATTTGGGGATAGGATAGGGGAGTGGAATGAGCCCGCAGGGTGAACGGAGTGGGTAGAGCCAAGGTAAGGAAGAATCAAAGGTCAAAAATAAAAAAATATAAAAACAATCAGTGGAAGGTAAGTTCAGAGGAAAGTATGCAAGGGGATAAGGGATGTTCTAGCAGTGGTATAGGGAAAGGATTAGAGTGGTTCAGAGAGGTAAAGATTGGCACCACTGGAAGGAAGGCAAAGTTAAAGAGTCTGGGGGAGGTGTTAGAAAGAAAAGAAAGTGAAAGAAACTGCAGGAGGGGTTGGAGAGTGTGTGGATAAGGATATCACAGTTTCTTTTGAAGTTTTTGAGAGATATCACCTGTGGAAGCATGGAGGTGTTTAGGTGAAAAGGCAGTGGAGTTTTTAACCAGATTGTTTAATGAAATCTTGGAAAGTGAGAGGATACCTGAGGAATGGAGAAAAAGTGTTTTGGTACCGATTTTTTAAGAATAAGGGTGATGTGCAGAGCTGTAGTAACTACAAAGGGATAAAATTGATCAGTCACAGCATGAAGTTATGGGAAAGAGTAGTGGAAGCTAGGTTAAGAAGGGAGGTGATGATTAATGATCAGCAGTATGGTTTCATGCCAGGAAAGAGCACTACAGATGCGATCTTTGCTCTGAGAGTGTTGATGGAGAAGTACAGAGAATGTCGGAAGGAGTTGCATTGTGTTTTTGTAGACTTAGAGAAAGCATATGACAGGGTGCCTAGAGAGGAGTTGTGGTATTGTATGAGGAAGTCAGGAGTGTCAGAAAAGTATGTAAGAGTGGTACAGGATATGTACGAGGGTAGTGTGACAGCAGTGAGGTCTGCGGTGGGAGTGACGGATGCGTTTAAGGTGGAGGTGGGGTTACATCAAGGATCAGCTCTGAGCCCTTTCTTATTTGCAATGGTGATGGACAGGTTGACAGACGAGATCAGACAGAAGTCCCCGTGGACTATGATGTTTGCAGATGACATTGTGATCTGTAGTGAGAGTAGGGAACAGGTAGAGGAGACCCTGGAGAGATGGAGATATGCTCTAGAGAGAAGAGGAATGAAGGTCAGCAGGACTAAGACAGAATATATGTGTGTGAATGAGAGGGAGGATAGAGGAATGGTGAGGATGCAAGGAGTAGGGGTGGCGAAGGTGGATGAGTTTAAATACTTGGGGTCAATAGTTCAGAGTAATGGTGAGTGTTGAAGAGAGGTGAAGAAGAGAGTACAGGCAGGATGGAGTGGGTGAAAAAGAGTGTCAGGAGTGATTTGTGACAGACGAGTACCTGTAGGAGTGAAAGGGAAGGTCTACAAGAGGGTAGTGAGACCAGATATGTTATATGGGTTGGAGACAGTGGCATTGACAAAAAGGCAGGAGTTTGAGCTGGATGTGGCAGAATTAAAGATGTTAAGATTTGCACTGGGTGTGACGAGGGTGGACAGGATTAGGAATAAGTATATTAGAGGGTCAGCCCAGGTTGGAAGGTTTGGAGACAAAGCCAGAGAGGCACGGTTACATTGGTTTGGACATGTGCTGAGGAGGGATGCTGAGTATATTGGGAAAAAGATGCTAAGGATGAAGCTACCAGGTAACAGGAAAAGAGGAAGGCCTAAGATGAGGTTTATGGATGTGGTGAGAGAGGACATGCAGGTGGTTGGTGTGACAGAGCAAGATGCAGAGGACAGGAAGAAATGGAAACAGGTGATCTTCTGTGGTGACCCCTAACGGGAACAGCCGAAAGAAGATGATGATGATCATGTCTTATTCCCAGTTTGGCACATTTATGTAATCCTTCCCACACAGGTGACACTGGGAGTGGGAGCCAAAGATTGCCATCATTCAGTGAGATTAGGATATTTGTGTACGTTTAGCTTCCTCCTAATGCTCGTTGAAAGTTATACTGCAATTCCTGCTGCACTGAGCCTAGTGGGTGGTTATGTGGTTCTGCATACCTGCTATGCTCAATTAGTGTGACATACCATGTTTGGTTGGACTCAGGCCTAATACTTTTATATATGAAATGCACATCTGAGGCCATTTGCCTGATGACACTCCCGCAGTGCACTTGTACCAACCTTTTTCATTGAGGTAAGTGAGTTCTCATCAAATTCTCAGTTGTATGCCACCTAAACAGGCTTCTACAGACCTTTGGCAACTAGTCAGACCTTCATCATGTGGGGTGTACTCAGTCCTGAAATCTTTGTCTGGCAGTTTTAAATATCTGCCTTTTCAGACCCAGACAGGAAACCTGATAGAACATCAGTCAGACAGTATTCAGCAATAACAGGAGGATCACTAGTCATTCTTTCATATTAAGTACACTTAAAAGAAACCTAAATTATTCCATGTGTTTAACTGTTGTTCATTTAGAATAAATTCTGGTTTACTAGTAGCCATTTTGAGATGAAATGCTTTTTGATGGGGCTTGGAAAGGGGCAGCATTTAAAGTTTGACAAGGCCTGTTATTTTAGCAGTACACAGACAATGCTTCTTCTCCATCACAATTCTTGGTATTTCACTTTAATTTTTCTGACCAATGCTAGCATATGAATGCAGGTCAAAACATCAGATTTGTGTTTTAACTGTCTGCCTTAAGTAGAGTCAAGGTGCATCCAACTGTTTATCCACATCTTTTTGACTCATTTTCAGGTTATCTATGAGAAATGGTTAAGTCAGCATTGCAGCTTGAGACTGAGTTTCTGTTGTTACCTGCCATTTCGAATTCAGCACATAGTAACATTGGTCAACACTGGCTGTGTCCTGTAAGGAGCTGTTTCAACAAATGGTAACAGCCCGGGTATGCAGTCTACGAAGGGTAATTAAAAAAAAAATTCCCTTATAGTTAATAATAGTGTAATTGCTGATAATTGATGATCTGGCAAATGATTTATTAATTTTAACATATACAGTTACAAGAAAACTGGGTTTACATAAAAATTTATGATTTTGTGCAAAACTGAAACATCTCTTTCTGTAACTACGAATTAATTTACCAGAATAGATAAGAGCCTCAGATTTAGACTGTTTAGTTGTGACAGGCACAGTCTGCCTATTGTAGGTGATTTTGTTGGGCAGAAGCTGCTATTTTAGCATACTTGTATGGGAAGAATTTTCACAGAAAAAATGTTTATCTTGTTATACAAAAATATTGAACTGGAATCATTTTGTATGGCTTCTTATTGTTACCAAACTGAAATGGATCATATTGTACTTAATTTAAGCCAATACAGCTGATGCTTAACGCAAGTCTGCTTTATGCTAAGCATGCATAATGCCTAAAGTTTTTTCCCCCTGGATTTTATTTAAAGGTGTGTGTGTGTGTGTGTGTGTGTGTGTGTGTGTGTGTGTGTGTGTGTGTGTGTGTGTGTGTGTCTAATTTTTAACGAGTCTTGCTGTGCATCTGATACAATCTCCATGATAATACTGAGTTTGCACAAACTGTGAGCTCTGTTTTTTTACATGATTTTTCTCACGCGCAGAAGCATCTATGATGTTAATTTATACACTCTCCCTTAACAGTTGTGAAACTGCAGAGTTATAATTATGCATTCTAACGTATCATAGCTTTCTATAGTAAGGCAGTGATGCCACAGAAAGACAGAGGATGTATACCAATCACTGGAGAATTGCTACAGAAGAAGCAGTCTGGCTATGAGCATTAATTACAATGGCCACAAAAATGCAAAGGCAGTTTTTATCATGTAAAATCAGTTACTGGATCTGGAGACTGTCTTAGATGTATCAGACTGTACAAGGCACATTCTTGTGATTTGTCTTATGCCTGTGAGTCAGCAATAGGAGTGGGGGTTTGGTTCTTCTTAAAGTATGTTTTAAGTGGAGATGATAGCAAATCAATAATGCCAGTTCATTGGTTCTTGTGAAAAGTAACAGAGAACCGATTACTAAGTAATGTAGAATGAGTAATAATCAGAGGTCATTTTCGCACCAAGAACAATCTGCTGTAAACTAGATTCACTCTGCTCAGTGTACTGTAATGAACATCTGCAGATTGTCTTCATATGGATTATGATGTAATTCTTCATGGCACTCTAAATTGATAGATTTCGCAGCACTCTAACCTGTTTTTTATAGATTAGGCAATGAACAAAAGGTCCATCTACCTTAACTGGTTGTAGATTATTTTACCTATTTATTGGATTATTAGTTCAGGAGGTAGATTTTAATGTTCTCACAGCAAATGTCATTGAAGTGCAAGGGTGTTTTATTTAAAAGTAGACCACCATGAGAGTAATATTTGTAGTAATGAATAAAGCCCATTTCTATTTATTTGTTAACCTGGTTAACTCATTAGGTATGTCTTCATAGGTTCATAGGTAGGTACTAGGCTATTGGCCCTAGGGCCTATATAAGCCTAGCCAAAAAGGTACCTTGGCTTTCGCCACCCAAGAAAATTATTTTCCTGTGCCCCAGTCGAGCAGAGCCACAGAAGTGATCCCCGGGGTGAATTTCCTATCTCCCATCCAATCATCAAGATTTTTCTTGAAGAGTGCTAATGAGGAGCTTTGTTTGATATAGATAGGTAGATTATTCTAGAGTATGGGAAGTCTCTGGGACAGGAATATATCCCTCCAGCATGTTCTGTTTATTGTGGTGACAAGGTTTAGGTCCCTAGAGCATGTAGCTCAGAGGGATTGGGATTTCTTTAAGGGAAGCATGTCCAACAGCTCTGGGTTTGACATAGCTTTGTATGTTAGGCAGAGATTGCCTCTGAGTAGGCGATATGCGACAGAGTAAAGCTGGAGTTTTTTGAGATGGTCTGCGTAAGGCATCTGTTTGAGGCCGGTAATTCTCTTTGCGAGGTATTTCTGCAGCCTTTCTAGTTGTTGTAGATGTCTTGTGAGGTACATACCAAAAGGGGCATTGTACTCTATAATGGGTCTAATTAGTGACGAGTAGACGGGGACAATGACCTATTTTTTTCCTGGATGAGAAACCTTTTGTGATGAGGTGTGCCACGTAGAAGGATTTCCTGAATACTGTGGTGATGTGATTATCAAAGGAGAAACTACTGTCCACCTGTATCCCAAGGTCTCTTATCACACTTTTGGTGTTAAGTAGACTACCACCTATGTGGTAGTTCATTGGTACAGGGTTTTTACCAAAAGGGATGACAATGCACTTTTTGGCATTGAGCTTGAGGCCATGACTTTGACACCAGACATCTGTCTCAGTGAGGCCCTTTTGTAGGATGTCCACATTGTTAGGAGTTTTGATTATGGCTCCTAGTTTGCAGTCATCTGTGAACTTCATTAGCCTGTACTTCAGAGAAGTAGATACAGAGGACCCAGGACTGAACCCTGTGGTACTCCACTTGTCACTGGTCTGAAGTCAGATTTGGAGTCTGCTTTCACAGTGTGGGTTCTGTCAGTGAGTCAGTTGGCAAACCATCTTGTGACATAGGGATTTATACCTAGTTTAGTGAGTTTATCTAAATTTCCAGCGTGAGGGATGGTGTTGAAAGCCTTGGTGAGATCTAGATAGGCTGTGTGAACCACCTTACCCTCATCTACGGCATTGGTGACTGCTTCAGAGAAGTCTATCAGATTTAGGAGAGATGATCTACCTTTTACAAACCCGAACTTGGTGAGGTCCAAAGTTTGGAGATTACCAATGTCATTGCTTATAAGTTCCATGATGATATGTTCCATAGCCTTGCAGACCAGTCTCATCAGGCTAATGGGGCGGTAGTTCCCAGGTTCCATCGTGGCTCCCCCTTTGTGGAGTGGGACAACTGCCGCTGTACACCATTTAGTGGGCACAAAGCCTGAAGTGAGGCTATGATTGAACATGGCACTTAAGTGGGGTGCCAGTTCATTCTGTAGTTCATGTAGAACGCAGCCTGGGATGTTGTCATGTCCCATGGATGCTATGTTCATGACTTTGGAGAGTGTGGTTTTTACATGTGCAGCTGTGATTACAGGAACTTTGCATTCTTCCAGTATAGTGATGGGCCCTTTCGGGGGTGAGAGGGGGGGGGGGTAAAGTTAGCACTGAACCCATCTGCCAGGATGTTGGCAATATCAGTTGGTTCTGTATATTTAGTGTTGCCATTGAGATTCTTGACATAGCTATAGAA
Source organism: Protopterus annectens (assembly GCF_019279795.1). NCBI lineage: Eukaryota > Metazoa > Chordata > Ceratodontiformes > Protopteridae > Protopterus > Protopterus annectens. Next base: position 728,545,184 of record NC_056737.1, on the reverse strand, counting down.
TGCTTTGTGGTTGTCTTTAGAATCAGTGACAATTTTGTTTTTGTAACTAGCTTTGGAGGATTTTATGAGGGATCTCAGCTTTTTACTGAGGCTGAACAGTGAGTTCCTCCAATATGGGATTTTACTCTTTTTTGCAACAGTTTCTTTTTTCTTTTGTAGAGTTTGTTTATGGCAGGGGACCACCAGATTGGCTTCCTTTTTTTGGAGGATAGCATCTTGGTTCTGTTAGGGATAGCACGATCCATGCACTCGTTTAAGTGCTTATAAAGTGCATTTGTGTAGGATTCAGCAGTCGTACCTCTATTGTCCATCTGCATGGGTGTCATGAAGTTTGTCACTTCTGTCTTAAGAAGCGTGAAGTTGGCTTTGGAGAAATTTTTTACGGTGGTTTCCCTAATGGGGGGTGGGGGTGGGATGTGAAGGTCTAGGGTGATTAGCTTGTGGTCGAATCTGATCAACGAGGAATTGACCTCTGGTGTGGAACACTGGTTGCCCATGTTGGTAATGACCAGGTCTAGGATATTGCTGCCCCTTGTGGGGGTGTGGATAAGTTGATCCAAGGCATTGAAATTTATGAATTCCAGAAAACGTTTAGCAAAAGAGTTGGTACATGAGTAGTTTTCCCAGTTAATGGTGGGGTAGTTGAAATCACCCATTATTAGGGTGTTAGGTTGTACCCTAATATTTTCCAGTGTATCAAGAAATGAGGAGTGGGAATCTGTTTCATGGGTTCATGCTCCTAGGCAGTGAGACATTTCCCTGTGGTACATTTGGTTAGGGATACATGGCTGTAGTGACATTCAGCTGCAGAGAAATATGGCTGTTGTGAATTCCCTGTGGGCAATTACACACTGCCATGCCACTGGATTTAATAACCAAGTGCATAGAGGCAGAAGAAGTAATGAGTGTTGTGCTCAGTTTACAGTACATGCTTATTTAACTACAATAAGCCTGCTACTGAATGGAGGAAATCTTGCTAGTCACATTTATGCCCCAGTATGCATTTTAGGTAATGTTCCCCAGACACTGTGAAAGGGGTAGTGGTCCACACACATCACTGCATTTTTACTACCACTGACATGCCCACTGGCCATCCTGCTGCTCATGCTGCCATACTGCCATACTGCCTGCTGTCTCAAGTTGCCTTTGGAGCCATGGACATTATTTTCCCTCTGTGCATTTGGTTATTGAAATTGTGGGGATGGCACCACATTATTTTCTTTGCCCACAGGGAGTTTGCAACAGCAATATTTCTCTGCAGCTGAATGTCACTTCAGCCATATGTCCCCAGCCAAATGTACTACAGGGAAATGATTCCCTGCCCAGGCACCTGAACCTGTGCTTCTTTGCAGGATTGTCAATGGAATGCTTATGGTTAGGTGACTTGCCAAAATTTGCAGTTTGAATATAAAAAATGAGGGACTCCAACTATACTATGAATTCCATTAGCAGCTAATATCTTGCAGTTTACCTTAGATGTTTTAAGGCTAACAAACAAATAGCAGCACAATAGAACATCACATAAAAGCAATAGTTCTATAAATGGCTGTAACATTTGTTATAAAAACTATATTTATCTAAAATGGCAATGTATAAAACAAAGCCACATTTATTTCTCAAAATAGCATGCATTGCCATTATAAACTGAGTATCCAAGGTTTTCTTCCTCTACTATGATATATTTTGTTATATGTCCTAAACACAGCTTCAAAATATGTAACCTTTTGTAAGACTAATATCTTCTCTCTCTCTCTCTCTCTCCCTAAGCCTCCCCAACCCCCCTTGCTCTGTTTGAGGGTTTGACATTCATCATATTTAGCTATGACTTTGAACACTAACAGCATACATGAAAATCAGGAGTGCCACCTAGCAAACTGATTACTGTAGGTTTATAAGAAGCCAAATATCAACACATGGTGTATTTAAAAGAGCACGCATTAGTGTAGAAAGCAGTGCAGGCAATCCAGTTATCTGGCAACATGGGTCTCAGTCAGACCTGCGTAAACACCAGTATTCCATTTTAGAGTTCTAGAGTTTGTCAGGCAACCAGACTACAGGATGAGTTACAGGCAAGCAGAGTACAGGACTTTACGCATATTAATTTCTTCTGCCTTAAGGCTGATCCAGTCAGATTGCTTCAAACTATTTCTCCAGGAAAACTGAAATCCAGGACCACAGCAGCTTGCTACAGGGATATCAATCAAAAGTGGGTTTGTAAAACAGGAACATCAGAATAGCACAGCAATAGCATGAAAAAACAAATGACCTAACTGCACAGGTTGTCTACAGCAAACCACTTCATTGAACTGAAAATGTTATGTGCTTTCACCCCTAAGTAATATTGGACTTCATCTATATACACATTGCAATCAACGTCACAAATAAATATTATCATAGCAAGATCACTTGATAGATTCATAGAGAAATACTAGGCTAGCTGCCTTTGTGGGCCATTTTAAGTCTAGTCAATTTCCCTTTCAAAAGTGAGAATGAAACCCTGTACTTTGTGAATGTAAGGTAAACACCTCAACCATTATACTAACCCATACCCTCTCAACTGTCCTGATTTTTGCAGAATACCCAGATTTTTGCCTCATATTTTTGGTCAGCTCCTCATCTAAATTTATATGAGCAATATTTAAAATATGTCCCTATTTTTGGGCCTTCATTCCCCCATTAATTTTGGCTTTGTCCAGATGTCTTGCCCTGAGAGGTTGAGAAGTTGAGAGGTAAGTACTAACCCCCAACCCCAGACCTTGATCATCCAATAAATCTTTCCTCAGTAACTGGTACATACCACTAAAACATATTGAATGACATTTTCCAATATCTGGTGACAAAATAAAACTAGAATAAAACAACACAAAATATATTTCACTCAGTTTATGTTATTATACGATTTTAATTTTAAAATACTGCTCAAAGATAAAGAATCATTTAATAATGGAGAGCTTCCCAAACTGTTTTTAACTGCCAATGGAGCCCCCTAGCTCTCAAAAGAAAAGCCCAGCCCCCTCCCCACCCCATGGGTTTTGTATGACCCTGTCAAGCACAAAAAACAAAAACAAAAAATAACATGCTCAGGAAACTGATTAATGTGTATACCTGGTGGTTAGTGTTACTCAGGCTCAAACAAGAGCCTGAATTCTCTACCCATACCAACATTTGTGATTCAGGGAGTTGAGTCTATAACTCTCCACTATCCAGATTTTCACAGAATATTTGACTCATACTTTTGGTCTTTTCCTCTTAAAATTTGTGTTTTTCTGGCAAATCAGTGAGAACTGAATTCACTAAATAATTATAGCACTTTAAGTTTCAGTCTTCCTATCTTTCAGGAAACCCATGGTAAATAAAACACTTTATTTTAACAAGTTTCTAAGATTATACAAGCAATATTGTGCCCCTGGTTTTGGGCCTTTGCCCCCCCCCCCCCAAATAAATTTTGGCTTTTTCCAGATTTCTTGTGCTATGAAGTTGAGAGAGTTAGTCGATCACCAAGTGGATTTTACAAGGAGCTGAGAGGTTTAATGCTACTTACGCTAAGTTGTTTGCATTGTTAGTAGCACAACAGGTAATATGCTTGCTTTTGATGCAGAAGGCTGTGGGTACTACTCCCACAGTATGCAGATGGATCACTGATACTGTACTGTGTTGTACTTTAATGGGAGTGGATGCTGCAGTTCTATGAATGCCTTCCTTAGGAGGAGTACTTAGTAACTATGAATCCTTTATCAGTTTGCCATCCAATCCTCATTGCAAAATTACTAGCTTATCATTTTTTAATGTAGCATAGGCAATTTATTCTTCAAGGGCAACAGGCACTTTATTTGTAGATGAAACAATGAAATATAAAGTTGTTTGCTAGCAGCAACCTCTTCATTAGTTACAGATCCCTTTAATGTGGAATTATTTAGATGACTTACTTCTGCAGAGATTTTGCATATTTACTGATATTGGTGGATTATAATGTCAGGTAAGCCGTGGTGGTGCAGCAGTAACATTGTCCCAGCAAAAGGTTCTCCCGTTCGATTTTCGGCTGGAGCACCTTCTGTGTGGAGTCTGCATGTCTTCCCTGTGGTCGAATGGTGTTCGAAAGACATGCGTAGATTGGGCGTGCCTTCATTGAAGGTTGGGCGTTGAGCTGGCACCTCATCACCGTACAAAAATATCTACTGTCAACCATTAGCGGACCGGAGTTCTGCTGTGGCGACTCCTAACCGGGAGAAAGCCAGAAGAAGAAGAAGTGCATTATGAGCATGCCCTTTTCTAGCATCATAAATATGTTCATATATTCTGCACTATTTTACCACTATAAAACAGGGACATGCTTTACATGGGGTTATATACATCACCCACCTTTATCCACAATTGTAGTAAAATATATCACATATTACTCCACATTGAGGGATGACTACCTTTTGCCCTTCCAATATACAAGCACATTGCTTATACCGTCTATATTTTTAAATTCCTTGCTTCTCTCTGGAATTCATGTTATTGTGTACAGACTTTTTCATTAAACTCTTAAAACATATATCCTTTTTTAAAAACAAATGGACTTTGTTCCATTTCTTTTAAATTGGTCCCTACCCACATTAAACATATTCCACTTCCTTTCTAAGACATTCCACATTCCCCGGCTTTCAACATTATATTTCACAATCATTGCCTTATTGTATTCCGCTTCATTTGTACCAAGACAATTGCTGTTAGCTAAACTGAATCCTTCTAAGACAGGTTAGTAAATGCCTTCCTTCCTTGTTTGACAGACCTCTGCAAAAATATTATCCACAAACACCTCTGGATATCCTGTCCTTAAAAACATTTCCCACATTACCTAATTCCTTTTCAATGAAAAATCAATGTCCAGGATACTCATATTGCATAATTTCTGGGAATGGTCAGCAGGCAGGTCCTCTTCACTCTGTTCCATCTCCAACAGGTACCCAAGCTGCTAATTAAACTTGGGTTACCCATTTATTCATTGTTAAGTCGTTGTTCCTCTATACCAGTAGAACTGGGCTCAACAAAATCTTTTGTGTAAAGGCTGCATAAAAAAATGATGCATCAAACATGGAGTCTGCAATGCTTTTGAAAATGGAATAATGCATTTTTAACATTATTTAATTAATTTAAAAAAATCATGTGGAATAAAGTACACAGATTCAGAGTCACTGGATACACTGATTTATTTATTTTCTGCATACATACACACACACACACACACACACACACATATATATATATATATATATATATATATATATATATATATACTGAGGAATCTGGGTCTGCATTTAACGTGCTTTGTAGGAAGTAAAGGAGCAGTTCTCACTATCAGATGTCTATATTAGCAGTATTAATTTTGTTATTTGCAGAAGCCATAACAAATCTGGTACTGCAGTGACATTATCAGAGCAAAACATTTTAGCTTCTGCTTGCACCAGCAGTATTGTTCTTAACTGAAATCCAGGCATGCAGTGATATTAGTAAAGTAAAAATTCTAATGACTGCCAATCCCTTAGTAATATTACTGCAATTATCTTCGCTAGCAATGACGAATCGGGTTCTGCAGTGACATGGGCAATGGATAAATTGTAAGTGTAGTCTATAAGTCAACTGCAATTATTTTTCACATATAATGACCAATCTGTCCATGCAGTAACATTAATAAATTAAAAATAACTACAATATGTGTTTACATCTGTGTATTTATGTCAGGAATATTACAGCAATTCTTTTTATAAATAATGTCAAATCTGGTTATATATCGACATTAGTAAGTGAAAATTCTAATCACTGTCTGTTTCTAAGTGCTGTAACTGCAATTACTTTCACAGATAATGATAAATTCATTCTGCAATGAACATTATCTGTTATCTAAGTCAGCTACAATCTATCTAAGTTAGCATTACTACTGTAATTATTTTCATTGTTACTGACAAATCTGGTTCAGCAGTGACATTAGTAAGGTGAAAAATTCTACCTGTGTCTACCTATGTCAGTAGTAGTACTGCAGGTATAGTCATAAGTAATGACAAATCTAGTTCTGCACTGACAGTATACCTCTCAACCGTCAAGATTTTCTCCTCATAATTTTGGTCTGTTCCTCATAAAATTTGAGGTTCTCTGGAAAGTCATTAATGACAGAAGTTTGAGTTTTAGGCCCCAATTCTAAAAGACTTGTTGAGCAGGCTGAGAATCCCCCTAGTAAGCTTAATAATATATAGATCTTATACCAAAGTACGTCACTTACACTGACAGCAGGCTTTTGGAATCCGGACAAACTTTCACTGAGAGCAAAGTTTTTGGAATCTGGCCGTCAGACTTCAAATTCTTCAGAAAATGTATGCTAATGCAAAACTTGTTATCCTATCAACTTTCTTAATTTATAAGAGCAATATGTAAAAGTTACCCCTATTTTTGGGCCTTTGTCCCGCCATTATTTTTGGCTTTGTCCAGATTTCTTGTGCTAAGAGGTTGAGAGGTATGACAAACTAAATCAAATGAAACCAAGAAAACATAAAACGGCTGCTCGCTAGTACCAGTAGGCTGATAAAAATCCACAAAGTTGCTGTAAAAGTACTCAAGGGAGTGGTACAGTATCCAAATAAGAAACTGTGGTAGTTTTAACGTTATTTTTAATGAAAAACAAAAGCGTTTTCGCTACGGACGCAGCTGTAGCTTCCTCAGAACTCAAGTTGAGAGGTATGACTGACAATAGTAAAGCAAAAATCCTGATATCCTGGGCAACACTATTAATGTAGCTGTTTTTCACAAAATGTGACAGATCAGATTCTGCAGTGAAAGTAGTAAAATAAGTAAACAAAAGCACACATTTTAACCACTATTGGAGCTTACCAATAGTAAGGTTTTTACTTTATTTAGTCACAACTACAGAGAAATCTGGGTCTGCATACTATTTACTAAATTTTGAAATCAAGGTTGGTAACTGGTTAAACAAGAGATTTAGTGGCTTGAGACACTCTGCAGTTAATTTTTTTTCTGTCTTGAATTTTAAAAATTCATAATTAAAAATGTGTTTACATAAATAAGGTGATCTAAAAACTGAGTCAAATTTTCAAACTGTCAGGCAACATAAGTGGACATTTGTTCTTATTGTTTAGCTTCAAAAATCATACGTGTCAAAAGTTTTGTGTCATTGCCTTACTTTTAGACTTTCTTGTAGTTCAATAATCTAAAATTCAAAATGTGTGTCAATTTGAATTTCAACTGTTTCTTTTGTAACAGTCTCACGATTTTCATGGAATGAATATGCAACAACCTTGAAGAAAAAAATGCTTTATATTAGAAATATGCAAACTTCTTTTCAAGTTATTTCTGTAATCTGTAGAGCAAAAGAAAATACTGAATTGTTTCTGGAATGTGTTATTTTGCTGCATCCACAGTAACTGAAACATAGAGATCAGATCCAGTTCTTGTAATCTGTTGTAATTTGGGAAAATTACCTTGGACTAAAATTGATTGAGACTGTTGCAGTTTCTTAATAAATACCTGCTACACTGAGCTACAGTTATGTTATGAAGTGAGAATCATGCCAAGATACCAATTAATGTTGATTACAAAGTTAAGGACCAGAATCCAGCCAGGATGTGACAGCCCTTAATAGTGCTAATTTTTTGCTGACAGAAATTCTGCTGCTTGTGGCAATGACACAAAGAAGAGATTCAACACTTTTCCTTAGTTAGGTCATCTTTCTTCATTACAAAAATAACATCTGTGTAATTTATATCCATAGTCTTTAAGGAAACCACAAAACTGATGATGATTTAATGTCATTGCCAGAAATAAGTTAATAACTAAATAGTCATTACTGAATTCAATTTCTGTTGTTTTGCATACAGTGCTTTCTGAGAAAGCCTGCAGTAAAGTGATACAAATTTTCTAATGTCTCGATTTTTTTCTCATCAGTTCAATAACTCCTGAGTGCACAGCATTCATGGCAGGGTCACCATCAATTGTGACAAACATAATTTTGGTAAGACCAGCTTTGTTTTCTCTTGGGAAACCCTGGTTCTGTTTCACAAGGGAAAACAGTGTCAAGTTCTCCTGTTTATATCAAAACAAATTTTTAAATATTTTTGTCCCTGTATCATCCTATGGCCTTCCTACTTAATGTTCCATATCCATGCCAGGCTTACCAGCTGCTCACTAATCCCCTGGAATTTCTTTGATGTTAGCTGGGACAGGTTGTGGAACATAAGGGTGTCCTGGGGGTCTTGGCAGTCACCATTTATCTGGGAAAGGGTCTGTTATGCCCTTCCTGCCACCCTCCTTGATGCAACAATGTGGTATATCATTCAATGGTGGGCATGCAGTGTATTATCTCACCTCCTCAGCAGCAGCTTAGTCATGTTCACCACTATTTCCCTCTTTTGAGCCATGCCTCCTCAATGCAGTATTCTCAACCTTCAGCAGGGATAGCTACAGGGAATGTCCACATGACCCCCCAGGATGGGCATGCCCATCCCTCTCTTGCTGGTCTCTCAGTCACCTGAGCTTCTAATCAGATTTGAGGCAACTGGGCTGTAGTCAGGGCTTTATCCCTTTATGTCACCGGAGCAGCTTTTTATGTCAAAGCATTTGCTGAAACACATCAGCACAGCCAGCTGAGAGATGTCAGACATATCTGTGGACTCAACCAAAGCCAGAGAAAAACAATCCCATTCATGGAAGCTTATGAGTAGATGCTAAAAATGTTCATCATTAGTACTATTACAGCATCTGACGTCAGTTCTGGTGCTAAATGGATCTCTTCAGTTGCAGACTGTATTTATGTAGAACTGTACTTATGCTCAGAGGCCCTTGGTGAAGGAGCACTAACATAACAGTAACCCATTGGTGAATGGCTTTTTGTTTGATGGGGGGATTTGAGTAATTCAAAATGAAGATACAATTGCTCCAAATCAGAATTTGAATCAACTTTTTAAAATATGTCAGTCATGTTTAGTTGTGATTTCATTTCTGATTATTGTTGCTGACATAGATTTCTCTGGATTGGAAAATCGTTTGCAGAATTTTGATGCCTTGTGCTGTAATGTCACTGTAAATTAGCAGAAATATAATCCTTGCACAGTACACTGCTTTGCTCTTTTGAATAATGAAGAAATTACCTCCTACTCCTAGGAGGTCATCATTGAAAGTGTGGTTTTGTTCTTGTACTGATTTCAACGCTTTTAACTTTTTTTTCCTTTTTTAGAGTCGCTGATAGGCAAGCTCCACTTCTTAGTGATTTTTAATAAATGTAAGATATTTGATAGTAGCTTCAAAAAGCCATGTACCAAAAAGAACAGTCATATAGTTAAAGGAAGATGCACACATTAATGATGTGATTAAAACTTAATTTGTTGTATTATAGTACTTTCAGAAGTTTAACAGTTAAAATATTTAAACTATAGAGCACCAGTTTCAATGGATCACCATATATAAATGCTGTCTTAGTTGTTACATACAAAACATATTGCCATCCCTACCTGCTGAGGATTTTATTGTCCATTGCTGTAATGCAATGGATCAACCAAAAGTTATACTAGATAGTATTTAAAAAGGGTGTTTACCCAAGTCATCCCACAGCTGCATTTTGTTACTCTATTGCTCAGTGTAGCTTTGCTCCTGTATTTGTTAACATTCTCAGTTGCTTATTCATTAAAGTTACTGTTACTTCTGGTCTAGCTTCAAGATTGACCTGATTTACTGTTTACAATAATAAGTAAGAATTATTACGTTCTTTAATAATATGATTTAGGTTTTCTTGTGAAACTTGGAACTGTGTTTATAATTATATATATATAAATATTGTATAATAATTATAAAACCGCTACTTTTTTTCTATTTACCATGGAATCTTTTGCATCCACCTGAACTACAACTCAGCCAAGATGGGACGTTAGTTTAATGTCTCTTCTGAAGGAGAGCACACTCAAGGAGTGCAGCATCCCCTAATGCTGTATTGCAATTTCAGTAATAAAAAGAATAATCCAATTACCTGGGGTGAGAATAGAACCCACAACCTTTGATCAGCTAATAACAAAGGTGAACATGCTACCTGTTAAGCCACTGGCACTTTATGACAGTGGCTCAACTGTATTAAAATTATGTCATATTTGTTTGTGTCTTTCGGCTTTTCCCGGTTAGGGGTCGCCACAGCAGAACTCTGGTCTGCTAATGATTGGCAGTAGAGTTTTACGTGCTGGCTTGCCAGGCCTAACGCACAACCTTCCACAAAGGAACACCCGTTCACACATGTCGCCACACAGAAGATGCTCTAACTGAGGATCGAACGGGCAACGTCTAACTGTGAGGTGACAACGCTACCGCAGCACCACCATCACAGTTCTATTAAAATTATGTCATATTATTACACAGAATTGGAACAATCTGACCAAACCCATAGCTAGGTGTTCTGTGCAGTTTCCCACTCTTGTGTCTACCCTCACCTCTACGTTGAGGACATAAAAAAAAAGTCCTCTCTCTGAGATAAAGACCAAAAAAATGCTATTCTTTAAAAACTATAGCAAACCATTTGTTACAAATTTAACAAGTGGCTTGCTACAATTAAATACCACACACAGAATGCTGAAGTGCTTCAGACCTGACCACAAATGCAGTATTGGCATTCAGTTCTGAATGATGTTACTACTGTGCTATACCAGACATGGAGTGCTGAAATAATTCCGCCCTGATTGCAAGTGTAGTATTGGTGTTAATTTCTGAATGTCTAGGTTCATAGGTTCATTGGTGTTTACTAGGCTAACGATCACAGGGGCCTTTTTAAGCCTAGTCATGCATCCCACATCTCTGACAAGTTCTGATACCCTTGATAAGTGTAAGCATGGGCCTGGGAGACTAACCATTTACAGGTTACCTGTGTCCATTAGAGACATAAGTGCCAAACCAGGGATGAATTTCCGGTTTGCCATCCAGTTGTCCAAGTTGCACTTGAATTGGGTTAGGGAAGAACTCTGCTTCACATGGATGGGGAACCTGTTTGTTCCATAGACGGGGTAGTCTATGGGATACATACCTACATATATCTCCAGCAGATACTATTTAAATCACAGGCAAGGTTTAAATCTTTAGAACGGTAATTCTTTTACTGTTTGTTTTGTGGATATGCAGGAAGTCCATCAGAGTGGGGTCTGACAATGCGCAAGGCATAGATCTCCCCTCAAAAGCCTGTAGGAGACAGAATACAGGGATAGGGCCTTGAGGCGGTCTGCATAGGACATATTACTTATGCCCTGCATTCTTTTAGTGAGGAACCTCTGTGGACATTCCAGTTGTTGGATATGCCTGGTTAGGTACATTCCAAAGGGTCCATTGTACTCAGTGATAGGTCTGACGAATGCCGAATACAGTGGAACAATGACTTCCTTGGACTTAGATGCCATACCTTTGTTTATAAGTTAAGCAACATAGAATGATTTCCTCACCACTGTATACATGTGATGATCAAAGGCTACATTACTATCTATGTGTGTCCCTAAGTCTCTGACTACTGGGTCAACTCTAAGGGATATGTTGTCAATATGATGGTTACCAGGGATGGATGACTTCCCAAAGGATACTATTATGCATTTCTTGGCATTTAGTTTAAGTCCTTGTTTCTGACATCAGTTATTTGTCTGTGCCAGCTCTTCCTGGAGAACATTTGTGTCAGTGTGAGATTCAATGTCAGCTCCTAATTTGCAGTTATCTTTCCATGGCTTCTATCACCTTATAAGGTTGGCTGTCCCTTTCACTCCACGCTAACAATGCCTCTAATTCTTACCATTAGTAGTGATATAAAAGGGGTGGCTGGTCATGCACCTAGCTTCACATTTAAAAATAAAAAAAATCTCAAAATACAGTTATATTTTGCTAACAATAGGAGAACTAGACCAATAATATCTAAAGGACTAGGGGCACATCTATGTAGATATTGTGCATAGCACAAAATTATAGTCATCTTGTAAGTAAGAAAGTCTACCCATTTAACCATCGTGTAACTGCACAACAAAATAATCTGGTTTATTTTGCTGTATGTAACCTACTTCCTTTTTTATGTTGGAAAGACTAATACACATTTGAGGGAATACATAACTGAGAATGTCAACGACATTAAGAAGAAGAATCTAAAAATGTTTTAGCTAAGCATGCTGCAAACAAAGGTGAAGCACATGATTTAAATTCTACACATTACAGATTTTAAATACAGGTAGTATACACATGGTGACATTAAAAGCCTGACAGAGGTATGTGAATGGATTGTGACATTAAATCCAACCATGTCACCAAGCTTGAATGAATATTGCTACTAAAAGGCAGCTTTGAAATCTTTCTCTGTAAAACACTGAACTGCTGCATGTTGTAGAGATTCGGAATGCTTGAGCTTCATGACTACTCTTTTGATTAATTACAACAGTGCAATACAACACTTGTAAGTTTATTATTTTTTATATTTTTGATAAATAAATGCGTTTGACTTGGTTCTTGGCTATCTGTGCTCATCTGTGGATTTTTGGATTCTGGTCAGGATTTACTTGCTAGCAGTGTTGCTGTATTTCTGTAATATGCTCACTATCATTCTTACCAGCAGAATTTACATCACTAAACTACTGTGATATATTTGAGAAAAAGTGGCTAGATTTTCCTATCATTTTCTTGTTGATGAAACACCTCAACCTGTCATTAGGGCATCACTAATCTTACAAACAAATGTAGACTATGAAACCAGTACAGGTTTGCATCCTGCAGAGTGGATTTACATTCACAGTGAAGCTGAATCCTCATTTTAGCATCAGTTGCTTAACTATATGTTGAAATGCATGGAGGACAACATCAAAGCATTGCCTATTAGTACCTCAGGAAGTGCTACTGCATTTGATATTTTCCTAAAGCTTTTTCCCAGTTTTGTAGCCTTATGGCAACTGTACCAGACTTTTATGTCAAATCTGTCAAGAGCATTGCAGTGGGCTTAGAAGTTTGAAAGGGTATAAATGTAGGGTGAGGAAACAGCAACAAACATTTTGAAAGTACCATAGTATGTGGTGTGATTCTAGGAATTAAGAGTTTGTTTTTTGTTTTTAACGCCATGTTTCATATATAGTTTATTATGAACATATCATGACCATGTCTTGTGAAATACTTTAATGTGGAAGATGCAATGTTTATGAACCCTGTTCTATAATTAGGCAGGTTTTTATCAAACAAGTTAACTGGCATCAGTGTTTTGGTTTCTGGTTCAGAAGGCTGTAGCATGAAAGAAACTCCTTAATCTTAATAAAAAAATAAAATGTGAAGGCATCTTATTGGTGAAAGATACAATATCGAACACTTCATTATATGTTAACTGCCTTTATTTTAAGTAAACAGTAATGTATCCAAAAGCAGGAGGGAGAAGAGAAGACTTGTGAAGATTTTACAAACTAAGATAAGAAGAGCCACCACAAACAAACACCTTGAAAAGAGCAGTGAAGATGCCACTATGTACAAATTTGATTATTACAAGTTTGATCTCTGCATATCAACATGAGTCATAGTTGTGCTGTAATTTTGCAGACACCACAGGATATTTTTTTCTTCCAGGACAGCTGTTGACTACAATGCTTACTCACAGTGTAAAGCATTATTTTAAATTCCATAATTAGTAAGCAACAAAAGAGATGTGACTATGTTTTCTTTTAACTGTATTTCATAAAAATCAGTGTAGGACATTTAAATAATAGACAGAAGCATTCAGTACCTTAGCAGCAACATTATTAAACAATAGGGGCACCTTTAAATTATAGGGAGATAATCTTTGCTCCATAACAAAAATGTGTAGAAGAACAATTGATATATCATTGCATAATGGGAAATTAACTGAAGTTTCATACATACATATATAGCTTTCTACTTTAACCATATAACATTGTATGTTCAGATTTGTATGCTACTTTATACAGAACATTTAACTAAAGCTGTCATTGTTTGGAATTAAAAATATGGTTCAAATGAAGACTGACAAAACAGCAACAACACTCTTTCTGGAAAATGCAGTGGTCTAAGGGTCTTTTGAGAATAGAATTCTCAGATTTATTCATCTAGCAGGCCTAGCTGAGCATCACTGTATAATTATTAATAAGGATGAATGGCTACCCATCTCTGCCAGAGCATCCTACGTGCTTAATTCACAGACATTTCAACTACTCAGTGATAGATTTTGCCCTACAATGGTCAACAAATTATCTGTTCAGAATTCATCCAATTAATTATGCATGAACATCAAGCTAAAAGGACCTAATTTTTCTCTAGTCATCAGTAGATGATCTTTTCTAAACCTTGCTCCGACCTTACGGAATGTTCTTTCTGCCCAGTTTACGGAACTGTGAGATATCTCCCTATTTTAAAATAGTTAAATGATGAACCTAATAAATGGATGTAAATACATTTGTTTTTAGGAAGCTGGCTAAAACTGGGTACATTTCTCTTGTATTCAAGTGCAGCTTCCCAGTCTTTAGGCCAATAGATATCAGCCTTCTCATTAAAATATAATTAAAATTCTACTGACATGTACTCTATGGATTCTTGCTTTATGTATATGTTTATGGGATCATTTTGTTTTAGCTTATTAAGAGTATCAAAAACTATATATCTGTCATGTATATATGCCAGTATATATGTTGTTTAGCCTAGTGGCTGAAAAGGTCTTGTACCAGCCCACCATCCCAGTAGACAAACATCAGATAAATAAGATGAAAGTAAATTAAATGAACTACCTTAAAAGTAATGTACTTTTTAATCTGAATATGTCTTTAGCAACCAATGTCTTTTGTGCCCAGGGGTAATTAACAGATAGGTATAATACTTGAAATTGATACCATTTATACTTGTTTTGTAACATGTTATTTAGTCCTTTTACATTTCTAGCCTTCACTCATAACCTACTTTTTTTTCATATTTTTCTACTTTTCTTGCTCTTATACAACTAAAATCTTTTATTTGTCTGAAGACCTGCCCTACCATTCAACTCTTTATCAGTACATTTCCACTTCTGATCTCTCTCTCCCCAGTTCTTCTGAAGTCTGTCCTACTTCGTCTTATCAAGTCTCTCTTGCATATATCTTGTAATATTTCCTACCACTGCAAACCTGATTTCTTTATTATACCCAGAAACTGAGCATATATTATGTTGTGCTCAATAGCCCTCATTTCTCTAATATGTATAATTCTGTCATGTTGAAATTCATGCAAACTGTTAATATTGGTGCAAGTTGTTAAATCTGTTTATTTTACTGCATATGAAGCTTTTCTCCCTGGGCCTCTGTTGAAAATTGGTACTTCTGGCTCAGTTGGACTTTCCTTGTAATGAAATGTCAAATAAATAATACATAAAATGTCTCACTGGCTTACTCCAACGTGATGGTTTTGAAATGGCATTTACAGAAAATGTCACTAAGGACTATATTTTCCTGAATGAGTCACCACTGCCATGTGACCATCCACAATGACACCATAAGACTGGTACTGTCTCATCCTGCTCATACCACATGACTTATGTCAGAAGACTTGGCATCAAAACTTCTGCTTTTTTCAAAAGCAATGAGCAAAATAATGATCTGATGGAAAGTATTGCATGTGATCTTCTCCAAGACGGTAAGAAATATGCCAGTTTGTACCTTGTTTAAAAAAATTTAGATGAAGAAGCACAGAGGAAAAACTATAGAGCAGCTAGTCACAGTATTTAAATGTATGTAAAATTAATACATCTTACTGTATAAATAATAATCCTTCACAAAGCATTTAACTCAAGTGATTTATTGCTGAGTAATTTAAGAACTTAGTGGATAAAGCTATGCCCCTTTGTGTAGTATTGTATACTTTGCAAAACTTATCCATGTGAGCATGACAGAATACATCAGGTTGCCAGTTCTTCTTTACTTGTAATGCACAATTTCTTAAATAAGATGAGATGAAAAATATGGCCTTGTATCTTGCCAACCAAGTTTTCCAGCTTTGATTTCCAGGTATCCTGAGTGTATCATACTGCCTCAGAGGTATCATAGGTGCATTGGTTTGATTGTTCTTCAATACTGCATTTCCAAAAATATAATTCACCAATGAATGCAACTGCACAGTTAATGTAAATACATTTATAATATTTAACATGATAATTCTTGTGGAAATCACTGCTCATATACAGTTGATAATTTATTTCAGAGACAAAACAGGACCATTAAGGCTCCTAATTAAAAAAATATATGAAATAAAATTACATTACACGGCATCTGCTTGTCAGCAGATGAATAAAATTAAGCCTGTCTCATCTGCCCATTACATGCATTTATCATTAGTCCTCCTCTGCATTCCAAATTCCCCTCTCAGGTCCTCTCCATCTGTCACATGTCCTTTTCAGTGCCTCTGTGGATTCTCTCTCCATCACTCATTCTGCTAATCTATTCCATAGGATCTGAGTCAATCTGTTTAGAAGCACTTTTACATAAACAAAGAGTAGCTAAGCCACATAATCTGCTACACGTTCCCTCTCACCCTCCTTTGCCCCTTCTGTTTAGGACAGCCCCTTCACATTTGTGTAATATAATCTTGTG
The DNA here is from genome assembly GCF_019279795.1 of Protopterus annectens. Classification (NCBI taxonomy): domain Eukaryota; kingdom Metazoa; phylum Chordata; order Ceratodontiformes; family Protopteridae; genus Protopterus; species Protopterus annectens. Next base: position 728,528,592 of record NC_056737.1, on the reverse strand, counting down.
CATTATATCATATGTCCCCATCTCTTCTACTGTTTAGTGAAAAGACCTCTAGCTACGCTAGCCTTCAACATTCCAGTAGTCTGATATTGCTCCTATTGTAGGGCCTCTGAAAACTGAAACAATACTCAAAGCATGGCCTGACTGTGACCTGGTAGAACTGGAGTATTACCACTTTACTTTTTGAGTCTGTCCTCCTTGCAGATACATCTCACATTCTGTTGGCACCTGCCACTGCCCTCTTATTTTGATTTTAGTGATTCTTTTTGAGCTTGTGATCAACATCCTCAGGTCCTTTTCCTGCTTCACTGCCATCAGCTACACTCTTCCCAAGCTGATTCTCTCCACAACAGTTGCTACAAACAATTACAGGACTTTCCATTTGTGTGCACAGAACCTCAACTGCCATCTTTGAGTCTACTCTGTCCGTCTAATTTAAACTCTTTCTCTATACCATCCTTCCGTGTTACACCTATCAGGGTATCTTCAGTGAAGATATGACTCTGAAGGTATATGTTTATAAGCATCCAACCTCTCCTTCATTATTTATTTATTTAGTTAGTTAGTTAGGTTTTGGGAATAAGGTAAGCATCCTAGTCAGAAGTTCCATGTCTTGGGAAACAATCTGAAATGAAACAAACGAGTCTCTCAAACAAAAATCCCATTTTTTTGCAAATGGAAGTCCAGAAACATTATGATAGTAACATAACCGATATAAGTAAACATGGCAGAAACATTGATACTGAAACAGTTATTGTTTTACTGGTTAAAAGGATTTACAGTAATTTCATAAGAATCTGATTTGTAAAAATAAGCAACTAGTTAAAATCAATTGATATGTAGCAGTAAACCTAAATGATAGTATAACTTACTATCGAGGAGCTAGAGAAAGGGGAGTGGTAAAAGTTAGCAACAGAGCAACCACAATGTAAAGGCATTCTGGTGATTGTGATAAACTACGTTATCCTTTTTCAGAACACTTCCATTTCTGGCTGGCCTTAACAGTGAAGCTCACAAAGCTATGTTGTTGTGTCTTTCGGCTTATCCCGGTCAGGGATCGCCACAGCGGAACTCCGGTCCGCTAATGTTTGGTAGTGGATTTTACGTGCCGAGTTACCAGCCCTGATGCACAACCTTCAACGAAGGCACATCTATTTATGCATGCCTCCACACAGAAAATGCTCTAGCTGAGAATCGAACGCAACAACGTCTTGCTGTGAGGCGACAATGCTACCGCAGCACCACAAGCTTTCATGATTGGAATATCTAACCACTGTTGCAGTTAACGGTAGACCAACTAAGACATTTAATAAAAAACTACTTCAAATAAACTTTCATTCAAGCTTTGAAGTAACTCATACTGCTGCTTACAGCTGTTTCATTGATCAAATCCAGAAAGAGAAACCATTTTAAGAAAGTAAACACTTTCACCTCAAAGAGACTTCATCAGACTGATAGAGCAGTGCTTCCTTGTTAATACTTTAAAAAAAAAAAGAAGTGTGGGGTAATACTCCCTTCAACTGCCATAGTATGCAGCACAAGAGTATCAAAGACAATGTGAAAAGTCAACTAATCAAGACTAGCAGATTAACTGACAATGATTATTTCTTTGAAGTTGAAAGCATGGCCTTTTGTAAAAAAATTGAACAAAGAGGGTACCCAGAAAATTTAGCAAAGAAAACTTTTAAAGGTATCAGAATAAAAAGAAATACAGAATTTAGACCGCACAGATATAACACTTTGCCCGCTTATTCAAATATGAATATGTTGCAGGCATAGAGATGAGCTAAGTATTAAGGCAGTGATCAAAAACAACTGAAGAATTCTAAATAGTTTTCCTGAAATAAGTAAGAAAGTGGGAGACAATCCTGCTTTTGTTAGAATGAGAGGTAATAATCTTAGGGATATGTTTCAATCAAAGTTTAATAATTTAAATAAGAGTAAGGATATTAACAAGAAAGGAATGTTAAAATGCTTCAACTCTAATTACTGCCAATATCTTATGATATATGTGACTGGTAATAATATTCAAGGTTTTAATATTGAGGTATCTGGTCTTTTCACTTGCAAATCTAAATTTGTTGTCTATTTAGTATGCTGTACCTTATGTGAAGCTTACTATATAGGAAGAACCACCAGAGAATTACATCACAGGATATGTGAGCATTTGCATGCGGCAGAAATTAAAGATAATAAAAATGCCCTTTATAAACAGTATGCATTTTGTGAACATAAACAAAGTTTTATGTTTCTGATTATTGACAAAGTAAAGAATTTTAATTTCAGGTTTGAAGCTGAGGTTTATGTGGACTGCAGGAAGTATTGCTGGCAAATGAAGTTGGGTACCTGTAACCTTCCATGTCTGAATGACAATAGAATTATGGAATTTATTTGAAAAGGAGATTAAGACACTAATTATGTCATAAGACCTGCTCAAATATTTAAATTTTCTTGTTGTATTGTTCTGTTAGCCTGTTGAAAACTCTGAGAAGAAAGTGGTTACTGATTGAAACTCTTTTTTTTAAGTCTAAAGTTGTTGTTTATTACTATGGTACGTGTCTTGTTCAACAACATCTGCCTTCTATTTTGCATGAACATTTTAAGAAAGTTTAAATGTACCAAAGAACTTGGGATGTACTGAACCAGGACACACTCTTAGCCAGATTCCACTGCACACTATAAACTTATCCTCAGCCATTCCTTCACAGTATGGCTTAAGATGCAATTGTAGTTTACATTCAAATGATTTCTTAATGAGTTTGGTCTAATGATAAGAAGAAAGAAATTGTTTTTATACGGTCAAAGTAACCAAATCCTTCCTTATTGTAGCTAGCTGGATTTGGACACCTTTAAAAGCTATAAATGAGTAGACTGGAGATCATAGTGTCCAAACTGTACTTAAATAATATGCTAGGCTGATCACAATGGGATCTGCTTTACCTGAATTCTGAGCACTAACTGTTGGATACTGACACCTTTGTAAAGTCTTAGACAAAAGTTTTTTACAGATTTCTTTATTCTTTTCTGTACTGTATTTGTGCTACAAATATTCTCTTTGATATTGCAGAGCATGCATTAAGCTAACAGTATGAGTAACTCCCCAAATTTAGTTGCTGTCTTTTAATTGCTGTGTTGCAGTTCATGTTGCCTGTCATTTTAACTTAAAAGGTTAAGAGTTTTGACTATGAACAAGTTTCATCCTGCAGTCCTGGGTCTGATTCTTTCAGTCTACTCTTACAAAGTTTGTCAGTCTGCACAAGTCCCTTAACTACTAGCTTACCTAGTTGTCAAACCAATAAAAACATTAAAAAAGAAAACAAAATGATGTTTTGAAAATGTCATAAAATTAAATATATAAATTAAGGCAGTACCCCAGATGCAATAATTCCATCTACAGCATTAATAATACAACTTTGGAAACAAATATAAGAACTGGTATGACCTGCGGGAAATAGACAACAGGGCTTTTACTCATTAGGTTTGTTTAAGCAGAATGATGCAAGGAAGAGCTATCAGTCATCATTGAGACAGACCAGCTTTTCAGGGGACAGGAACTGCACATGTGATATATCAGTGTACTTTGGCACAGTGTAGAAAAAGACACAAACAATGACATTACAGCATTTTGAGGGGAAGGTTTGTAAAATATTAAACTGCTCTATATCCATTTTCAGACCAGTTCATAAATATATGGGGTATATGTGATGAATGACAGTACCTGTCCCCTCTTCAAACAGGTAGTTATTTACAGTCATTATCAGCAGTGGTGGAGATTTCTACTGGACTCTGTAAGGGTCAGAGTGACTGCATTTGATTGTATGCAGTGTAGAGAGGCAGTCAGGAATTACAGCACAGTCACCAGATATTGTCTTAACAAGGATGGAAACAGCAACAGTAGTCACAGGTATTCATGCACGGAGAGCTTCCTAAATCTAGATGATTCCCTGGTCTACCAGATGCCAGCCAACTACAAGTATGCCTGTAGACCCTAAGGCTCAAACTGGCAGCCCTTATAATGTTGGGAATGAACACTGCTGTGTGATTCCCTATTCTACCACAAACAAGGTCTTCTGCAAATCCTGAGTCTCAGACTGCCAGCTCTCACAGCATTGTGTGAGATACTGCTTTGTGTCTTATTGACAATCTAGGTGAGTCCTGCATTCTACCAGATACAAGTCAGCTGCTAGTACACCCCTGTGGATACAGCTCTGTGCCATATTCTCAGTCTAGGTTATTCTCCATTCTTCCAGATACAAGCCAGCTACCAGTACTCCCATGTAGATGCTAAGTCCCAGCCTGCCAGCTCTCACAACATTGTGAGATGTTGCTTCATGCCTTATTGGCAGTCTAGATGAGTTCCCTGTTATACCACATACAAGCCAGCTACAATTATACCCCTGTGTATGCTAAGGCCCAGCCTGCCAGCTCTCACAACATTGTGAGTGAACATATCTCTACATCTTATTGACAGTCTGCATAGCTGCTTATGTTAGATGTTTAACTTCACTGCTGGCGGTGTGCCTGCAGACATTTTTTTGGGGTGTGGTAGATGTCTGTATAGGAATACTATGACCCCCCTCCCCACTTTGCTTCTCAGTTAGTGTCCACTCTTTCCTGGATATTAAACAGAGAAAGGCAGCTCAAAAGATTCCACAAAACAAATAACCACAAACCAAGGAATCCAAATTGGTCCACCTAAAATATGATGTATCACCAAAGGATATCTTGACCCACACAGTTTATTCAGCCTGATCCACACAAAGCAAAAAATAATAAAATAATAAAAGTTAAGCACAAATAAATAAAATTTGTATGCAATTTAGTCCTCATATGAAATAGGACTTCATCAGAACCTGAGTTAAACTGCTAAAAAGTAGATTTTGTAACAGTGAAATTAGGTCACATGACCAGATGTAATCTAATTGTTTGACTACATTACCATCATAGTAAAAAAATGTATACCTCAACAATCAATAACAATGAACATGAATGGTATATATATATATATATATATATATATATATATATATGGTTCTACCTCACATAAACGAAACACCACAACACCGACAACGCAATCACCGAAACCAAATAACCGACAGTACAAAAACACAAAATCCCACATGCCCGACAACGAAATAACCGACGGTACACAAACACGAAACTTCATACACTTCACACACCACAATCAACAAACAAAACACATTCCCCGTCCAAAAACCACATACACAACACAAGCACACCAAAATCCATACAAACCCACACTAAACCTCACATACACAACTACCTACAACCCTAACCCAAACCCTAACCCAAAGGTCCGTCACTACCGCACACTTACCTGACCCGCTCCCTAACCCTAACTCACTTATCCCCCTAACCCAAACACAATCACTACCGACACTTACCTGACCCGGCTCCTAACCCTAACTCACTTATCCCACCCCTAACCCAAACACAATCACTACCGACACTTACCTGACCCGCTCCCTAACCCTAACTCACTTAACCCACCCCTATCCACACTTACCTTACTCGCACCCTAACGTCCGTCACTACCGCATACTTACACAGCCTTTTCCCATGTCGGCATCCTCGGCGTCGGTGCTTTCATCCATCGGGTCGGTCTTCTGCTTGTCGATCTTCTAGGTCCCGTCGCGTCGATCTTCTGCGCTGTCGATCTTCTGGGGCTCGCGATTTCCCTGTCGATGTTCCGGCGTGTCGTTGAAGTGAGGTAGAACCATAGATATATATATATATGTATATATATATATATGTTGTAATTTGTTTAAAAACTGTTTACCAGTTAATCACAACCTACCAAAAATGTGAAGATATATAAATATAAAATATGTCATTTAAATATTTAAATCCTAATTTATTTAAATATGTTTTCATTATAAATAAAAAATACAAAGAATTCATAAAAGTACATAAAAAGTACTACCTGAAACCTAAACAATCCTACTGAATACTCTAAGATGAGAAAATAAAAATAATAATAATTTTATAACTTCACTGCCCTCAGTTTTAAAAGTAGGATGATAGAAGTATTCTCATTTATCCCAGGGGCTGTAGTGGCATTTAGCTTCAATTGCCAATATAACTCCTTGCACTCAATACAAGTCTCCAAAGCATCCTCTAGGATTCCAAGTAATAATATCCAATATTCCAAATAAAAATAAGTTCAAACTATTGCAGGAAATAGAATGTCTGTGTAGATTATTTGTTTTATGATGTTTTATATCATAAATATGTTCATAAATACTTTTCTTTAATGGTCTCTCCAGCTTCCCACTTTAGAAGATGTAGCTACACTACATTTAACTATAAAATGAGACCACTACTATTACAATTGCCATATTTTAAAATTAATTTGTGTCCACCAATATCTTTTAAATGTTTTCTGAATCTTCCAATATGTATTTATATTGCTCATGTTTCCACATTTACATGTACCTTTCTTTTTACCATTCCCACTGGTTAAATAATTGTCACCTGTCTTTTCTAAAATAGCTTTAAGATTAAATAAGGATTTGTACACAAAATGGGATGAGTCACCAAATAACTTACAACGTTCATTGTTAGCTCTAAAAATCATCCATTTTTTTTTCAATTACATTTCTAACCTTTTCCATACCTATACTATATGGGAGAACAAAACCCCTTTCAAAATCACTGGGGCTTGGAGTGTTCACATCCACACTCATATATCTAAAGACCGTCCTAAAAGAGGTATGTCACTCCCCACCCTTGGATCACTTCCAATTTGCTAGGCCTTACAAATGATATAAGGTACCCCTTTTGAGAAACATGTTCTCTAAAACATTAGCCTCTTTAATAAACCACTCCTTCTTGGAGGTCATCCTAGCCAGTCTAGTAAACTGGCCCTTCACCAAATTCTTTTTATAATGTGGACGGTGAAAACTATCAAAGTGAAGGTATACATTAGAAAATGTGGGCTTCCTATAAATGACAGACTCAAAACTCCCTTTATCAATAAAAATAGTCATGTCTAAATCATTAATATTATTAGAATGGTAGGTGTATGTACATTTTAAAAAGTCAGTGGTGTTATTTATATAATCAATAAAATCATATATAAGATCCACAGTACTGTTCCAAAGAATGAATATCTTCAAGAAACCTGAAATAAAGTTTACAAAAAGGATAATATTTAGAGGTAAAAATAAAATTTGTCTTCCAAGACCACATAACTTGAACTTGTTTATAGGTTTCTTCTTCAGAATATATAAAGTTATTAAACAATACCAAACCCTTTAACTAATCAGTAGAGAAAATTGACCATTATCTACGGCTGAAAATTTAATAAGGGCATAATTGATTAATTCTAACCTGTGGTCCTTAGGAATGCAAGTAAATAAATATTCTGGTTTTCCTGGGATACCTACTAGGTGGTACTCTGTGAATACTAAGATCAGATTATTCTATACTGCTAGTGTGCACTTGGGTAAGTCATGTGGTTAATCCTATTACATTTTTAACAGCAGTATCCCCTGGGAATACCATCCTTATCACTGTTTCAATACTTCACTGTTAAACCTTCTGTATTACTGCTTTCATACATTATACCTCTGTCCTATGTCATTCTGCCTGGGATGAATCTAATTTAAATGCATAGCTTGCCTCACAGTTCTCATTCCTACAATCTCAGTATGATTTACTTGATTTAAACTCATATGCTGAACTTAGCTAGAGTACCATATGTAAGGTGCAATTTATTGTATCTTACTGCTTACAAAGATTGAACTTTATGGCTATAATTGTTGAGTCACTTAGGATCTGTTGTACTGTTTATCCTCTGCTGTTTTCCCTACTGTTTTATCTCTGCACTACACTGATTTCATCCTGTCTCTGCTACATTTTATATGTGTTTCTTTATTCCGCATTCTTATATTAACTCCTTGTTCTTCTTCTGTGCAGCTGATTTCTCCAGTCAACCAGATACAAGCCAATAGCTGTAATCGCCTGCAGATCGAAGGCTCAGTCAACCAGCTCTCATAGTGTAGTGAAAGAACACTACTTCAGGTCTGATAGACAGTTTAGGTAGTTCCTCATTTAAGTGCACTGTTGTTGGCATACCTGTAGATAATTGGTGGGGCTGTTGGTATACTTAGTTGTAGATGTTTGCATGAGAAAACTGTAACTCCCCCTCCTACTTTGCTTTTCAGTTGCTGCTCATTCTTTGTTGAGTTGCATTCAAGTCTTCAGCCTTCAGGCTTCCCTGGATTTCCTGCTGCATGTCACCAGTGCCATACCACAAGGTTCTGTGCTGGGCACCATACTGTTCAGAATTTATTTTTCAGAAGTCTAGGCAAACTTGGACTGCCTGTGGCTGACCAAGTTCGCTGATGATTGCATATTGGGAGCAATCACTGAATCCCCAAATTATGTTAATATACTGCAGACAGGGTTAATGTAGACAAATATTTGGAGCCAAAGCCACAGAGTAAAGCTAAATGCAAAAAAATGCATTATTATTCCCTTGGAGAAAGCTGACATACTTGCTAATTACATTATAGACAACACCCCCAAGTGTAGACCCAGTGGTACATGATCTGGGTACTCAGTTTGATAACAACCTGAACTTCGACCACCACGTATTCACAGTAGTAAGGAAATCCTTCTGTGTGGCACATCTTATAAATAAAGGCATCACATTTAGATCTAAGGATGTTATAATACCATTATACTTAGCCCTCATTAGACCAGTAACTGAGTACAATGCTCCCTTTTGCATGTACCTCAACAGACACCTGCAACAATTGGAGAGACCACTGAGGTTTCTCACCAAGAAAAAACAAGTCTTATGCGGAAAGACTGAAAGCCCTGTCACTATATTCTGTCTCCTATGGGTTGCTAAGGAGTGACCTGTGCCTGACTTACAGGGTAGTCTCTGACCTAGTCTTGATGGAAATGCTACACATTCATAAATCAAACTGCACAAGGGCCCCTCACTCCACGGATCTTAAACAATACTCTGACATGAACAGGTTATGCTGGAGAAATAGATACATCTCCCAGAGACTGCTGCTTCTCAGTAACAAGCTTCCAATTCACGTGAAGCAAAACACCTACCTGACCCTCTTCAAATGCAACCTAAATCATTGGATGGGTGACCGCAAATTCATTCCTGTGGTGGCTGGACAAAGGAAATTGGTATTAACTACTACAGATCCTTACCTCTGTGAACTTCACTTACCTAACCACTGACAATTGGGGCAACTCAGGGAAAAACATGGCTAGGCTTGTAAGCGGTCTAGGACCATTACCCGAATAACTTTCTATGGACCTATGAACCTATGAACTCTGCTAACATTGAGACACAGTAATGTCTGTGGCCAGTGTATGCTTTGACAAGCTGTATAGTCAATCATATTTTATATCAATTGTCATATTTCGCTTCAGTTTCCTGTAGAAATGTTGTCATTACATTTTTGCAGGGATTTTGAAAATTTACACTGCTGAGCAGATCAGTTCCTTTGGGTATGTACAAGTCCATAGGTTCATAGGTAGGTACTAGGCTATCGGCCCAAGGGCCTAAGTAAGTCTAGCCAACAAGGTTCCCTGGCTTACGCCACCCAAAAAAGTTATTTTCCTGTGCCTCTGTCAAGCAGAGCCACAGAAGTGATCCCCACAGTGTATTTCCTATTTCCCATCCACTCATCAAGATTTTTCTTGAAGAGTGCTAATGAGGAACTTTATTTAAAAATACAGCCCTGCCAGGGCTTGAATCCAGGACCCTTTATACTACTGTCAGAGAAACATGCCACTTGGCCATCTAGGCTGATTGGCTCCTGCAGGGAGGTGCAGGTGGGCCTACTTCTATAATCTCTCATCAGTATTCCCTGGCCACCCTACCTGTCACTACCTATATACACTCCTAACCACTCCCACTTTTTCACTCATATTCATTGCCTCTTAAACGTCCATGACATACCTTCTTTGGTTCAAACTTGAGTTCAAATAACCACTCCCCTTCTTCAAAAGCAACCATAATATGCATAAAACAACAAACTATATATATAACTAACTGCACATGTTTCTTTTAATTGCCCATACATCCAGAACATAGCTATTTCAGGCACAATTGGATGGAAAACAAACTAACCAATTTAAAACGTGAATTCTACAAAGGCACTATAATTAATTTCAAACCAAGATAGGAACCCTCCTATAAAAAGCCTGATACATACTAACAACACAATAGCACCCTGTCTACAAAAAAATCTTAATATATGTTCCACTGTATGTATTCTTTAATAAGCTGTACCTTTTACTACCATATGATGCTCATTAATACAGTTACCTTAAATGTTATACATCATCATCATCCTCCTCCTCCCATTCTGTTCTAAAATTCTTAACAAAACCCTCAAAGACTGTCCTTGACCAGTATATGTACCCAGTTCATTCACACTTACCCAACCCTCCCAAGAAACTAAACATTACAGTCCATCACACTAAAACCCACCAAAAGCCATAATATCCTACGGCCAATACCCAATTTCAATATTTCTCTTTCTTCAACCTCAGAAAAAAGACCTCTCTCACTCCAGAAATAAAAATTTCAGAAATTTTCTGGAAGGCTAAATTCCTTAATTAACATTTCACTTTTACAAACCTATACGGAATATAATTCATGCTCCACACTATTCCAAATCCCACATAACAGATCACAAATTGAATATACTAGCTTAAAAATTCCCTGTTTAATGCAAGTAACCTTCTAAACAAGATATAACAATTACAAACTTCCTTGGTCATATACAGTTCAGCCGTAGTAAGGATTTCTGAATCAAGGGTCAAATCAGACACTCCCAACCTCAGCCAGAACTCCCCCAATGGTAACTACCCAATTAGCACCAGACCCGGATAGAAAATGGGGAAGGGATGCTTTCACTAATCAAAAGCCACATAAATGTGTTCCAAAAGGGACAACACACAACTACAGATGACCATGGCTCTAACTGGCCAGCCATGAAGATATATAGTACGCTCTGATTCGCTTCTTCTTGAAGTCACTTACCTCTCACACATACAGACCTCACTAAATGCAGACAGTGGCTTAACCAAATCAAGAATCTGTTTAACCATCTCAAAAGCATCATAATTCTAAGAGATTTGAATGTAAGCTTCTTGGGCCAAGCACCACAGATGCATTAGATTTCTTGACTGATCTTGGACTTACGCAACTAAAGTGACTAGAAGACCCAACCTTTAACTGAGTAACCATTCACTCCTAAACCTGCTGATAAACATACAAAGTAAAACCTGAGAAATCAAAATTCTACAAAAGTCACATGGAATATTATTTTCATTAAGTAGCAGAAAGTATACAAAGAACTAAGCCAACACAGGAATTGAGAAAGGAGATTCTGGTGATACTGATGACTGCAATTAGGGGGTACAGAGAATAGGCAAGAGAGGGAGCTGGAATTTACTGTAGGAAGCTGGCAAAGGAACCAAGGAATTAGGAATTAATAATTAGAGGGAAAGGTAATAGAATGGGAAGAAGCCAATAAGATATTTGGATTGCAAGTAGTGATTGCCTTCCCTATCAGAGATTGATATTAGAGTATAGACAAAGAGAAAGGGATGGGGGAATCCTAAATGAAAGACCTGCGCTGGCAGAGTTTTTAATTGTATCTAGTACAGAAGTTTCTGATAAAAAGGGGATAGTTAATAGGGCATATAAAATATTGCATGATAACTATAGGAAACAATCAGAAGATTTCAGAAAAGATTGGGAAGAGAATGGAAGGACATGTGTATGGCTCCCAAATATGCAACAAAATTTAGAAGATTTAAGATTTTTGCCTGGAAATGTTCACATATATAGTTTTATACCCCAAGCAGACTCCAAAGATTTTTTCCTGAGGAAGATGGCAAATATTGGAGTTGTAATAGGGAAGAAAGAGGTGCATGGGAGCATACTTTCTTGGAATGTAATGAGATGATGGCCTTAAAAATCCCATGCAGAGTACTCTGTCCAGAATATTAGATGAGTAAATGAGTGTAACTCAGGAAATTACTTTTTTGAGCTGGGATATAGGATCTGAATTGTCTTGACATAGTAAGACCTTATTAAGTTTAATTCTGGTGGCTGCCAAAAAAGCAATTGCTAGAAAATGGAAATCATCTAAATCAACTATACTTGAAGTAGTGAATATTGTAACAGAGATAAAAGAACAGGAAGTAGGATCCTTAGAAAAGGGTATGAGTAAATTGCATATAAAAAATGTAAATTGTGGGAACAATACATGCAGGAAAATGTTTTAGAGGGGAATGAGGTTTAAGAGAAGGTAGGGACTGAACAATTTATGTAACATTGTTTTGACTATATGGTACATAACAATATATGTGATGTATAACATTTGTAAATGTAAACTTTTTATTATGGTTTTATTACTTTTATATACGTGTAAGTTTGCCTACGTCACAAGTGATAATTCAATAAAGGTGTTAAAAAAATCAAAATCAAAATTCTACCTCCCTAATTCAGTGCCACTGCCTCCTAAAATTCACCCTAAAACACAGAGTGGATTTCAACCCTAAAATAAAAATAAAAATAAAAAAAAACAAAAAAGCACAAGCTTAAACAATGAACTGGTTACAACAAACTGGTCCCCACTACTAAAGAGAACTCACTCACTTCATATAATTTTGGGTTTACAAACACTTCTGTATCATCTTCAGAACAAATCACCCTAAAGTAACTTGATTACCAAAAAAACAATTAAAATAAGTGGCTTACCAAAGACCTCAAAGTTCTCTACAAACTAAGAGACACATCATGGAAAATGCTATTAACACCTACCCACTTCAGAATATATAGAAAAATTTGTTCAATTAGAAACCTTGCTAGAAAGCCATTAGAAGGCACAAATAAAAACTTCCTTAGGAACAAAATAAGTATCTCTTAAAAGTAATAAAAACAATTCTGGGGCCTTATTAGACATATCACCAGGTGGTGCAGTTCAAACATCCTTAAAATGAAGACAAAATTGCTATAACCTCCATGTTTCTCTCATCTGTTTTTCGTAAAGAATTCTCCTTTTCCCTACCTCTAAGTCAGCCAAATTCCCACATACCTTATAGAAAACCCACACTGTACATACTTCAGGCTACTTGAAAAGCATCATAGCAAATAGCATTGAAAAAATGAATGATCATATTTCCTCCAATACATGTCTTGAGGCATATGTCCTGCTACCACGGTTCATTGTACTGTATAAAGTATACATCACATGTCCCTGCAGCAATTCTATAATCTGTGCCTCACCACAAGCACGATGCCAGCAGAATGGAAGTAGCCATAGCAAAGACAATACCTAAACTACTCAAACCAGAAAATGGACAACTTCTGGCCTAACTAAATACTACCAACACTAGTGAACATATTTGAAAATGTGGTATCCACACAACTAACTGGGAGCACAAAAAGTACAGTGTCCTATCCCTCCAGCAATGTGGATTCTGGTCTGGGTATAGTACCATGACCGTATTCTTTGTCATAACAGATGATATTCTCTGTAATATGGACAAAGGCCATTTTTATTCACTTTCTAAGGTCTTTGATCTAGTTACTCTTTCTTCACTGTTCCCGAAGATCAGATGGAGTTCTGACGAGGGCAAAAGCACTCATCTTTTGTTTTTACTTAATAAACCGTCAGTTAAACAAGCAATTCCAGCTTGAATCCTGTTTTCTTGTTTTTAATGAGAATGCAAGGTGATCTTTAACACAGCTCTTACATTAGTATTTGTGACAACAGTCTACTTTACCAAGTTGTATGTTGATATCGTCCCTGTACAACTAGTTTTCCCTTTTTCTTCATTTGTTCTTCCTTAAGGAAAGTGTTTACTACCCTTGAGGTTGGAAACTACATTTCCTTGGTACTAGGTTTTGCTGTTTGTATATATAAACACGCACACACACACACACACACACACACACACACACACACACACACACACACACACACACACACACACACACACACACATATAAGCAGTTGTTGATGGCTCACCTCATTGCATCACAGTATAACCAACTATACAGTTACTTGAAATTACATCTAAAAAAGTGATGTTGTAGGGCAGGAAACCCCCTCCCCATACCCTTATGAGCGGATGTACCCTCTGTCCTCAGCTATTTTTGTCCTTATATCACTGCCTACTGAACTCACAGCAGAAGGTCTCACCCACCACCATACTCAAGTGCAACCATACATATACATTTCTACAACATTCTTACACACATAAAACACACACACATACGCGCACACACACACACACACACACACACACAGACACACACACACACACACACACACACACACACACACACACACACACACACACACACACACACTCTACCCTCAAGTACGCATACATATCAATTCTAAAAGCACTCATACTGCATTTAAACACACACAATTTCTTACACCTTCTAAATGTAAACAGCGGAAGCAAAAAAGCCAGTGATTCAATGGTTAGGAATCAACAAAATGACCTAATGATTTGTCATTTTGACAAAATAAACTATTGACAATCCCAGCTGTAACCATGTTTGTGTGTGTGTGTGTGTGTGTGTGTGTGTGTGTGTGTGTGTGTGTGTGTGTGTGTGTGTGTGCTCGTGTGTGCTTAATCCACCTTGGTCTAACTTTCCCATTAACTTTGCTAATAGATATTATTTAACATAATATTTATTTTGTTAGTAGTTTCTCACAGGCTGAACCTGAAAATGGCTGATAATGGTTCATTTAGATCATGTTTCGAAATCAGTTAACAAATTAAAAAAATAATAAATAAACACAGGGAGACTGCTTCTCTCCAGCAATCTTTTTCCCTTGCCTTCCTTATTGTGCTTTAAAAGTAAGTAAATAAATAACAGAAGGCAGCCATTTGACTCCTTAATTTGGTTACAGACCATTTATGAAAATGTAGCTAGCATTTTTGTATTTTCTGGATGAGTTTAAAGTATTTTGGACTTGATTAAAAGTGCCTGTTGTGAACAATGATATTTCTGTAAAGAATTCATCCAGCATTCAACCTTGTAAAAAAATATATATCTGCACTCTTTAAAGGAAGTATGCTCTGCAAAAAATTATTTTTTGTGTTGACTTTTCAATATGTATCAGCTGGTTACAAGTCAAAGCATTGCATTATCATGGGATATGCTCTGTGGACTTATCTAAACTGGTTTGTAAACTCTGCTTAATTAAACTCCACCCATACAAGCCTTAAGAAGAAAGTCATAAGTCAGAAATTTCCTTATGCCTGCATTGTGCATTTTCTTTGCACTTACTTTTTATAGACAGATAGATATTTATAGATGTTCTTCTTTCGGCTTTTCCCAGTTAGGGGTCGCCACAGCAGAACTTCGGTCCGCTAATAATTGGCAGTAGATTTTTTTTACGGGTGCCAAGGTGCCAGCTCGACACCCAACCTACAAATGAGAATACAGTGGGATTTAAGTGCTGTATAATTATTCGGCGAACTGTTTTTTGTCTGCATGTGTTATTGTGAAAATAATTACAGAAAAACTCCCCTCAAAGACAGTTGGAATATCATGACAATGATTGTATATACAGCCACACACATGCATGGGCATGCACACAACAACACACTGACTGAAACACACACACACACACACACACACACACACACACACACACACACACACACACACGGCTGTCCCTAGGGATATACAAATGAGGGGACAACTAGGGTATCCTTCTTGCCATGGGCACTTTTCTGATTATTTTATTCATTTATTTTTATTTCAAAAAGCTACTACCTGCCATAGCTGATTTACAGTTATTAAGCTACTTCTTGTTTTGTCTGCTTAAAGCTGAAGGCTACAGTGCCTGTTCAAAACTGCATCCCCTCCCCATTCTCCGCTCTGCCTCAGATCAACTCACTGATGCTTCTTCATGCTAACCAACTGGCTGTGTTTTGTTAAAGTAAATTTAATTTAAAAAAGCACTGCAGGAGTTTGCCTACAGAACAACCTTTGATTTGTGAACAGTTATTTTCTGTTACTTTTTATGATTATATATGAGCCTATTTTGTTGGGACAGTACCTGAAGAGAGGTGTACATGTTATTAACACTATAGGCACTGTGTGCTCTGCAAACAAACATAAAACCTATTAAATTCTTTTCACCAATTTCAGAGCATAACTGAGAACACATACTAAGAAATGTCTTATTAGCAAGAAATCAGTTTTACAACTGCCTGTCTTACAGCTACTAATCTGTCATTGCTTCTGTTTTTGTTGAAAGAGCATTTTTGTTTATGGAGTACTGACACTACCACATATTGCTTGTTTGTGTTCAGAGGTCCTGAAGGGCAGGCAGGGAGTACAGTATATAAAGAATACTCCAAACTATCTCTCTGATGGGCAATTGTATCTGGTAAGTAAACGGCTTTATTTCTCACTGTATGTCTGTACAGACTGACATATGGGTGACCACACACACACACACACACACACACACACACACACACACACACACACACACACTACTGAGAGACTGCTACAGGGCTTAGAAGACTGCTAGTCTTCATGAAAGAATACTTCATCTTATTATTGAGACCTCATTCTTAAGTTCTTTATAATGTTCTTTATTTTTTTTTGCAAGCCTTCTCTGAAATAGGCTATTAATAGATGTTGTGTTGATTTTTTAAGGTATTAAGAATTTTTGTCCTAATTTCATCTTCATTTTTTCTTTCTAGTTAAAAGGTGTATGTGTGTGCGTGTGTGTGTGTGTGTGTGTGTGTGTGTGTGTGTGTGTGTGTGTGTGTGTGTGTGTGTGTGTGTGTCTATGTCTATGTATGTGTGCATATGCATATGGTGTGCGCATACACTTGGAAAAGTGTAGGAGTTTGGCATGGCTGGATGCCAGGAGATCCCAGTTGGCAACAAACCCAAGTATCATTCACCTGGATGGCTGAAGTTATGGTCCTGTTGCTCTGTTGGTGGCTTAACAGGCAGGACTGCCAGTCATATGACTTGAGTCACACCAGAAGGCACTACATGTTGCTGAGGTGGTCACCGAGTTGTCAGTGCACTTTGGCAGCCACCACACTCCACATCTGATGCTAGGAGACCCTGGGGGACTCCTCCAGTTCACTTTCAGGAGAGTAGCCTTAACCCCCCCAAGAAGTAGACATGTAGGGTACTATTGATCTTTCTAATCACCTCAAACAAAAGGGAATATTGTTCCCCTTCTGAGGCAGCAGCAGCTAATAGTGACCGAGGTGAATGCAGCCTCACCTTATCTTCTGTAACTGGACCTGCAGAGGGACAACACAAGGGAAAAATCATCACACATCCTAGAAACATAATCACAGCTGTACAGTAACCTGACAGAGATGTAATACACATTCTGCTCCTGGGAGAGGTACTCTTATCTTTTGTGGCACTCAGACATAGTCAGTGACCACTGTTCCTCTGCTGGAAATATGTACTCAAGTATACATGTCAAGCAGTTAAGGTACTAGAAGATTATGGTACTGAGAAAAGAATGCTTACAGTGCATTTCAGGACCCATCTCCTGACACTCTGCCTTCCTTTGCTGGAGTAGGCCAGGGAAGTGCTACTTCAAATTACCGTAGGATTGTAGGATCATAGGAAGTTACGAGGGTATTGGCCCTGAGGCCCTCACAAGCCTAGCCAATAATTTAGCCCATGTTCTGACAAGTCAGCACCCAATGCCCCTGTCCAGCAGGGACACAGGTGGAATCCCAGGGGTGCATTTTCTGGTTCCCATCCAGTTATCCAGGTTGTGCTTAAAAAGGGATAATGAGGTACTCTGCTTGATGTGGAGGGGGAGTCTATTCCACAGAAGGGGGAGTCTCTGGGACAACAAATCTGTCCTGCCAAAATTCCTATTGCTGTCACAGACCAGGTTGAGGTCACGCATGCAGGTTATTCAAGTGGAGCTTGACTTGCTGATATACAGCAGTCCCATCAAGACGGGGTCTGAGATTGCTTTGTATGCCAGACAGAGGTCGCTTCTGAGGAGTTTGTATGACACTGAGTAGAAGGCAGGGCTTTTAGCCTATCTGTGTAGGGTGAGGGGGGAGGGTGGCATAATGGTTAAGGTGTTTGCCTTACAAACACAAGGTGCAGGGTTTGAGTCTCACAAGGGATAATTGGCTAGGCTTAAAAATGGCTCGCAAGGGCAGTTAGCCTAGTACTAATCTACGAACCTCTATGAACCTAAGATGTTTGAGGCCCTGGATTCTCCTGGTGAGGAACTTTTGTGGTCTCTCCAGCTGCTGCATGTGCTTTGAGAGGTACATGCCGAAAGGGGCATTGTACTCAATAATGGGTCTTATAAGGGAAGAATAGAGGGATGTTGTGACCTACTTGTCCCTGGATGAGATACCCTTACTAATGAGGTGGGCCATGTAGAAAGCTTTCCATACAATGGAGGCAACATGCTGGTCAAAAATAAGTTTGCTGTCAGCCTGGGTGCCCAAGTCCCTCATGACTGATTGTGTGCTTAAGACCTTGCTATTAATGTGATCATTTGTGGGGAAGTCACTCTCCCCAAAGGGGATGATGATGATGCATTTTTTGGCATTCGGTTTGAGGCTATATTTCTGGCAATAGTCATTTGTTTTGGTGAGACCGTCTTGGAGGATGTCCACGTCACTAGGGGAATTGATGACAGGGCCCCAGCTTACAATCATCTGCAAACCTGGTCAGCCATAGCCCACTGGTTTTTGTCTGCACCTCAGAAAAGTATATCTCAAACAACAGAGGCCTCAACACCAATTCCTGGGGTACATTGCTCATTATAGGTCTACTGCTTGAGGTGGTTTCCCCAATTTTGACAAGGTGGATTCTATTAGTGAGGCAGTTTGCTACCCATCTAGTAACATATGGATTGATGCCTAGTTGAGAGAGTTTATCTGTTATACCCGAGTGGGGAATAGTATCGAAGGCTTTGGCCAGGTCAAGGTAGTCGGTGTGCACCGTCTTCCCCTCGTCCATGGCTTTATTGACTGTCTCAAAGAAGTCGACCAAATTTAACAGGCATGACCTCCCCTTGATGAAACCAAAATGTGTGGGATTGAGTGCTTGGAAGTTGCCAATATCCTTGTTAATGAGGTGCATGATAATCCATTCCATGGCCTTGCAGATCAGGCAAGTTCGGCTGATGGGTCTATAATTTACTGGATTGGTGGATGCTCTACCTTTGTGCAGAGGGATGACAGTGGCTGTCTTCCACTTGGCTGGGATGAAGCTGGTACTCAAGGTTTGGTTGAATAGGGTGCCTAATGCTGCTGCAAGTTCCTGCCTGAGTTCATGTAGGATGCAGCCTGGGATGTTATTCGGTCCCATGGAGGCTGTATTTTTTGCCTTTGAGAGGGCAGTGATGACTTGCTCCCTAGAGATAAGGGGAGGGTGGCAGGAGCTGAGGATGTAGTGATTTACTGATGGGGGGACAGAGGGGTGAAGTTTTCACTGAACCTGTCTGCCAGCAGATTGACTATATCTACAGCATTTGTGTATGTGTGTTCTTGACCACCAGTTCTGAGCAGATCTGAGTGTTTCCTTTGAGATTGCAGACATATGTGAAGAAGGCCTTATGATTGTATTTAGTAGATGTGGCCAGGTTGGACTCAAAGTTTGCTTTGGAGGATTTCACTAGTGCTCTTATTTGCTTGTTCAGGCTAAGTAGAGATTGCTTCCAATTTGGCACCTGCTCCTTCTTGGTCCTGGACAGCAATTTTTCCTTTTATTATAGAATTTATTTATTGCAGATGTCCACTAGACAGGTTTGCTCTTACTTGAGGAGGATGATTTTGTCCTGTCGGGTATCCCTGATTCCATGCAGCTATATAAATGCTTGTATAGTACTTTGGTGTAGGTTTGGACATATGTGTCAGTTCCTATGGAGGGGGCTGTGAAACTGTTTATACTTTCCCTCATGAGGTCATAATCATCTTTGGAGAAGTTTTTTTGTTTGACCCTAGCTGGGGGGGGGGGGGGTCGGGGGAGATGATGACTTCGAAAGTGACTGCTTTGTGGCAGATCTTACCAGGGAGGATGACACTGTAGGGATGCTGCAGTGGTTACTTATGTTAGTTAATACCAAGTCCAAGATATTATCACCTCTTGTGGGGGTGTTGACCAGCTGGTTCAAGGCATTTGCACTGGCAAAATCAAGGAATCTCTGGGCATCTGTGTTTTGGCATGAGTATTTTTTCCAGCCTATAGCTGGATAGTTAAAGTCGCCCAGGATCAGGGTAAAGGGTTGAATCTTGATAGATTCAAAGAGGTCCAGATAGGTGGAGTGGGCATCTAGAGTCAAAGTTGGGGGCCTGTAGCTAGCTATAATTTGAATAGGGGTCTTGTCAATGGTTACCTGCACCTGGACTGTCTCTTGTGCAACATATTGTTTGAGCAGCCTGGATGTGTGTATGTCTTTAATATATATTGCAACTCCACCTCCTTTTGCCTTGCTACCCACAGTTTGGGGTCTGAATGTATGATAGGATGAGTAACTTGGTATGGTTGGGGTGCTCTCTGCAGTTTTGAGCCAGGTTTCTGTGACTCCCCAAATGTTAGCATCTTCCAGGGTTAAGAATGTTTGCAATGAGTGCAGTTTCATGTTTAGACTCCTAGCATTTAGTAGCATGACCTTTAATTTGCATTTTGATGACATTTTCATGTTAGTAGTTTTGACCTCATGGCATTGACTAAAAAAGGCACTATGGGAGAGGCCAAACCTTTGCCAGAAGCCTGAAGCTCAACATAGACAGATGCAGGCCATCACTGGCAAAGCATCGTGGTCTGTTGATCATGTCTTCCCAGGCTGTCCTGTACTGGATCCCCTTGGAACCAGCGACTAAGCCAATTGTTAAAGTCAATCATTTTCTGTTTATTTTGAGGCATCATTCTGGGTGATGGTAGAATGCTGCTTAAGGCTAGGAACATACCTGCCTGGGACACATATTCAGCGAGCTCAATCATGTCTCTCTTCATATAGTCCAGGGAGGTATGTCTCAAGTCATTCATGCCAACAAAGACTATGACAGAGTCATAACAGTACCTGTCATTGAGAGATTTGACTGCATGGGTGATATGGTGGATTCTGGCACCTGACAACTAACCGTGACTTTCTCCTTATCCAGCCTGGTGAGGGGGACATCTGTGTGCCTCACAATGGAGTCTCCTATGACTAATATGTTGGGTTTATGTTTAGGCCTTAGTGGCTGTGAGACACAGGTGTGTGGACTATTTGTGGTGTGTGGAGTGGTGGGTAGTGGAGTTCGCATGTGTTTTTGCCTTGGAGGTCTCTTTTGTTTGGATATGTTTTTGTTGAGGACCTCCACATATGTGGGTGTGTGTTGTGTTGGTGTGGGTGGTGTTTGAGTTGTGGTGTTTGCATTGACAACCTTCTCAGTGCCAGATATACTGGCTTATGAGGGAGAGAGCATAGACTCTAGGTTCTTAATGCATCTCTCACAAATTGTGTTCCTAGGTGGTATTAGACGGTTGTATGTGTACATGAGGCAGTTGCTACACTGTCTCAGGATGTCCATATCAGTACCAGTACCTGTGTAATGCTGGTGACATCACTCACCATGGCAGCCAGCTCATAACAGACATGTGCAAAAACCATCATAAGTGTTTAGCAGGTACTCCCTGATGGTCCTCTGCAGAAAGAACTGGAAATCCTGTTTTCTTTGGCACACATATCTGGAGTCCTTCATGCAAGGAACAAAGCACAATACATTGCAAAAGACAGATCTGCCATGGAGCTGTAGACCACTGACAATGAAGCAGCTTAATTAGGCAGAGAAGTTTTTTTTTCTGGATGAAGAAAGTGGCTCCTCATACACGGGGGTAGCTTGGATGTGAGAGCAAGAATAGAAGCAAATGCATGTGTGTCGGCAAGCTAGTAATGTTCATTGCAACACAGTATAGCACAGTCCACTGCATGTTTGAAGTGAAGTACAGACCAAAGCCTAGCTACATATATGTCTTTTTAGACACCTCTGGAGGGTACGGTCCCTAACTCCCCACTATTTCCTAGAGTATATGGCTACTTTCTTTACCTTCTCACAATCGTATATCATCTCTTAACTTTGCAGTCACCTGTTTTTGTGTCCCCCTCCCCCAATTGCACTTTATTTTGCTTTTGCCTCTTCTTAAAAGTACTCAATTGTATTTATTCTGCTGCATTTATTACTGCTTGTTAGTAGCCTGATTAAATTGTAACTGTTATTCTAAGCCGTTGGTTGAAGCACTTGGGCTTCAGACCAGTTGTTTTACATTAGGAAGGTTTGTGGTCTGCACTGTTGTGGCAGGACAGGTAGCTTACATCCTTCTAAGTTGGGAGTTGCTGATTGAAGGCATAGTATCTGTCATTCTAAAGAGTGTATTAGTTCCGGTTTAAGCACTTGGGCTTTGGGCCAGTTATTTTACATTAAGAAGGTGTGGTCTACACTCTTGTGGGAGGAGAGGGTAGATTCTGCCCTTCTGAGCTGGGAGTTTCTGGTTAAAGGCTTATTGTGCCTGCTTATTTGAACTGTTTCATTCTGAAATTGGTACGCTTTGTTTGCTGTAGCATAGACTAAATTCAGACCTGCTGAATCTAGCTTTGTTTGTATAACTTGAGCACTAATCCAGACCATCTTTTTTGGAGAAGGTTCCCCTGCACCCTAGTGACAGGAATGTGCAGTTAGAACTTGTCTGATTGAAGACTGATGGAACAGCGCTCAGTTTTTAGCTTTTTATTGGTTAATTTGTTTTTCAGTTTGCTCATTTGCTACTTCTTCTACTTCTTCTTTCGGCTTTTCCTGGTTAGGGGTTGCCACAGCAGATCACCTGTCCGCTCATGATTGGCAGCGGAGTTTTACAGTGTCGAGTTGCCAGCCTGGCTCCCAACTTTCCACAGAATGCATACACTCACACTTAGGGCCAATTTAGAGTGTCCAATCCTCCTACAGCATGTCTTTGGGATGTGGGAGGAAACCGGAGCACCCGTAGGAAACCCATGAGACCACAGGGAGGACATGCAGACTCCGCACAGAAGGCACCCCAGCCGTGGATCGAACTGGAGAACCTCTTGCTGTGAGGTGGCAACACTAACCCCTGCACCACCGTGGCCACCCTGCTCATTTGCTACTGTTATATATAAAAAAAAAAAACACTTTATGCATTGCCGCTTAGCTAGGGTTAAACTATTCCTGGCGCCATAAAGTCTGCTCTTCAAATTTTCCCTTAGAACTAGACAGTTTTTTAGTTTTAGTACTCAAATCTGTTTCTTTGAGCTCAGCACTTTTTCAGAACTTGTTGTAAGCACTAAATAAGCTACAGATTACTACAACACTCAATTGTCCTCACTTGTCTAGAGGAAAACAGTTTTTAGCACTTATTAAATAAGCACCTATCCAGGCATGTTTAAGGGTCAGGTCCTGGTGTTTTCCCCTGTCTACCTGATGAATCTGGGCATCTTGGGGCAATGCAGAAAATGCCTCATGTACACAGACAACCCTCTCCTCCTACCACCCAACACTACAACCTGTGAGAGATGCACTTAAATAGCCAAACTGGAAGCAAGTCTCTCTTCACCCAAAACTGGATTAGACAGTCAAGAGGAGAAGGTAAACACTTGCACCACACCACACTCATCACATAGTCACTCAAAACCTACACCACCAAAACACACACATAGCAACACAAAACATACACCTACATTCATGGAGGCTCTCGATTAAAATCTGCTCAAGCAACAGAGACCTCCAAAGCAGAAACGCATGCATTGCCCATGCTGGTGTGAATGACCTGAGACATACCTCCCTGGACTACATAAAAAGAGACATGGAGGAGCTATCCGATCTTGTAGGCGAAGCAGGTATGACCCTAGCCCTTAGTAGCATCCTGCCATCACCAAGAATGATACCACAGTACAAGGACAAAATGATTGACTTCAACAATTGGCTAAGCTCTGGTGTCACTCTAAGGGGATCCAGTATCTGTCTGCTTGGGATGACATGATCGACAGACCACAATGCTTGGCCTGCACCTGTCGCCTTTGGGATTCCATATACTGGCTAAGGCTCTTGCCACTCCTATAGTGCCTTTTTAGGCAAGGTTCAAATGACAAATTCACCACCGTAACAGGTACAAGCAAGCAAAATCTGAGGGTAATGCTACTCAATGCTAGAAGTCTAAACCTCAAAATGCATTCAGTTTCAACTACCCCACCATTAACTGGGAAAACTACTCATGTACCAACTCTTTTGCTAAATGTTTTCTGGAATTTAGAAATTCTAACTCCTTGGATCAACTTATCCACACCCTCACCAGGGGCAGCAATATCCTAGACCTGGTCATTACCAACATGGGCAACTGGCGTTCCATACCAGAGGTCAATTCCTTGTTGGTCATATCTGACCATAAGCTAATCAGCCTAGACATCCACTCCCCATTATGGAAACCACACTTCTTAAGATAGAAGTGGCAAACTTCACAACACCCATGCAGATGGACAATAGAGGTATGACTGCTGAATCCTACACAAATAAATGCACTTTATAAGCACTTACACGAGTGCATGGATCGTGCTATCCCTAACAGAACCAAGATGCTATCCTCCAAGAGCAGTATGGTTCCTCTATGTGCTAAGGAACTGGTTTAGGATTTGCAAGGTAGTCACCCTGTACATCACTGGAAGGTCCCTGTAGCTAAAATGCTTAAGGCTACATATACATCTGTATCTGTAGGAATAAGCATACCATACAGCTTCTTCATTTCAACTTGTGGGTGATTAAGATCAGCTAGTTCCCTTACATTAACCCTGCCCAGGTGGAAATGGTCCATAATCTGTTGGTCTGTGATATGGTGGTATGCAAAGTTCAGACTGTATCTTCTAGATTGGTGTGGATGATCACTGCTCAATATTTCAGGCACTGGCTCTGACGGCAGTTCCCAACACATGTTGCTGTGCCATTATAGGTTTATAGGTTAATAAGTGATTAGTAATCTAATGGCACAAGAGCCTTTACAAACATAGCCAATAATACCCAGATAATACCCATGCTTTTCGGCCACAAAACTTGGACCGAACCACAAAAGGAGGGGGAGTATCAATATTCGTCGAAGATACCCACACCTCCAGGTTGGTAGCACAGCATGAAGCATCAGAGACTATCCATGTACAACTAAAAGTGGGTAAAACTGCCTTCCAGTTTATAGCCTGCTACAGACCACCCTCCCAAACCCAGGAACCCCACTCGGCTTTAACACTGGAAAAGAAATAAATATGAAGGTCTCTCCAAACACCATTATATTGGGCGACTTCAACTACCCAAACATAGACTGGGAGCATTACTCTAGCTCCAACACCCTAGCCCAAAGGTTCCTAGAATTTATAAACTCAAATGCTATGGAACAACTTGTTACCACTCCCACAAGAGGGGAAAACATACTGGACCTGATCATCACCAACATGGGGGCTCTATGCTCCAGACCAGAAGTGTATCCCTCACTGGTAAGATCAGACCATAAACTAATCTCACTGGATATTCACATCCCGACCCCACCCCCTTCCCAGAAAACCACAGTGAAAAACTTCTTTAAAGCAAATTTCACACTCCTCAAAACAGAGGTGGAATCCTTCAAAGCCCCCGGGCCTGTGGAAAATACGGCCCAGACCGCAGAATCCTTTATAAACGCATTCTATGAACACCTTCAGGAATGCATGGATCATGCAATCCCAAATAAAACCAAGACCCAGTCCTCCAAAGGCAGGCGTCCTGTCTGGTGGACCCCAGCCATAAACAAACTATACAATAGAAGGAGGAAGCTACTACATGATAGAGCAAAATCCCAAAAAGGGAAGGCATCTCTGATCAGTATTAGCAAAAAACTACGGGCACTCATAAAATCGTTTAAGGCCAGCTTCGAGAGAAAAATTTCACAGGACACTAAGGATAATCACAAGGCTTTCTTTAGTTATGTTAGGAACCTGGGTGGGAATTCCCAGATATGCTCAGAATTAGTCCAAAATGACAAAAAATACACCGAACCCACAGACATTGCCAACATCCTAGCTGACAGGTGCAACGCAAACGTCTCCCCACCAAAAGGGCAAATATCTATCCCAGCAGAGTGCTGCCCCCTGATATCTCAGATGCTCAGGTAAGAGCCGCCCTCTCCAAAGCAAAAAACACAGCATCAATGGGACCAGACAGTGTCCCCGGGCTGCGTCCTACATGAACTCCAATAAGAGCTAAACCCAAACATAAAACTACTGTTCAATCTCAGCCTTACTACAGGATATGTACCCAAAGAGTGGCGTACAGCAACAGTGGTCCCTCTCCACGAAGGTGGTGCCTCAACGGATCCTGGAAACTATCGCCCCATAAACCTGACTAGCTTGATCTGCAAAGCTATGGAAAGGATCATCATGGACCTCATAAATAAAGATATTGGGGACCTACAGACACTGGATCCTAGCCAGTTTGGCTTTGTTAAGGGCAGATCCTGCCTCTTAAACCTGGTCGATTTCTTTGAAACAGTCACCAAGGCCATTGACAAGGGGAAGGTGGTCCACACAGCCTACCTGGACCTCACAAAAGCCTTCGATACAATACCCCACTTGGGCATTATAGATAAGCTCATCAGCTTAAATATAAACCCCTATGTCACTAGATAGGTTGCAAACTGGCTCAAGGACAAAACCCACATGGTTAGAATTGATGGAGCCATGTCAGACTCCAAACCAGTTACAAGTGGCGTCCCACAAGGCTCAGTCCTGGGACCTCTCTTGTTCGTTATATATTTCTCGGAGGTACAGGCCAACACGGAAGGACTGTGGCTGACCAAGTTCGCAGATGACTGCAAACTAGGCGCCATAATCGACTCTCCAGCCAACACAAGCATCCTACAAAAGGGCCTCATAGAAACAGACAACTGGTGCCAGAGCCATGGCCTCAAGCTAAATGCCAAAAAGTGTATAGTCATCCCCTTTGGCAAAAACAAAGTGCCCACAAATTACCACATAGGTGGCAATCCATTAAGTACAGAAGAAGTAATTAGGGACCTGGGGACCCAAGTTGATAGCAATCTCTCATTTAAAAACCACGTGGCCAAAGTGGTTAGAAAAACATTTTATATTGCCCACCTAATCATGAAGGGATTCACATCTAGATCAGGGGAGGTCATCGTGCCTCTTTACTCATCCCTCATCAGGCCCATAATTGAGTACAATGCCCTTTTGGGATGTACCTTACCAGACACCTGCAGCAACTGGAAAGACCCCAAAAGTACCTCACCAAGAGGATCAAAGGGCTCAAACAGATGCCATATGCTGCCCGGTTAAAGAAACTCCAGCTCTACTCAGTGGCATACCGCCTGCTCAGAGGCGATCTGTGCCTGATGTATAAAGCCATGTCCAACCTGGAATTAATGGACATGCTGCACCTCAGAAAATCCAAATCCCATCGAGCTATGCGCTCAAGAGACTTGAACCTCAGCACTGAAATAAATAGGACATGCTGGAGGGACAGATTCATAACCCAGTGGTTCCCTTCACTCTGGAATAAAATCCCAGTCCAGGTTAGGCAGAGTCCCTCATTGACTCTCTTCAAGAGGAATCTTGATGAGTGGATGGGAGATCATAGGTTTACCCCGGGTATCACTTCTGTGTCACTGTTAGACAGAGGCACAGTATACTAACCTCGAAAAAGGGCATAGCAAAATTCATTTAAAATGGGTGGCGAAAGCCAAACACACTCTGGCTAGGTTTATAAATGCCCTAGGGCAGATAGCCTAGTATGAACCTATGAACCTATGAACCTATATGACAATATTATATTTTAATTCCGCAGACATGGGATAGGGTGGTATCAGGGTAGTGGATCTTTGAGTGTTGGAGACCTCAGTCATTTTACAGACTGTCTCTGTGTATAAGGAACATGGGCAGTACCCCAGAAGTGAGCTTACAGTTTCCCATCCATTTATCCAAATTTTTTTTGAAGAGAGTGAGTGGCGGGCTTTGTTTTATGAAGATGAGAAGTTTACTCCATAGATGAGTTAGCTTTTGGCATACAAATCTGTCTCTCCAGCAAGTTATATTAGAGTCACAAATAAAGTATAGGTCCATGGAACGCATAATCTTCTTATAACCTTGCAAATATGTAGCATTTCATCAGGGCTGGATCAGAAAGTGCCTTGTAGGTCAGACATAAGTCACCTCTCAATAAACAATGTAAGCTAGAGTAAAGGGATAGGGCCTTTAATCAGTCTGCATAAGATATTTGTCTTACACGTTGTATTTTATTAGTGAGAAACCTCTGGGACCACTCCAATTGGTGTAAGTGCCTGGTGAGGTACATGCAGAAGGGAACATTGTACTCGATTATGGGCCTGATGAAGTCCAAGTACAATGGCAATATGACTTCCTTTGATCTTGATGCCATGACCTTACTTATAAATTGAGAAAAAATCACCGGAGCGTATTGAATGTCCAAGCAGGAAAAACAAATACTCATAAAAAGAACCAGCTGGACAACCACGGCAGTAATCTCCACTTTAATAAAATCACATATAAAATCAATAAAAGGACAAGCGCTTTTGCATAAAACATATGCTTTTTCAGATTCTATTAGTTGTTTAAAACATCACAGACATATATAATACAAATCAGCCTATCACAATGCAACAAATTGGAGCCAAAATGACATCATCACTAACATGGGTGTAACTCAGCATAAATCATGTCTTAGATTTATGCCCATTTAAAATGGGTTTAATACTAACACAGTTATTAAGCCCTGGGTGCCTGTGTGCTTGCATCTTAGGAATCTATCTCAGTTCCACCCGTTCCAGATGATTATTAATATCACCACCCCTCACTTTCTTATACAAGCACTGTATGACTTTAAATGAAAACTGATGACTGGGATATTCTATCAGATATTTCGCTAAAGCATTCTTAACATCTCCCTTCCTCATGTCAGAAAGATGTTTATAGACCCTATCCCTCAGCCGTTGAATAGTCTTGCCCACATAGAAGCAAGAGCAAAAGTCACAAGTGGCCAAATATACAAGGTGTGTGGTGGTACAGTCTGTATAAAACCTAAGTTTAAACTCAAATGTTAGTGTAGGATGATTGAAAACTTGAACTTTTGTTATGAACTTACATACACTGCAGTGTCTGCAGGGATATGTCCCCAACCTTTGATCTCTACGTACCCCTCTTCTTCTCTCATTGCATAACAGCTGTTTGAGATTGTTACTATTCCAATATGTAAAACTAGGTACATTCCAAACAAAGTGGGCAGTTTCAGCATCCAAAGTTAATAAATGCCAATGTTTCTGTAAGACATTCTTGACAACATTATTATCACTAGTAAAATTGGTCCCCTTATTCTTATTGCATCTAGATATACTCATTGCAATGCCCACACTCCCAGTCACATGCAGACATATTCCCTGTCAGCCATCACTAGAGTTATTCAGAATAATACCGGCCATTTCCACTGTTGTGTACATGGGAATCATTTGCTGACTGTTCAGGACCATTCCACGTATATCTCTGACCATCCTCTTATTATAGCCCCTCTCAATAAACATCCTTTCTAGGGTATCATGTTCACAGCTCAGATCTTCCTCTTTATTACATATCCTGGACACCCTAAGGAATTGGCTCTTAACTATACTCGAAAATACATGCCTGGGATGCATACTGTCAGTATTCAAGAGACCATTGCGCCAACAGGGTTTCCTATACAAAGTCGTGGAGAACACACCTTGATGGTCTCTAAAATTAGAGACATCCAAAAAATCAATTTGCTTGAAGGATTGTGTGGGAGTAAAATGAAAGTAACTGGTGGTTGATTCCAAGTATTCAGTGTATAAAAGAAGGGAAGAAACATCACTCTCTCAAAAAATAAAAAACGTCATCCACAAATCGTCTGTATAATCTAACACCTTTGCTTAAGGGACACTCATATAGATTATTGCATTTCCAAAAGTGCATAACCAGCTTCGCATACGAATTTGCACATGGGGTGCCCATAGCAACACAACATTTTTATAGATACAATTGTTCCTCAAACATATACACATTGTTACTTAAAATCAGATCCAAAAGTTTACAAATCAAGTTAGCATCATGTTGTGAACAATGATCCCTGTTACTCAAAATGCACCTAATCGCTTCTATGCCATAATCATTAGGTATGGAGGTGAAGAGATTCCTCACATCCATAGTAATCATCAAAAAAACAGAGGCATCATTAGCAGTTGTGAATACAGTTAAATCACGCAGAAAATGTGTAGTATCCTTTAAAATAGTTTCAATAGATAAGACAACCGAATTCAATTGCCCTTCCACATACACAGATAGGGGCTTGGTCACCCAGCCCCCCCCCCCCCAGCAACTATTGGTCTCATTGGTAGAGCTGTCAAGGATTTACGTATCTTGGGTAGCCCTTTAATGAGGGGCACGGTCGGAAAAGTCACCTGAAAGAACTGATATAATTGTTCATCAATTACCCTGCTCATAAGTAAATCATACAAACAGTCCCCCACATCCTTAGTTGTTGTTGTTTGTCTTTCGGCTTTTTCCCAGTAAGGGGTCGCCACAGCAGAACTCAGGTCTGCTAATGATTGGCAGTAGATTTTTTATGAAATGCCGAGGTGCCAACTCGATGCCCAACCTTCAACAAAGGCACGCCCATTTACGTACGCATGTCTTTCGAATGCTACCAAACCGCAGGGAGGACATGCAGACTCCACACAGAAGGCACTCCCAAGCCAAGCTGAGAATCAAACGGGAGAACCTCTTGCTGTGAGGTAATAATGCTACCGCCATACCACTGCGGCAAGGCAATCCGACAAGGGTGGTACAGTATTTTTAATGAATAAGACTGATTACCTGAGAGCAATGCTTGAATTGTTAAATGATGCTGAAACAAACTGTCTCATAAATTAGTCACAAGTAAGAGTTATTACTAAGTCCCCCACATTCTTAGTAATGTCAATGTTACCCAATGTTACTACATTAACCCAATGTTAGTGTAGGATGAGGAACGGTTGGGGACATATCCCTGCAGACACTGCAGTGTATGTAAGTTCATAACCAAAGTGCAAGTTTTCAATCATCCTACACTAACATTTGAGTTTAAACCTAGTTTTATGCAGACAGTACCACCACACACCTTGTATATTTGGCCACTTTTGACTCTTGCTCTTGCTTCTATGTGGGCTAGACTATTCAACGGCTGAGGGATAGGGTCTATAAACATCTTTCCAATATGAGGAAGGGAGATGTTAAGAATGCTTTAGCGAAACATCTGATAGAATATCCCAGTCATCAGTTTTTGTTTAGAGTCATACAGTGCTTGTGTGGTGATATTAATAATCACCTGGAACAGGTGGAACTGAGATGCATTCATAGGATGCAAGCACACAGGCACCCAGGGCTTAATAATTGTGTTAGTATTAAACCCATTTTAAATGGGCGTAAATCTAAGAAATGATTTATGCTGAGTTACCCC
This sequence comes from Protopterus annectens, assembly GCF_019279795.1. NCBI lineage: Eukaryota > Metazoa > Chordata > Ceratodontiformes > Protopteridae > Protopterus > Protopterus annectens. The sequence goes on along the minus strand of NC_056737.1, from coordinate 728,497,035 downwards.
CCATGTTAGTGATGATGTCATTTTGGCTCCAATTTGTTGCATTGTGATAGGCTGATTTGTATTATATATGTCTGTGATGTTTTAAACAACTTATAGGATCTGAAGAAGTATATGTTTTATGCGAAAGCGCTTGTCCTTTTATTGATTTTATATGAGCTTTTATTAAAGTGGTGATTACTGCCGTGGTTGTCCAGCTGGTTCTTTTTACGAATATTTGTTTTTCCTGCTTGGACATTTCAGTACACACTGCTGATTTTTTCTTTGTTTGCTGGCTTGTTCTCCAGTGCCTGCACATGGCTGATGGTGAATCCATGACTGAGGCTCCTCATGTGATGAGAGAACAGCTATGTGAGAAATGGAATAACATTACTAAGTATCAGGAGAATTCACTCCTGACTTTGACTTTTGAACATGGTGTTTCCTTTACTCCACAACAAGATAATGGTGAGTTTAAGACATTCTTGACAACCCTTAGAGCCTTAGGGAATGGTTTGTATAAACTCAAGTGCTTCACCTGGCAATGGTTACACCTGGAAACATGTCTGCATTTCTGCATTATACCCAGAGGCATGCGAGTATTATGCATGCCAACTTGCGGAGATGCCTATCCAGATCTGCTCAAAAGATAGCAATGATTAAATTTAGATTGTGGTTTCAACTGCATTAAATTAATGTTGGATTTTTTTAAACCACTGGAAGATCAATTGCTATCTGAGGCTGAACTGTTACACAATGATCTTTTGTCACGCTATCAGGGAGATGTTTATACTAGCCATCTTGATAATGTTTACTCTTACGTCGCACTGTATGAAATGAGGCTGAGGCAGATGAAGCAAAGGAAGTTACAGAGAGACCACAATGATTTTCAGCTGGGGAATGTGTTTGCATGGTCTAGAAATGTGAATGAACAACATGTTGCAACAACGGATGAAAAGCAACGGAGAGCTGTATTAGCTATGTTGGATCATAGTAATGAGATAGCGATTGACACACCACCTATATCCTCCTTGACTGCAGGCTCTGAGTCATTAGGGAATAATGGAGAGGTGTGCAATGGGTCCACTGTGGCTACGAACACTACATTGTTATTGACAAGTCAGTCTGAAGGATGTACACCTCTCCCCAATCAGCAAATGCTACAACAACAGAGTATGAGTTATGTTAGGGCAGGAGCAAGATCTAAGCAGTCTACATTTGCCAATATAGAAAGTTTTTTACCACTTCCCGTACAACAGAGATCACAACATTCTCGTTCAACCAGCAGGGGGAGACAGAAAAGAAAGATGTCCACATTGAGAGTCCCGGTGAATCTGAAGATGCGGCTTTGAAAGGCTTAGTGGTAAATCTATCTAATCATCAGTTAACTCAATATGAGCGCTCTGTGTTGAATAGAGGTCTGACATTTGCCCCGGCGACTTCAGCTAGAGTGAGTGATCTAACTTCCCGGAGATTGTTTGCTTGCAGGTTAATGCTGAAGTTGTTGTTTAGTGAGTCTAATGAACTTAATGCTGCTATATACAAGAAGCCCAGTACTGTTTCTCCGACCATACCGGTCAGTATTTAATTTTTTATACGTGTTTGTGAACAGGAACTATTTACAGCTCTGAAAAGTTCTAAACACAATGGTTTTTACAATTTAAATGGCAATTAACGTAAAGCATTGAATGACTTAATGAATAACCCTGAGTTGACTGTTAGGCCATCCGACAAGAGTGGTGCAGTAATTTTAATGAATAAGACTGATTACCTGAGAGCAATGCTTGAATTGTTAAATGATGCCGAAACATACTGTCCGATAAATTGGTCACAATTGAGAGTTATTACTAAGAATGTGGGGGACGGTTTGTATGATTTACTTATGAGCAGGGTAGTTGATGAACAATTATATCAGTTCTTTCAGGTGCCTTTTCCGACCATGCCCCTCATTAAAGGTCTACCCAAGATACACAAATCCCTGACAGCTCCACCAATGAGACTAATAGTTGCTGGGGGGGGGTGGGTGACCAAGCCCCTATCTGTGTATGTGGAAGGGCAATTGAATTCACTTGTCTTATCTACTGAAACTATTTTAAAGGATACTACACATTTTCTGCATGATTTAACTGTATTCACAACTGCTAATGATGCCCTGGTTTTTTGATAGTTACTATGGATGTGGGGAATCTCTTCACCTCCATACCTAATGATTATGGCATAGAAGCGGTTAGGTGCATTTTGAGTAACAGGGATCATTGTTCACAACATGATGCTAACTTGATTTGTACACTGTTTGGATCTGATTTTAAGTAACAATGTGTTTGTGTTTGAGGAACAATTGTATCTACAAAAATGGGGTGTCGCTATGGGCACCCCATGTGCAAATTTGTATGCGAATTTGGTTATGCACTTTTGGGAATGCAATAATCTATATGAGAGTCCCTTAAGCAAAGGTGTTAGATTATACAGACGATTTGTGGATGATGGTTTTATTTTTTGGGAGGGTGATGTTTCTTCCCTTCTTTTATACATTGAATACTTGGAATCAACCACCAGTTTCTTTCATTTTACTCCCACACATTCCCTCAAGCAAATTGATTTTTTGGACGTTTCTGTTTTTAGAGACTATCAAGGTGGGTTCTCGACGACTTTGTAAAGGAAACCCTGTTGGCGCAATGGTCTCTTGAATAGTGACAGTATGTATCCCAGGCATGTATTTCCGAGAATAATTAAGAGCCAATTCCTTAGGGTGTCCAGGATATGTAATAAAGAGGAGGATCTGAGCTGTGAACATGATACCCTAGAAAGGATGTTTATTGAGAGGGGCTATAATAAGAGGATGGTCAGAGATATATATGGAACATCCCTGAACAGTCAGCAAATGATTCCCATGCACACAACAGTGGAAATGGTCGCTATTACTCTGAATAACTCTAGTGATGGCTGACAGGGAATAGGTGTGGATGTGACAGGGAGTGTGGACAGTGCAACGAGTATATCTAGATGCAATAAGAATAAGGGGAGGAGGCAGCAGATGACCCCCTTTGTGACCAATTTTACTAGTGATAATAATGTTGGCAAGAATGTCTTACAGAAACATTGGCATTTATTAACTTTGGATGCTGAAACTGCCCACTTTGTTGGGAATGTACCTAGTTTTACATATTGGAATAGTAACAATCTCAAACAGCTGTTATGCAATGAGAGAAGAAGAGGGGTACGTAGAGATCAAAGGTTGGGGACATATACCTGCAGACACTGCAGTGTATGTAAGTTCATAACCAAAGTTCAAGTTTTCAATCATCCTACACTAACATTTGGGTTTAAACCTAAGTTTTATGCAGACAGTACCACCACACACTTTGTATATTTGGCCACTTGTGACTTTTGCTCTTGCTTCTATGTGGGCAAGACTATTCAACGGCTGAGGGATAGGGTCTATAAACATCTTTCCGACATGAGGAAGGGAGATGTTAGGAATGCTTTAGCGAAACATCTGATAGAATATCCCAGTCATCAGTTTTCGTTTAAAGTCATACAGTGCTTGTATAAGAAAGTGAGGGGTGGTGATATTAATAATCATCTGGAACAGGTGGAATTGAGATGGATTCTTAGGATGCAAGCACGCAGGCACCCAGGGCTTAATAATTGTGTTAGTATTAAACCCATTTTAAATGGGCGTAAATCTAAGAAATGATTTATGCTGAGTTACCCCTATGTTAGTGATTATGTCATTTTGGCTCCAATTTGTTGCATTATGATAGGCTGATTTGTATTATATATGTAATGTTTTAAACAACTTATAGGATCTGAAGAAGCATATGTTTTATGCAAAAGCGCTTGTCCTTTTATTGATTTTATATGTGATTTTATTAAAGTGGAGATTACTGCCGTGGTTGTCCAGCTGGTTCCTTTTTATGATTACTTATAAATTGAGCCACACAGAAGAATTGTTTCACTACCATAGCTACCTGGTGGTCAAAGTTTGGGCTACTATCTATCTCTGTTCCTATGCTCTCACCACTGGGTCTACTTTTAGGGGTGAACTATCAATATTATAATTTTCAGGGATATCTGATTTACAGAAGTGTATGATTAATCATTTTTTATCATTTAGTCCCAGACCATGGTATTGGCACCAGTCATTTGTCATTTTTAGGCCTGTTTGTAGAATGTTAACATTATTTGGGGATTCAGTGATTGCTCCCAACTTACAGTTGCCTGTGAATTTGGTGAGCTAGAGGCCCCCAACATTGGCCTTCACTTCCAAGAAGTATATACCAGACAGGAGGGGTCGGAACACTGAGCCTTGCGAAATATTGCTAGTAACAGGTTCTTATCGGAGATGGATTCACCTATCCAGAATAGCATGTATCCTGTCACTGAGCCAGTTTAATACCCATCTGACGATGTAGGGGTTTATGCCTAGCTCAATAAGTTTAACTATGATCCCTGAGTCAGGGAGTCTGTCAAAAGCTTTGACCAGGTCTAGAAAAGCAGTGTCTACTGTTTTACCTTCATCCATGGCTCTGGTGACTTTCTCAAAGAACTCCACCAGGTTGACCAGGCAAGACCTCCCTTTGACAAAGCCAAATTAGCTCTGGTCCAGTGTTTGGGGATTTTCAATGCTGTTAATGATCAGGTCCATGGTAATTTTCTCCATGGCCTTGCAAATAAGACTGGTCAAGCTTATGGGTCTGTAATTCTCTGGGGCAGTTGATGGGCCCCCCTTGTACAGATGGATGACTCTTCAGTCCTCCACTCCTCCAGAAAAAAGCCTGTCTGGAGGATGTGGTTAAAGAGGACTTCTAGTGGCCCTGATCAATTCTGTTTTAAGCTATTTAAGAAGCATCTTGGAATGTTGTCAGGACTCATGGAGGCTGTGTTTTTGCCTTTAGCAAGCACAGTAAGGACATGTTCCCTTGTAACGACTGGTTGGAGGATGGTTGTGGGTCATTTCTTTGGGTGTGGTAGGAGGTGATGGGGTCAGGGGAGTTTAAACTGAACATGGTGGGCAGCATGTTTGCTATATTTTAAGGTTGGGTGTTAAGTGTTGCCATTCATGATTAACTTGGCACACTGCTGAGCATTTCCCCTGAGGTTACATATATAATTAAAAAAACCCTTATGGTTATCTTTCAACTGGGAGGCTACCTTTTGTCTCATAGTTTCCTTTGGTAGACTTGACCAGCTCCCTAATTTGTTTAGACTGATGAGTGTCTTTTTGCACTGTTTTGTCTGTTCCTTCTTGGTTTTGGAGAGGATTTTTTCCTTTTGTTGAATAGCCTATTTATGCTAGGAGTCCACCAGGGTGGTTTATTTTTTTTCATAGGTTTCTCTCTGCCTCTCTATATAGCTAACAATGTGGTTGTACTCTGAGCATTCAGCTCACAGTAGGTCTCAGTGTCATCTGGATTTGAAGGGGCTTGGAAGTTTAATAAGCTGTTGCTTAATTTGAGGTAATTGGGCCTAGCATATTTCTTAATAGGCATGGAGTTTGACGGGGGTTCTATGCTAGTTTAAATAATAAAGGAGATCATTTTGTGGTCAGATCTTAACAGGGAGGAATTAATACATGGGAGGGAGCAGCATTCCCCATGTTTGTGAGTGCTAGGGGGGACCTAACTAGTTGCATCAGGGTGTTTGCATTGACAAAGTTCAAAAAACTCTGAGCAAGTGAATTATGGGTTGTATAAGTCTTCCATTTTATGGAAGGGTAGTTGAAGTCAGCGATAAGCATGGTTTTAGGCTAACTGTTAAGAGATTTCAATAGGTTTAGGCAGGAGGTGTGGTTTTCCAGATTCATGTTAGGGGATCTGTAGCTAGCAAGGTTATGATAGAAGTTACACCTATGGTTAGTTGGGCATAGAGCAGCTCAAGTGAGTCATGTTGTTGGACCACTCTAGCAGTATACCTGTCCTTTATAAACACTGAGACACCTCCTCCATTTGTTTTATCCTGAGCTGAGGGGGAGCAAAATGTATGAAAGGCATTGTAGCCTTTGATAGCCAGGATGCTTTCCATGATTCTGAATCATGTTTCTGTGACTGCGCATATGTCTGCATTCTGCAGGTTGAGGAGTGCTTCCAGGGAATGCAGTTTTTTATTTAATCTCCTAGCACTGAGCAGCAGTACCTTTAGGTAGTCGTGAATGATTTTTTTTTATGTTGGAGGGTTTAACCACTTGGTAAAGCCTAAAAAGGTACTATAGGGATATATAAAGTTTTTGCTACTATCTGGAAGCCAAGTGGTGACAAGTACAAACCATCTCTGGCAAAACCCCAGGCAGACAGATATTGGATCCCCTTGTTGTGACACCAGAAACTAAGCTAATTGTTGAAGTCAATCATTTTTTGCTGGCATTGTGTCATCATCATTGGTGAAGGTACGATGCTAGTCAAGGCTAGATTCATACCCACTTGAGACACATATTCAGAGAGCTCCATCATGTTTCTCTTCATACAGTCCAGTGAGGTACATCTTGGGTTGTTTACACCCACATGAACTATGACCATGTCATACTGGTACTTGTGGTTTAAAGACCAAGTGCATGCATGATGTGGCAGATCCTGGCTCCAGATGGACAGCTCATTGAGATCTTCTCCTTGCTTAGCATGGTTAGGGGGACTTCAGTATAATGGAATCTCAGGTGACTAGAATGTTTGGCTGTGGAGTGTGTTGCCTTAGGGGCTTGGAAGTGGGGATACTATGATTTTCAGTTATGTGTTGTGTGAGGTGTAGTCTTTTTTGAGTGTGTTCAGGGCCACTGAAGGATACTTTTAGGAGGTCTTGGAGATTTGAGTAGATTAAATGTGAGTATCTCTGCATATATGGGTCTATGTGTTTGTTCCTCAGTGCTGGTAGTAAGTATTTTGGATGTATTGTTGACAACCTGGTTTGTATTTTTCATGTGTGTATGGGAGAGCTTTGTCTCCATTGACATTGTGTATCTACATCTCTCATATGTGTTTGTCTTTTCTAAAATTAAATGGTTGTCAGTGAACATGTAGCAGGTATTGGGCGGAGCAGTGGTGCAGCGGTTAACGCTGTCGCCACACAGCAAGAGGTTCTCCAGTTCAATTCTCGGCTACGGTGCCTTCTGTGCAGAGTTTGCATGTTCTCCCTGCATTTGCATGGGTTTCCTCCGGGTACTCCGGTTTCCTCCCACATTCTAAAGACATGCTTCTGGAGCATTTCTCCCCAGGCCTCCGCTGAAAACAGGATCTGTGGAACCTAGTCGGACTTTCCCGGTCAACAAATGTTAAATAAATAAATAAATAAATAAATAAATAAATAATTACACTGCCTCGGGATGCCGGTATTCTTGTCATCACTCCCGCTGTATGCAACAAATCACAGCATAAGACAGGGGTATGCTCCACTGCACAGTACATCCATTTTACATATTTCTGAAGTGGTATCCCATTTTGGCTTTCTGTATTTGCATACTTTTTGTGTTTCATTTGCACTGAGTTCCTCATTTACGTATTATTATGTACTCATTAAAATGTGCTGCATGCCATGCCATTTTGACTATTGTATAACCATGTTATTGGTATCTTTGAACTCCTCACACCCACAGCATGGCTACTGCCTGTTCTAATTTACGCACACACTATCTATGAATTCAAGCCCATGATGTGACTGCAGATTTTGAACACACTTATTTCTGTCTGTCTGTCAGTGGATTATCCATGGTTATGGTCAGCCATGCATATCACAATGTAAAGGTAAGTCTTATGCTTCTTGTCTTTTTTTTTCCTTCTCCTGTGGGGGGGGGGGGTTAGGGTGGGGAGACATTAACTACTTATGGCCTGGAAAAGTCACACATAACTAAAGGTATGTGAATGACTTAACCCTGTTAGTAATCCATAAAACTGCAGAGACACAGGTTGAACCTATAAGGACAGCACTTAACTTGAGGAATTGCAAAGCACATGTTTCAATATATGTGTTTGCTGACTCTCCTGATCTTACTATAATAATCAGGTGCTTACAATACTGGCTGGCTGTTTTGATTTTACAGGGTTGGCCATCCATATATTTTAAGAAATGGGTCATAATCTTCTTTATAACAGTGGGTTATAGCTGTTACATCACACTGGCACCTTCAGTTCATTTATGTAGTATATTTCTCTTTACTCTGGTGTCAGTCTCTGTCATCCTTGTTAGTGACATTAGCAATAATACTTCAGTGGATTAACTACATGGCCATTAAAATAAATTCAGTGAATTAAATAAATAATGGCTACTATGTTTACACATCAAGCGTCATAGTATCACCCACATTTTGAGTGTCCTGTCTATAGCACTTATTTTAAAAAAGGAACAGCTCTTCTTAGCACTTAAAAACACCATTACCACACCTACCGCCCTGAAGTTAAATTAATTACTCTCCAAATACTCTCTAGTAAAATAGGACTTCCAAGATGGCTAAACCCTGATCAACAGCTTTACTTCAGTGCTCCCAGTGTGAAACAAAGAAACTGAAAGATAAGGGATAGTAATTCTGCCAGTTTTTGTAAAATTCAGTTACCGGCTCATAAGTACACTGCCTGCATGTCAGCAAAGAATAAACTTAGTGTCTGAAAGAAAATCAACTAGAAAAGGTGAAGAGAAAACACTGACTGGGAAGAATCCTTCAGTTATTCAGCAAAAAAACAGTTCAAGCTCCAGCTTTGGTGTAAGCGATAACTTCCAGTAATTTAGAAGAAAAAAGAAATCAAATGTGTTCAGAGCTGATTAAAATAAATGAAACATTGAAGGAATATATCAAATCAAATAATAAAAGGCTGGTTAAATTGGAAGAAGCTTTACACAGCTATTCAGATGAACTGATAAAACTGCAAAAATCAGAGTTCAAAATGAAGAAAAGCTGGCTGAGTAAGAGACTGCTCAAGAAGAACTGTTTCAAAAAATGGTAGAGTTACAGGACAGAGCACACATACAAAATCTGAGATTTCTGCTATACCAAGGAAACTGGAAGGAACAGACTACATTAATTTTATGAAAGCACAACTAAGCAACTGGACTGGTATTCCACAGCAGGTGTTGTTAAGTGAAAGGACACACCATGTGTGTGCTCCAGACTGGCCATGAGAAAGCAGCAAAGACCTGCATTAGTAAACATGCAATCATACCAGCAGAAAGATCCTGACAAAACTATGCAGAAGGGCAAGGTATTCAAAACTGTAGACAGTAGATTTTTTTTGTGGAAATGATTATTCACTATACACCAGACAGAAGAGATGAAAATTTATCCCAGCAATCAGGGAATGTTAAGAGGGAGGTGTGAGATACCTGCTGCTGTACTCAACTGTCTTTATAATACTCTTCCTGCATGATCAAAGAAATTTTTGATGCTGAAGAGCCTAAGGAGGAAAAACAATAGTTTTTCCAACAAAAAAGTGGGATATTAAAACTTTCTATCAAGTTCGAAAGACATGCTTCTGGAGCGTTTATCCTTGTGCCTCCACTGAAAATTGGCTTCTTTCCAAGTTGGACTTTCCCGGTTAACAAATGTTAAATAAATAAAAATAAATAATCAAACAGAAGGGGGCTCTGCTTCCCATTCTTCTGATAATAAAGCTCATAGACAGACGTTGCCAATGAGACATTTAACATTGTTCCAAAGGAAAATGCTTGAGAGACAGAAAAAAAGCATAGGAGTTGACTAGAAGAATTAGAAGTACCTCGGACTTGAACAAAAGTCTGGGGTTGGGAGATGGAGATGAACAGGAAGTAGACCAGCAACACAAAATTAGTGAATAAATGTGAGATTATAAAGCATCAATCACATCTGTGAAATATGGATTTACAAGAAAAACTGGATGAGAAAAATTGGACTTTTGTTGACTATGTTAAACCTCTGGAGGATAGGAAACACATATACTCCACCTCATGTCATTAACGCTTGGAAGGATATTAAAAGGAAAAGGAAAGTAACTGTAAGTAAAACAATTTTTGTTCTTAACAGTACTTGTATATAACATTTCATGATATAAATTGATGTTATATAGTAAAGGATTTTTCAGTGATTGTTGTATGTAATAAAGATGCTAAAGTAAATAAGTATTTTTTTGTTGTAATAAATGTAGGCATTACAATGTAAAATGAGAAGAAAGAATGAACAATGGGGTGTAAAAGTCTGTTTATTATAATATATGTAGAGCTGAGATGTTTTAATATTTTGCATAGATGAATATTTGGTTTAATGCCCTTGGCTTAAATCTAATACAAGTTTCTTATTAAACATAAGGGTTTAAAAATAAGAAAACATTGTGAACAGAATGAAAAATTAAGCAAATAAATGTTCACTGTGAGTTGAAAGACTGCAGCTGAGGGCAGTTGTATATTCTTTTCTTATGTTTCCATGCAGACAAGCTAGTAGGAAATAAGTCTTGAGAGTTCTGGACATTTTGTACTGTGAGAAACATAAAATAAAAAGGTGCAAGTGTAAGCAGCTTAGTAAAAACTAAAGTTTAAACATATTGGAAGTAAATAAGAGATAGCAGCATTTCTGGTGCTTAAATACTTTAGTGCATTTACTAGAACAGTGTGTAATTTAGTTTTATATAAAGATAGCCAGTGCACAATTTCTAAGACTAAATGTTAATGTTTACTGAAAACATACAAGCTGTTTTTCACATCTGGGAAGGGAATACAGATAAGACAAGAATACACAGCAAATTGTGTAAGTAGGAGCACAGGTTGTCATATTTGCCTTAGCATGGATAATCTTTCCATTATCAATCTAAGAAAATTGTTACTGTCAGGAGGGTTAAACTTAATTTTTTGAAAAAGTACATAGTTTTGTGTATTTGTTTTAAGTTATTAGGTTCTGGGGTGTTCGGGTGTGTGTGTTTGAGTTTTTGTTTAAGGGTTTTCATTAAAACAAAAAGTCTTGTAAACGTGACATAGGTTCAAAGGGAGAGGACAAAAAACAACTGTATAAAGGATCAACCTGCCAAGCATTAGTAGGTGCATGTAACATAAAAGTTGGAAATAAACATTTAAAAAAGTTGTTTATATATATATATATATATATATATATATATATATATATATATATATATATATATATATATGATCACTACTAAATACCGAATGGCCAAAATCCAGATGCTTAAAACGCTGAGACCACATGCCCGAAACCCCACAAAACCGAATATTTAAAACCGCGAAATTCAAAATCGTGAAAGTTACAAAACCAGACAGCACACACACACACACACACACAAGCACACACACACACACACACACACACACACACACACACACACACACACACACACACACACACACACACACACACATACACACACCTTCCCCCCACAACCAAACAATGCATCCTACACTAGACATAGGCAGGGGGGGCAAGCCCCCCACCCCACCCCTACTTTATTATTCTAACACTGAGATTGCACAAATAGACACACAAGACAAACTCATGCCCACACATTACATTCCCTCACACACACACACCACAGTCACAACACACACTTACACATGCTACACCCCTCACAAATACACTTACACACAAATACTTACCTGAACTGCAACACCAGAAGTGCTAACGCGAAATCCCTTAACATCGGGATTTTACATTTCACGTTTCTGGTCTTTCGGTAATGCGGGGTTATGGTCATCTGGTCTCGTTTTCAGTGTCGGGATTTTGGACGTTCGGTATTTCGTAGTGATTATATATATATATATATATATATATATATATATATATATATATATATATATATATATATATAAAATAGGTGGGAATAATAGCTTCTTATCATAATGGCTATCCTATCCATATTATTTTGGAATGTGAATGACCTCATGGGTATAGACAAAAAGCTAAGAGTACTGACTTATTTTAAGAAATGCAGAGTGCAAATAGCAATGCTACAGAACACACATTTGAAAATAAGTAAGCATGTGAATTTGATAACCAAAGGATTTCAGGATCGATATTCAGCAGAATATCAGGGGCAAAGGAAAATGGGACTATTTATATTAATTGCTACAAGAGCTCCAATAGTGATAGAAGGGAAAAAACGATAATAATGACAGAGTTGTGGTATTAAGGGGCTACTGGCAAAGGAGGGGGATTATGCTGGCATGTATTCATATTCCACCTAAAATTGGTATTATGGAGCTTAAGAAAACAATTGGGAGAAATATTCAGCTTTGAGCAGGGAATATTACTTATAGGTGGGAAATGGAACTTGATTTTTAACACTGAAGATGTATATGAGGGACCTATAAGGGAAAATATAACAAAAGATGGTAGATTTCAGAAAGAATATATGAAAGTGTTTGGTATGGAAGATGTGAATTCAGTAGTAGGAACTCAGAAAAATTTACTTATTATTCCCCAAGGTACAATAACTAGGTTAGACTAGACAGAAATTATATTTCACAGGAACATGTGCATTTAATTGAAAGCTTTGGCACACATCCAACAATTATTTCAGAGCATGCACCAATAGCAACTAAGATAAAAATACAGGGTAATGAAGTAAAAATGAGACACTGGCATTTCCCCAGCTACCTGTTAAAAGAGAGGAATTTAAGGAATGGGTAGTGAAAATTATTTGAGAATTATTAGGGAAGACAGAAATTTCTTCAAAAGTTGTAGCTAGTGTGTGGGATAAAGTGAAACTGGAGTTTAAAAATAGGGTAGAAATAAATAAAAAAGAGATATAGCTAAGAAGTAACATGAATTATTTAGAGGGGATGACAAAGGTAAAAATTTTGCAGAAAAAGAGGAATCTCACAGAACAAAAAGAGGTGCAACAGCAGAATGTGAAAGAGAAATAAGGGAGCATCTGGATAATATGCATGAATTTAGAAAGATTGATGTTAAGTGACTGTTTTTTGATAATAACTCTAAAGCACAAAACGTTTAGCACAATGACTTAAATGCAGAAAGTAGAAAGGGTTGTTACCAAACTTAGGAAGTCTATAACAAGAAAAATAACCAGAGATCCTGTAAAGGTATTAGAGTTATTTGGGAAATTTTATGAAAATTTATATAAAGCAGAGAAATGTGGAAATCAAGAAAGAGCACAAATGAAAATACTTATGGAAGACTTAAGTATGCCAAGGTCAGAGGTTGAAGAGGCTCAACAGTTAACAGTTAAGATAGGAGGAGATGAGATAAAAACAGTGACATATAATCAATCTGCAAGAAAGTCTCCAGGAATAGATGATATTCATGTGGAATATTGGAAGCTGGGAGGGAAGAAAGTAGTAAATATCCGGAAGGTTTTGTTTAACAGTATTTTAAAAGGTGGGGAAGCACCAACATCCTGGAAGAAAGTTGTGATGGCTGTAATACACAAAGGCAGTAAAGACTCATCAGAACCCGTTTTGTATAGGCCCATTTCAATTTTCAACCATGATTATAAAGTATTTATATGTATGCTAATGAAAAGAATGGCAAATGTGTTGCCAAAACTGATAGATATGGATCAATGTGGTTTTGTGGAGGGGAGACAAACATTTGACAACATGAACAGAACAATGATAATCCAGAGGGAAAAGCAGAATGTAAGAAAATACTGCTATTTTTGATGGGTCTTGATGCAGAGAAAGCATTTGATAGAGTAAGCTGGGAATGTATGAGTAGGGCAATGGAAGCATTTATGTTCCCTGATAAATAATAAGGTTAATTAGGATGATATATGAGGGATAAGAGGCAAAAATTAAAGTGGGAAGGTTCCTCTCTTATAAGACACTCATATCAAAAGTTGCAGGACTTGAGGTTAGGAATATATCATAAATACTCTTTTATTGCAAGCAGAAGTAAAAATAATAATCCCAGGGTGTAGTTCACTGGTCTGTGGATAATAAAAGTTCTACCTTAAATGTGGGTGGCTGCACTCTTGAAATTTAGTCTTTAGGCTGTTGGGATGGATGAGTCCCTGGTTGTGTGAATGGATGATGAGAATGTAGTGAGATAGGGAACCATACTCCCTCCTTAAGTCCATGAAGGTTGAGCTTTTCATTTAATACTGATCTCCAGAATAAGTGCATCCTTGCACATGCCCTACTTGCTCCAGCTACAGTATAAAGTATTTGGTAGGCATATGCACATTACGGTGTTAGTGCTGCTGTTGGTACCTGCAGTGACAGCCAGCCACTGCTTGATGTTGTTAAAGGTGTGGGTCTGCTAACCTTCATTTTCCTTGGATAAGTGCGCCAGCATCACCTGAGTACTTCCACCCTCCCTGGCCAGCACATCCGGCACTTGAAATGCTAACCATTCTATTCGTCACAAACACATCCAAAGAACTCCTCAATGGTTGCATATAAAAGCAGTAGTTTTATTGGTGAGCGCTTTCGTGGTGTTGAAACACCACTTCTTCAGACCTAATAACAGCTATACTGCACTCTGCTTAAATACCACTCAATCACTGACACACCCAAACCTTTTCACATGTCATCATTCAACTATATGCTAGTTAAACTCACATTACCTAAAATGTGAGAGATTATTTACTTGTTGATTGGACCTATGATGGCAGACAAGTTGATTTACTTACCCAGCTGATGTCGATTATTTTGGACAATAATGTATTGAAGTTTCAGCACAAGATATACTTGGGAAAAGAGGGAGTAGCTATGCTCACGTCTTGTGCCAATAGCTATGCCAACTTAGTAATGGCTAGTTGGGAGAAATAGTTTGTATTCTTGAACAGTATGTGGAGACAGATCATCTTTTACAAACGCTTTGTAGATGACCTCTTCATCTTATGGAATGATGACTTAACAGGATTGAACAATTTTTGTGAATATATTAATAACACCACAAGTTTCCTTGAATTTGAGGTCAGTTTTTCACATGACAAAATGAATTTCCTTGATGTATGTGTATATTGGGATGACAAAGTGATACTTTCCACCAAGATACATAGGAAAGAATGCCACAGGAATCATCTATTGCATAGGACTAGTATGCATCCCCACCATGTTTTTAGTAATGTGGTCAAGGGACAGTCTTTAAGAACATCAAGGTTGACTACAGAAGAAGGGAGATTCAACACTGAGATCAAGACATTAGAAGAGAGGTTTGTTAACAGGGGATATAACAAGGCTGAAGTCTCTGAAGTAGTTTGTAACTTTGGGGAGTTTAGGAGTGATAGAGGGAAACCTTATTTCTCTGAGAGGGAGGTAGTCAGCAATGTTGAGCATGCGATAGGTGGAAAATTCAAGAAGAGACACGTGAGAGTGCCAGTTTAATATTCCAATGATGTCAGAGTAGTTACTGATGTCATTCGGAAATATTTGCCAATACTGACACAGGATCCTCAGATAGAACCCATAGTGGGTGATAGACCATCGTTTTTATACAAAAATAAGAAATCTTTGAAACAAATGTTGTGCCATTCCAAGGGTAAACAAGAGTTCAAGCGTCATGACAAGTTGGGGACGGTCCCATGTTTAAATTGTAATCAGTGTCAATATATCGACACAAGTAATGTGTTTTCACATCCTGACCTTAGGAGAGACTTTTCCTTCAAGGTAAAGGCAAACTGCAATAGCATCAACATTGTTTATTTGGCCATATGCAGTATATGCTCCGCTTACTATGTAGGTAAAACCAATAGAAAGCTGAGATATAGAATCAGAGAGCATTTATTGAAAATTAGAAACAAAGACAACACCAATGCACTGGCAAGGCATGTTGAGAAGACTGATGCCAGTCACAGTTTTAGGTTTCGGGTAATAGAAATGGTGTATGGTAATGAATGAGGCGGTGATATAGTGAATTTGACTGAGACAACAGAGAGCAGGTGGATATTGAGGCTTCGAGCAGACAAGGGGTGGAGGTTGAATGAAAATGTACCCCTCAAACCCATATTGAAGTCCAGACCGTTACATAGTTAAACCTGCTGTTTTGAATTATTGCTTAGGACTATATATTGCTTAGGATGGTAACATTCTAAAATGTTGCATTTTTTAGCAGGCTTGTCAGTATTGCTTATACAGGGAGTTCTGCTTGATATATTTGTTCTTTTTTGCAATGCACATTACTGATGTTAGTACAATGACTTTTTTACATTTTCTGTGTGTTTTTAAAGATGCTGCATATTGGATATGTATTTATTATGATGTGTGTTTAGTTTTTTATATTTTTATTGTGTTTATATCCATATGATTATTGTATGTAATTCTGTTTTTAGGTAATGTGAGTTTAACTAGCATATAGTTGAATGATGACATGTGAAAAGGTTTGGGCGTGTCAGTGATTGAGTGGTATTTAAGCAGAGTGCAGTATAGCTGTTATTAGGTCTGAAGAAGTGGTGTTTCAACACCATGAAAGTGCTCACCAATAAAACTACTGTTTTTATATGCAGCCTTTGAGGAGTTCTTTGGATGTGTTTGTGGCGAATATTTTTGGAAATTGTGTCCAGAGACTACATACTACTGACCATTACCTTGTTTGTGTTTGGCTAACCATTATATGTTCATCAAGGTCATGGTCATAACTTCATCTAGCTGTGTCACAGAACCAGTCACACTATTATCACAGTGGGCAGTTGGAAGCTAATTTTTTTCTCCCATGTCTTTTGACCATCAAGACTCCTCATTTGGATGCCATGTCATTTTTCAGAATCATTTGGGGGTGCTATTAAGACAGCTATAAGGGCTGTTCAAGTTCTCAATGGCATCCCAGTAATGAGGACATTTGTTACTTAGTCTAACCCATCCCTTTGGCAAGGGTATGTGTGACCCACATTGCTGTAGTGGCCACAACACCCCTGTACAAGTGCATGCTTCCATGCAGTTGCTCAATGAAGACTACCATCAAATAGCAGCTTGGTGTACCACATGATGTCCTTAGATCATGGGCCTTCCTCCTTCCTCTAAATGGCTAATACAATGAATAATCAGCTCTAATCCCTCCCCCCGGGATGGATATATAAATTTTCACTGACAGCTCTAAGTGCCTAAGCCACTAATCAAACATGGGCCACCTGGCCCATAGTCATGGCTTTATCTCTCTATATGCACCACACTGGCAATTGAAAATTAACATTGGACCCAAAACTGGAAAGACTTAACTCTAATACCTCCACAATAAAACACATGTAAAGGCTCTGAAGGAGCTTATACCCTTTAACTTGAGGAACCACATTGGAACAAGATTTATCAATGCATGGAGTACACATTTTATTTCTAGAGACATAAATCTTGGTTGAGAATTTACTTCTTGATAGCTATGATATTACTCTTAGATACCACAAATGTGAAATTACTCCAGAAAGTTTCTCAAAGCATTTCATCTATGTCCAGAATTGTCTCTTTACATAAGGATCATGATATGGAAGACTAACTGTATCTATTTTCTAAATGAAGAGGGTTCGATAGGTCTCCAGTCAGACAATAAGGGCATTTTTATCTATTTATTTATTTATTTATTTACAATTTGTTGATCAGAAACGTCTGACTGATCTGAATATCTTTTTCAGCAGTAGCCCAGGGAGAAAAGCTCCCAGAGTAAGGTGATACCCCTTGATGTCAGGTGAATCTCTTTTAAAGAATCTTTATGGATATCTTAATACTCAGGCTTCACTTATATCAAAGGAAAATGAAGATCATGCAGTTTGCTTAGAAGTAAAAATAAAGGATCTTGATAGTTAACCTAAAAAAGACCTGGAATAATGAAACACATGGTTATCTAAAAGATTACCAAGCTAAATTAGTAGTTATACATGGAACTAATTGTACAATATCTGGATTCAAAATGTGATCTAAGTGAATTGACAAATCCCCTTGTATTAATTAACTAGTGCTCGAAGAACTGCTAAATCAAGCAACTGCACCCACTTTTTCACCAAAGGTAGCAGAACATTAAACAATCACAAAAATAAATTGTCAATAGCTTTGTTAAGGTAAATCAACAAATTTACAGGAAATTGAATACAGACATTTTCGATTCACCAAAGCATATATATCTCAACTGTCCAGAATTTCACAGAATGTCCAGAATTTTGTATCATATTTTTGGCCTGTCCTCAAAAATGATAGTTTTCTGGCAAATCATTAAATACTGACAGATGTTGAATTTCAGGCTTTTTAACCTTCAGAAGATACATGTTAATGGAAAACCTGTTATTCTAGCACTTTATAAAAGGAATTTTTAAAATCTATCTCTACTTTTGGGCAGTTGTGCTCCCCATTATTTTTAGCATTGTCCCTGATTCTTGCTCCTAGAGGTAGAGAGGTAGGTACTGAAGATTATTCTAATAGCTATAATACTACAATTTTTCTTTTCTAATGGGAACAGAAATCTAATTACTCACTGATTCTAACATAAGAAATAAGATAAGATATATATCATCTGAAACTAACTAAATCCCCAGGGTCAGATAACCTTACAGCAGTATCTATAAAGTATAGCCTTTAAAGAAAAACTTTTCTTATTGTTTTTTTTTTTTTTTAATTTTTAGTTCTCTGTCTCAGCTGCCCATCAGCTGCTGGGCTGAATCACCTGATAACGGGGAAGTGAGCAGGTAAATTTCAGTATGACGTATTAAACCCCACCCCCAGCTGAGTCCACCATTAGTAGCAAGTGACAGGGCTTTTTCGAAGTACTATCCTTTCCCCCTGTGAAATATCAGCATGAGGTGTAGTCTAAGACAGCATGCCTACCCTTGGTCTTAGGGAGACCACATTTTTTGGCTTGCCTATTTAATTTCAACCTGGCAATCTGCTCTCTATTCCTGGCCTCCACCAGGGCTTGATGGATCCACCCAGCTCACACTCTCCCCCACTGTGGGCATTCTTATCCTCCCTACCAGTCCTTCAAGTACCAGAACCACTAATCAAACTCAGGTCACTAAACCCATAGTCAGGGCTTCAGCCCTCTATGCCACCAGGCTGTATTTTGCAGAAACACTTAGCAACACCTTAGTTAGAGTCGTCAGTCATATAATAACCTATGGAATTCAAGACTCTTATCTGAATCAGTGTTAGACAACTTTTATTTTCATGCCTAATTATGGTACTACTTTATCTAGGAGCTACCGCATAGTCTGTCTTATTTGCATTTACTTAGATATCAAAATATAGCTACTGTTTTGATAGTCAGAACAACTAAAAAATATTTGACATTTCCTTTCCAGTCTAGTTTTATAAAAAAACATACAAACCAGACTCTGGAACTCATCTTGGCTCAAGCTTTAACATCTAATACATTTTTATTCCAGAAAAAAAATTTTATTATACACATAAATCCAGAAGCTCTAGTGACAGCAAAATTACTGTTCACACAAGTATAGCAAACATACATTTACTATGTGTATCTAAACACTCCAGTTCCACTTAAAAATTAAGATAATCAACTATTCATAAAAACATAATAGGTCTAACTCAGTTTGCCAAGGTGTCTAGTCATAAAATATTACGTACCCAATATTCATTATAAATAACAAACTCCTAATCTGAATGGGAGTGACTGTGCTTCAGAAACTCCTTTATCCAAAGTGCCCAGTAAGCTTGAACTCCACCCACTGCTTTCAACTCCATGTCAGCTAACTCTGACATTAAGCATCTCAATTTTTTTTGTTTATTTTACATTTGTTTACTGGGAAAGTCTAACTTGGAACAAAGCTAATTTTCAGCAGATGCCTGGGGAGAAACGCTCCAGATGCATGTCTTTGTAAAGTGGGAGGAAACTGGAGCACCTGGAGGAAACCCACACAAATGCAGGGAGGACGTGCAGACTCCACACAGAAGGCAATCCAGCCGAGAATCAAACTGGAGAACCTCTTGCTGTGAGGCAACAATGCTACTGCTGTACCACTGCACCATCATATCAGTTACTGTGGGTGGGTTTACCTACTTTCACCTGTGGGTTATGCATCAGTTCATACCCTCCCAAGCAGATTTCTCAGACTGTCCCTCTTTTGGATAAACATTCCTATTTTCGGGCTTGATTTACCCCTTGCACAGGACGTTTCTATTTTTGGAGGTATTCCCCTATTTTTAGGCTTGGTTTATCCCTTCACACAAATTTATGAATCCCTCCTCATCATATGGGATTTTTGAAGCTGTCAAGTACATAGAAAACCACACTACGTGATCAACATAATTGTGGCAGCAGTAATTTAAACAAAGAGAACAAACATATCCCTTTTGCAGAAATAAATTACCTTGTGTGGTAGAATTTTGCAATACATTTCATTAAAAGCTACAGATTTTGCACTGTCTCTTTGATAATGAGCTTTTCAATCATTTTTGTCACTCTCTGCTTTTTAAACATGTTTCTGATTAGTATCTCACATTCCTACTGGAGGCAGGAAGAGGTATGTGCTATTTGATATTCATAAGTTATGGTAATTAGATGTCCAGATTTCTTACTGGATGTACCTAATTTTCAAGGACCTTTATACATATTTTCAATATCTGTAGTTTGAAAGGTATGCTCCCAAGGAGGTGACACCCATTCTCAGAGGCCTACTCCTTAAGCCTATTCTCAATCTAGTTCATGCACACTATACTCCCACTGGTAGTGAGATCCAGCACTATAGTAAATTGGACTACTCCCCCAACACATACACACACACACACACACACACACACACACACACACACACACACACACACACACACACACACACACACACACACACCTGGGATGATTGAGCTGAGACAAGCTGCAGTTCACTTCCACTGTCCAGCTCCTACAACACTCTAGCCACTGATCAAACTCCTGTAATCTGGGTTGTAATCAGGGATTCATCCCTCTATGCTACAGAATCAGGCTGAATATTGGAATTTTGATGGGCATGAGGAAGAATATACATACTTATAGCAGATGGCAAGATGACGCTTATCCAGAATATAAATGTGTACTCAGTAAACTGCTAATGGTTGGTGCTGTGAATATGCCCAGAATATATATGCATGTTTAGTGTACTGTTAGTGATTGGTACTGTGTGCGCGCGTGCACACACACACACACACACACACACACACACACACACACACACACACACACACCGTGAATGCAAGCTTGGTACACTGTTAATAATTGGCAATACACCCATATCCAAAATAAATGTACTTGTTTTGTAGAAGTGATAGTGGTAAGGCAATGATGTGACTTGATGGGAGTAATATGGTGAGTTTAGATTCAACAAAAGCCTGACCAAATCTATTATTCATCTATTTCAAGAAGATGATGGCATACACTATCAGTAATTGTAAATAAATACCATTCAGAACTGAAAAACAATAGGATCACTGCATTTTTTATGCTTGTGTGTGCCCCTAGTAGTTTTTGTCTGTTGCTGTTGTCAGCCTGAAAATGATAAAAACCAAGAAACTACACTGTAAAATATATAGGCTCCCTTGGCTACTGTCAGCACACTGTTGCAGTCTTTGGTGGCAGATACTTTATAACCAAATTTGTGTTGGCAGATGCTGAACAATAAGTTATGCAGCTAGAAAGAACTAATCTTTCTAAACAGTTATCAACAGACACAGAGGTCATCAGAAAGCACGTAACAAACCTGAAAGGGAGAAAGATAAATTATGGATAAAAAATTATGTCTAGAAAAAATTTTTGATATGAATAATTTGAGTATACTAGGCCTATTCAATGGTATGGAAGGAAGTGACCCTTGTACTGCATACTCATATCAATTACAAAAGATGCTGCAATTCTGAAAATATACCAATCTCCATGTAAAAAGAAGTTCAGCTAGAAATAGGACCCACTGGGGGTGTGGCTAGGATGCTGATAGGATAGCAGCAGATTTCTCCTACTCTACTATTTTATCTATTTCTGACAGGAAATAATAATTGTAAACTATCTTAACAGTTTTATTGAATAATATACAAATAAATTAAAGCCTGCTTTAAGATAGTATCAAGAACTGTTTTGATATTTTGAGATTTTCCTGTCAAATTTTATCTGGAAATATATCTTTACAAACAACTTGGAAATGAGTCATTTGAAAAAAAAAAAAAAAAAACAACTAGCTCTCAAGATTCATTCTTCAAAAAAGAACTTCAATCTGTTCTCACTGATATTCAGGAACTGTCCTTAACAATGGACAAAATGGACATAACACTTGATAATTTTAAAGAATCTGCTCTAAACAAATAGACCAAGTTCATGAAGTATTACAGCAGCAGAAAGACCAAATATCTGTCATTGAGGACTCTGAATGACATGGAAGGTAGGCTAAATGAAAATGAACATAATTTTGAGTTTCCATTAAAACAAAATACTATTTTTCTGAATAAAGTTGATGACCTGGAGAATAGGTCTCATAGAACAATATTAGAATATTTGGTTTACCAGAAAAAAATAGAAGGAAACAACATGGCAAATTTTCCTGACATCCTGGCTTCCCAAGGTACTAGATTTACTTGAAGCAATGTCATTCAGTATCCAGACAGCACACAGATCTCTGGTTGCCAAATCTTTTTCAAGGAATAATACTTCATCAGGGTCTACAATTGTAAGATGTTTTCCATCAAAGGACAAAGAGTTAATTCTTAAAACTGCTTAGTCAAAGTCTCTCCTTAAAATAGAAGACATGATTATTCATTTTGACAATGACTACTCCATTTCAGTCATTTCTAAAAGAAAATGTTTTCTTTCATTAATAAGAGAACTGAAGAAATAGCAAATTAAAGTTCATTTATTGTTTCTGGCCAGGCTAAAAATCTTTCTTCCTGATGAAACTAAAATCTTCAAGGATTTGGATGCAGCATTATCATTCTTGAAAATAAATGACATCTTTGAACAAATGGAAGATATTAACTGGAATAGTATTTCTTTAAAGAAACGAGCAGAATGACCCAGGTGGAAGATAAATGAAAAAAAAAGAAAAAATTAAAGAGAAATGATTTAACCATTATTTAATATCAATCTGTAAAAATAGATTTCATTTTTTCTTCTCCTTTTGTTAAGTCCTTATAACAACTGAACCTGCTTCGTTTAACACCAAGGAAATTTAACTTATTTCATTTCCTTATATTTACATCCTTTATAAAGCTAACTTCCTTATAATTTTCTTTAGATATTATATTATACATTAACATTCACAAAATAGTTTTATTTAAGTTATAATAAAATAATGATAGAGCTATAGCTAATATTACTTCTTCTACTAATGTTTACTCTTTTGTCATTTGCTTATAATCTGGGTCTCCCTTTCTTTTGAATAATTAATATTCTGTAATGTGGTCAGGTCATCTATAATGCAACAATTTAACATTAATATTAGCACATTACATAGTTTTTGTTTGTTATATTTCTTAATGTCACTAATGTTGAGGTCACACTTCTTCATTAACTTGTTTATTTTCTCTGTCCATCGTATACTGCTGATCTTTTTTTTTCCGAAGTGACCTTTTTTATTCTTAGGATCCTGTATTAGTGGTTAATAGTGTGATTCTTTGTGGTAAGTGAGTGTGTTTGAACTGCTAATGACATGATCAGCTGTGTAGTGATATGCATTCACTTGTTCTTGAATATATGGTATTCCCAGGTTAAAAGTTGTTTTTGAGAGTAGTTTAGTTTTGTTTTCTATTGTGGTGTTTTCTTTTCCCTTTTTTTTTTTCCTTAGCTTGACCTTGGACTCATTAGTGGATTGTGGTGAGTGAATGATTTTGCGGTAACAATGATGCAAGGTGTTTTTGTTTTTAGATTTTGGGTTTGGGTTGGGTACAAGGACAGAAATGCATTGAAGGACAAGTTAAATTTGTTTGAACTGACGGACAAGTAGTGAGATCTTGTATCCTAGTGCTTGAGCTTTCCAAACTAGAGTTGATTGTGGACTATCATCTTTTCCTTTACTTTTAAGATTCTGCATGATGTATTCCACTGCTAGTAATGTGTTGGTGATGTTAGTAACTTCTGGCAGTCAATCAAGCAAATGGGGCAGGTATTATCTATACGAAGCTGCATAGGAGTTATTACATTACATAGCTTTAAATACTGAAGGCAACATACATCTACTTTACTATAACTGATACATTAAGAAAACTGAAACAGTAATTTGATAATGTAGTATAAATTATTTTTTTCTCCTTTTTATATTACTTTATTTTGTTAGCTGGTCTCTAAAGCACAGTGAACATGGGATACTTATTTATATTCCTTTTAGCTTAGGAACCTGTGTTCTTATAGTTGCTCCTGCTCTTCTAAGTGAATAAATATTTTTCTCTTATTTTATTATTCTATTTTACTTTAACATTTATATTTAAATCCTTTATTGTAGATGTAAATAAGTGTATAGGAATTCAATAGAGTAAAGACCTGGGGAGTTATTTCTAGGTGATATGTAAAAGATGAATAATTTCTTGACATCTAATGAATCATTTTAACTTTTGACTCTAGACATGAATTAGAAAAGTTATATAGTTAGTAGTTCTTATAGTAGTTCAACATATTTTTACTGATTTTTGGAGATTTAGCTTTTGTATCATAAAATCTCTTTATGGAGTTTGTGATTACCTATAGGTTTAGTCATAGGCTACTCTGTGTAAATAATTGTATTCCAAAACAGCATTTAAGAATTTTCCTGCTAGAGAGTCCTTTTAGGGGCTGATTTTTTCCAATGAAATATTAGTATTAAAATTATATTTTCCTCTCATATAATAACAATCTTTGTTAATATGTTTGGAAAAATACTAATAATACATATGAGAGGCTTCTTAAATATCATGTTCTTTTTCCTCTTCTGTAATGAAAATGTCACTTTGATAATAGCAGAGAGGATATTCTCTCACTTTTGCTGATGGGAAGGAATGTTTGGATAGCACTGCTGTTCAAACAGGGAGTTTTAAAATCCATGTGGGATATGAAGGGTTTTATAAATGCTTGTTTGCCACTAATGAAAGTCATTTTTGTGGGGGATCTATACAAGCAGCTCTTGAGTTGGAAAGTGATTCAAAGGAATGGTGCACAACAACAGTTATCCCACTCCACAAAGGGGGAGCCACCACTCATCCCAGGAACTATCGCCCTATTAGCCTGATGAGCCTGGTCTGTAAGGCCATGGAATGTATCATAATGGAACTCATAATCAAAGACATTGGTAACCTCCAAACTTTGGACCCCACCCAGTTTGGGTTTGTGAAAGGCAGATCATGCCTCCTGAACCTGATCGACGTCTTTGAGGCAGTCATCAAAGTTGTAGACAAGGGTAAGGTGGTTCACACAGCCTATCTTGATCTTGCCAAGGCTTTTGACACCATTCCCCATTCTGGAATTATAGATAAACTCACTAAACTAGGTATAAATCCTTATGTCACAAGATGGGTTGCCAATTGGCTCACTGACAGAACCCACACTGTAAATGTTGCAGACTCCAAATCTGATTTCAAACTAGTGACCAGCGACAAGTGGAGTACCACAGGATTCAGTCTGGGACCTCTCCTGTTTGGTATCTTCTCTGAAGTACAGGCTAACACAGAAGGCCTTTGGCTAACGAAGTTCACAGATGACTGCAAACTAGGAGCCATAGTCAAGTCCCCAAATGATGTGGACATCCTACAGAAGGGCCTCACTGAGACAGATGCCTGGTGTCAGAACCATGGCCTCAAGCTCAATGCCAAAAAGTGCATTGTCATCCCCTTTGGTAAAACTCTGTACCTATCAACTACCACATAAGCGGCAGTCTACTTAACACCGAATGTGTGATAAGAGACCTTGGGACCCAGGTGGACAGTAGTCTCTCCTTTGATAATCACATCACCACAGTAGTCAGGAAATCTTTCTACACGGCACACCTCATCACAAAAGGGTTCTCATCCAGGAAAAAAGAGGTTATTGTTCCCCTATACTCGACACTCATTAGGCCCATTATAGAGTACAATGCCCCTTTTGGAATGTACCTCACAAGGCATCTGCAGCAGCTGGAAAGGCCACAGAAGTACCTCACAAAGAGGATTACTGGCCTACACTGATGCCCTACACTGATGGTCTCAAAAAACTCCAGCTTTACTCTGTAGCATATCACCTTCTCCAAGGTGATCTCTGCCTAACATATAAAGCTATGTCAAACCCAGAGCTGTTGGACATGCTGCACCTAAAGAAATCCCAATCCTTTCCAGCTACATGCTCTAGGGACCTAAACCTTGTCACCACAATAAACAGGACATGCTGGAGGGATAGATTCTTGTCCCAGAGACTTTCCATACTCTGGAACAAGCTACCTGTCTATGTCAAGCAAAGTTCCTCATTAGCACTCTTCAAGAAAAATCTTGATGAGTGGATTGGAAATAGGAAATACACCCCAGGATCACTTCTGTGGATCTGCTTGACGGGCACAGGAAAATAACTTTCTTGGGTGGCATAAGCCAAGGAATGTTGTTGGCTAGGCTTACTTAGGCCCTTGGTCAAATAGCCTAGTACCTACCTATGAACCTACAATTACTACTTAGAATTTATGATAACTTTTATATAGATCTGTTAAACCAAATATATGTCTTATTTTAAAAGCATCTCTTTAAACATTAATGGTTTAAATAATGGTTGCAAGAGAGGGAGCCTAAATAATTTTTTAAAACTATTTAATTCCCAGATTATTTTTACAAGAGACACACATATTACTAACTGGCATAGATAAACTTAATAATAAAGCATACTCTGTCCTATCTAGTTCTCATCATAATCAGAAAAAAGTGGACTGGTTATTTTGTAGAGAAATTCTTTACCCATACTCAGGATTGTTAGTTTTTATTAAGATGATAAAGGACTACTTTGCTCAGTAACATTAGAAATGAATAGACAATTATACACCTTTATTAATCTATACTGGATCCCTGGAATAGGTGTTAGGACTATTAAACAACATTTGAACCAGATTGTTCAAATCTCAAAAGGTAGCATTATAGTGGCAGGAGACTTTAACTGTATTTTAAAAAATAATGACACTAATACCACTAGAAATAGAAAAATAACAGCATCTGCAAAGGAACTAATAAAATTTATAGACCTAATACATATTAAGGATATGTATGAATTTTCAGACCCAGATTCTCCTTTGTTTTCACTCATTACTCACATAGGCATGGAACACAGGCCAGAATAGATAGAGTTTATATATCAAATGACCTAATAAATAGATTAGACAAAGTTAAAGTGATATCTTGTCCACTTTCAGACCACAATGCAATAACCTTTGATTTACTTCTAGAATGTAACAACAGTATTCCTGTTAAACACATACCTGCTTATATAACCAACTTAAAACACTGCAAAGACTTTTTCATAAAAGAAATGCAGCCCTTTATTGAAATTAATTATACAAATGACATTTCTGAGATATATTTATGGGATGCTTTAAAAGCATATTTATATGGTAGAATTTTAACCTGGTATGCCTTAAAAAAAACAATGGGACAGGAACTAATTGACCTACATGAAAAAAAATAGACAAACTAAAATTAGATAGTCAGAAAGCAAATACAAATTTGGTGAAGGAGATAAATAATCTAAATGACAAATATTTGGAAATCTTAAATCATAAAACTATGATTAATTTGGAAAGAATTAAAATAGTTAACTTCTCTGTCAATCCAAAGTCTATACATAAGGTGGCTATCAGAACAAAACTATTTAATAAATCTAATGATATTAAGGAAATATATTCTGCTAAGAAAAAATGGTCACTGAACTAAAAGACATTCTGACAGAATTTAGAAATCATTTTAATGCATTAAACACCAATAATCCAACTATGGACTGTCAAGAGAAAATTAAAATGTTTATAAGAAATTATACTAAAAAAATACTTGAAGAGCAGATGAACATTATGGACAGGCCTCTTTCAATTTCTGAATTAAAAGTTCAAATTAATAAGCTAAAACCTAACAAGGCCCCTGATAATGATTCCTGAACTTTATAAGTTAATGTGAAAAGAAGCCTCAGCTATATTACTTAAAGTTTTTAAGTTAGTTAAAGAATTAGTAAATGTCCCTACCTACTGGAAATACACGCTTATCTCTCCAATCTTAAAATAAGATAAAGACTCTAAAAATGTTCTTCTATACAACAATCTGTTTATTAAGTATAGATTATAAATTATTTACAGTTATCCATGCTAACAGATTAAAGCAATTTCCTCCATCTTTCATTAATGATGACCAGACTGGTTTTATTTTAAATAGGAATTCTTATGACAACATCAAAAGATTACTAACAATAATTGATTAAGCAAATAGAACAAATGAGAATTAAACCTTAGTAAGTCTGGATATATATATATATATATATATATATATATATATATATATATATATATATATATATATATATATATATGTGTGTGTGTGTGTGTGTTTGTGTGTGTATTTATATATAATGTTTTTGACTCTGTAAATTGGAATTATTTCACATTGATTTGAGAAGAAACTAATTTTTCAAGTAATTTTATATATCTTATTAATCTTCTTTATGAAAATATGTATGCTTATATAAAAATAGGTTCATATACCTCAGAATCAATTAAGATTTCCAAAGATACCAAACAAGGATGTCCTCTCTAACCTTTACTTTTTAATCTTAATTATAGAGCCATTTACTAATTTAACAAAATCAATCCCAAATATTAAAGGTATTCAGATAGGCAAGAACTTAATTTCTAAAATTCAATTGTTCGCAGATAATATTCTTATGACTTTGATGAATGCAATAATTCACTCTCAACTGTTTTTAATTCAATGGAAATATTTCAGAAAATATCTGGCATCAGTTTTAATGAAAATAAAACAAAAACTTTACATATAAAGTATAACTTTAATAATACAGAAAAAAGATATAATAAATATATAGTCCACCAAAAAAAGATTAATTATTTAGGGATAACTATTGCTGAAAATATCAACAAAATAATAACCATTAATTATAAGAGTAGTTTAACTTCCATAGAGAATCTTAAAAATAAATGGAATACATTTTTAACAATGGATGAGAGAGCTTCCATAATCAAAATTATTATCTTACCAGAAATCCTATATATTATGCAGTCATTATTTCTTCCTCCTCCTAAAAGTTGTATAAAAAGAGTTTAATTCCTTAATTTTAAAATTTTTATGGTTCCCTAAAAGCCCATAATAGCTTTAAGCCATCATATTACAGACTGGTCTGTTGGTGGTATTGGTTTACCAGATTTAGAATTATATTTTCTATCTATTATACTGCTAAATGGAAAGATTTTCAAGGACGTTTTTGGATACAATCTAACTATCTTAAACATTCAAATTATTATTTAATCTCAAACAATTAATTGCTCTGGTTATTAAAAGAATATTTCTTAAACACGTTTAATCAAATAATCAACTCTTCTTATATCTCCATTATAATGAATACTTTGAGAAATTTTATTTACAGAAATCCAATGTATAAAGCATATTTTTTTCTTATCTTTCCAATAGCTTTTACTCCAAAATATATTTCCACTCTAAGCTTACCTATAATGACTATTTTTAAAGAAAATAATTTGATATATTGGTTTCAGTTAATGGATAAAGAAAAACTTATTGTGCTCATTATATAATTAACAAATCTGATTTGGATGAAGACATATGGTTCAATTTTTATGCAGTTGTGCAAAACTATAGACAATTTGTTGATTGTAAAATTAAAGTCATACAACCAAGGATAAGAAAGTTTATTCTTAAATTAATTGATCTTTTATTTTTTCTGGTACAACAGAAAATATCTGGAAAATGTGTTTTTTCCAAATATATAAAGTGATTAAAAATAGTTGAATTATAACAAAGAGAGCTATTGGAATTATTTTAAACTCATAAATAATAAAACTACCAATGATGAGGATAGAATCTAATTTTATCATCATCAAAACAAACTACCTGTTCACTTAAATTGAGATTATTTTCATGGAAGTTCTTGCACAGATCTTTCTTTACACCTCACAGAATTGAATTAATGTCCAATAGCAAGATGGTTTGTTGGCGATGTAAATTAGACATTAAAGATGACTTGCAGCACATGTTTTTGATTGTGTTATACTTAAAGCATACTGGAATGAAATCAGTGTTTTCCTACAGACTTTATTTGCTGATAAATTTTCTTTAAATCATTAGTTTTGTTTAATACTCCAGTACTAAATTGTGTAGTGAAATTGAAATATCCATTTTTATGGAGTATTCTAACAATTGCAAGAAAGTTATAACAAGAAATTGGAAAAGTGAATCTGATCCCTCTTTTAATGAATTCTATAACATTGCAAATGAAGTTTGTCAACTGGAACTTATTAGTATCAGGTCAAGGTCTTCCAGAATCACTTCTTCATATAACCTCTTGAAAATTGTAAAGAACTGTTAAATAAATAATGCTTGATTTTCTTAGAATAATTGTTAATTACTGGAAACTTTTTGAATATTTCTTATTTAATAGACACTGTTGTAAATAGTTGTTTTGTTGTGTTCATGAAACATATTTATTATTTATTTTTTTTTCTTTTTCTTTTCTATTTTGCCAAATATTTATTTTCTAATTCAAATGTTATCGCCTGTTTATTTGTTTAAAAAATTAAAAAAAAAAAAAAAAACAAACAAACAAACAAATAGGACTCAATGGGCAATAGCAAAAAGCTAGAACTGATATTTGTTTCTGTTGGGGTCTCCATCCATATCAGATATGCTTACTAGCTATGCAGTCTGTAGAACCCAAAGATGATGATCAACATTCAGTAGCCAAAGTATCATTTTCCAGTTCAGTAGAAGAGGGTATACATATCCAGGAGGTAATGATGATTTAAATCTCAGTGGCTTAAGCAGATTTCAGTAAAGGCTGTGCCATTTACTACTGCATCTACATGAGAGAGTCACTCTAAAGCATTGCAGCCTTTTGTCATTTAGCAAGAATGTTTTCTTTATCATTTCTTCCCACTTTTACCACTTACACACCCACACTATGTGGACTTTAACAGCAGAGGAGAAGGGCACGTGGATAAGGGTGACAGAAAGCTCTCATGATTTCAAACTGTAAAGTTATTTTTCTGCATTTACTGATACTGTTACACAGACAAAAGTGTATTCTATCT
Organism: Protopterus annectens; assembly: GCF_019279795.1. Taxonomy (NCBI): domain Eukaryota; kingdom Metazoa; phylum Chordata; order Ceratodontiformes; family Protopteridae; genus Protopterus; species Protopterus annectens. Next base: position 728,466,016 of record NC_056737.1, on the reverse strand, counting down.
TGTAGACTTCTGCAATAAATCTGGAGTATGCCTGCATGGTGATAATATGTTAAGAATCCTATGCTGACCCAGCGTGCTGCTTTTTTGACCTCCTGCATGCTTAATTCTGTGCACTTGAACCACTAATTTTCTGAGGGATTTAAGTAAGGTGCGTGTATATTTATTATGTTGTATTGCATCATACAGCCAGGATTCAGCTGTAGATGTTATTATGATATAATTTAGGTCAGGTTAAAAGCTGCAGATTGATCAATTGATTGATTCATTGATTGACTTATTAATTTACCTATTTATCCATTTACTTTTGTAGACCAGGAAAGTCTAAATGGGGAAAACACATTTGTAGCTGAGGCCAGGAGAGATGTTCCAGCAGATAATATTTTTGTACATAAAACAGTTAAAAAAACAATCAAGATATAGTATAAATTTAGTGTTTGGCACAATAGTGATGGCAATGAAACAAAATAGTGTTTATGTAGGGATTAATATAAACCATTGATAACTGTAGTTTATACTTAACAGCATTACACTGTTTGTGAGAGAATACACATAAGTGTGAAACAGGTAGTGTTTTTAAAATGAGCTGTTTTATACAACAAATTAATTAGTAAACTGTAAACATAAGTACTTGTTTGAGAAACACATAACATTATATTACATAAGACAAAAAATAACATAGAGCTAGAAAAAGTAGTACAAAGTAGAGGGTCAGTATACAATTATGTCAACTGAAAAAGGAATTACAGGAATCAATGGAATAAGTAAAATTGTATGAGATGCTTACAATAAGCTACAGGAGCAGAGGGAGAGTTTAAGGACTTGGAGAATGTGTTTGTTGTAAGGGGTGTACTGGAAATGTGTAACGTGAAGTAAGGATAATGGAGATGGAGGAAAAACAGATAGGTTTATCATTTATGCTAAGGAAATGTCTACATTATTGTCACATGCAACATCTGAACTACTAATGCACAAGCCAATTTTGTGTTGTAGATGAATGAGGTTCTTACGGTGACCCAGACAACTCAGGTTTGATTTGTGAGGCCATTTGCTGAATAGTTGTCCAGAGGGAATAATGAGCTCACCTAATCAGGATGGAAAGACATGCCTACAGGTATAAGACATGCTTTGATTGGTGAACAAATGACAATTGTATCATGTTAGGACCAGAATCCAGTCCAAAATAGGTTGGGAAGCTGGAACCATATTCATTACTACTTATAAACAACTTACCTAAACTCAGACCAAGAAAAGTCTGTACAAATTACAAGCAGATCATTCAAAGGATCAATGGACATAACCAGTGAGTGAGCAAATGACAGAGAGTGAGAGCATCTGAGCAAGGTCATCTTTTCTGTGAAGAACTATGCAAAATCCTCACATCTTGAAGAAATTAAAGCTCTTTGAAGAAAAAGACAAGTTGAGCTTCCCAGCCTTCCACTACATGCATAGCTGAATGGTTTGATGAGACAAAGATCTAACTAGACAAGAAGGTCATCTTATTACATGAGATCTTTACTGTTATGTAACAAATTTGCATCCAACCTCAGCTTATACTCAGCCTGAGATAGTCTCCTCAATGTATATTTCAGCTTACTGCTTAGCATTCACAGCTATCAGGATCATATCTATTTTTCCTGTTCAAGATGGAATTGTATATTTTTCTTGGGAAAACTATATTCAGAACACCATAAATATCTCTGTTATAAACTTCCACTAGCATCTCTACAATATAAGCAGTATCCTCTGTAAGGGGTCCAAATGGAGAGATGATAAATCAGCAAGCAACGAGAGTAGTATTGCTGGAACTGAATTCATCCTCAAGTCATGGTTAGTACCTTCATGAGGTGGACCATGTTTTTCACAAAACTCACCAAGATGACAATGATATATAGACTGTATTTTATATAGCATACATCATGGACAGAAGTAGGCTAAAAAATAAAAAAGCTGGGTGCACAAGACCCAGGATATAAAAGTGTCCAATCCTGGTAGGCACACTGATGCCAGGACTGGAAAAAATATGTAAAATCTTCAAGACATGGAAACATTCCTACAATGGGGTTAGGCCAGGCTCGGGGGTGGAGGGTGACCCTCCTTTTGTATAAGGAAGTAGTAGTCCACAAAAATCACAAAAACTGATAGGCCAAAGAAGATCCATAAATACAATTTATGTGGACTACTGAGAATAAGAAATAAATTATGTATTGTTACTATTATGCAAGAACCCCAGAATTTCTAGACAGAAGATATACAAAAAGATTAAGAGCAAAATTAGAGGAAAGAAAAATACTCGCACAAGAAAAACTGTCAGAAGCTTCAAATAAAATGTTGTGTTCATTAATACAACAGAGTTATGAAAAACACTATATCAACCAAGAAACCTTGGGCCGTTTGGAAAAAGAAGAGACTGAGGAAGTGTGAAAATATAAAGAATAAAATCTAGAGATTTTTGAAAGGTATAAAAAAAAAATATGGACATGAGAAAGAAAGATTGATCTGATATAGTGCAATATTTATGCAAAGTAGAAAGCTAAATTAATCAATATGAAAAAAGCAGCCCCAACAATATTCAAAGAGAAATACAGGCAAAGGCACCCAGATATGGAAATTGTCACAGTACAAAAAATAAGATCACAAAGAGGGAATGTAGTACAGAAAATTAGTAAAGTAGAAGTTAAAAAAAATCAAAGCTGAAGTTATAGAATACCTGTGAAGTGAAGGATTTAGTGTAGAAAGTCTAACACAGGTTATATCATAGCATGATGGAACAACAACTCCCCCAAGTTAGGAGAAACAGGAGGAGCAGGAGACATCTAAAGAAGAAATATGGAGATGGGAAAGAAAAAGAGATTTAATGTGGTGCAATATTTATGCAAAGGAGAAAGTAAAACTAATCAATACAAAAAGAGCAGCACCAAAGATATATGAAGAGAAATACAGGCAAAGGCATCCAGATATGGACATTTTTGCAATACAAAAAAATAAGAAAACAAAGAGGAAAAGTAGAAAAGAGGATTAGTAATGGAAAAGTTAAATAAATAGAAAACTGAGGTTATGGATTACCTGCGAAGTGAAGGATTTAGTGTAGAAAATCTAATTCTGATAATATCACAACAGGCTAGAGCAATGGATTTCCAAATTAAGGAGAAACCACTGGAGCAGGAAAAGTCTGATAAATTGCCATAGGAAGATACTTTGGAGCCTTCCATAGAAAACCAGTACAAAAGTTCAGTTGTAGTTGCACAGCAAGAAAAGGAACAGGAAACTGTGGCAACTCTGATGGAGTCCATGATATGGAGTGATAGGAAAGTGTGTTCCCATATGAAAGAGCAATGGATGACACAGGATAAAACTAAAGAGAATGTGGCACAGGAAGATGCTCTGGAACTTTCTGTAGAATACCCACAGGAAATGGAGAACCAAGAATGTATCCTCAGTTTAGCAGAAAATGATCTAAGAGAAGAGTTGTTTGGTTTAATAGAGATGGATAGACATATTAAGATCAATGAAGGAAACAGACTAGAGAAAATCAATAAAACTCCAAATGTTAGAAGTCTGATAAAAAGTGGACCCAGTATTTAGAACTGTTCGTAGAGATTCATGTCATATAACAGAAGTAAATAGGATATATTATTGTACAGCTAAATTAATAACAGATAAAGTCTTACCACAAAAACACAGGGCAGTAAGGGAAAGGAAGGGGAGAAATCAAATACCATCATGGAAGTATCGGATAGAGAAAAGTATAAAGCAGTTAAGACAAGAAGTGTCACTGTTAGAAGAGTATAGAAAAGGGAACAGATCAACAAAAATACTCAGAAAGACAGACATGATAAAAGCAATGGCTGTATCAGAACAGATCAGGATCTATTGTGCACTATTGCAAATAATGAAGTAAAAATATCAGCATAGGTGAAAAAACTTAGAAGATAAGCAGATAAATACAAAGGAAAAGTACAAAATAAGCAATGTATTGGTGACCCAAAAAAGTTTTACAGAGAGTTGGGAAACAAGGCAAAGGGAATTGAAATACCACCAAAAAAAGAAGAAATAGATGGAGAAATACATATGAAGATGCTGTGGAACATAACAAAGATGCTGACTGGATAGAGCTAAAAGACAGAATAAGAAGTTCAAATGTGCAACATATGAAATGGGATGAAGTAACAGCCAGAGAGACTGAAACAAAGTTAAGAAAAGCTCCTAATTGTAAAACCCAGGTCCAGATGCAGTACCTAACTTCTGGCTAAAAGTATTAACATCTTTACATGAAGATTTAGCCATAAGTAAGAAATATTTATATGTGCACCTCAAACAGACACCAACTTGGTTAATAACAGGAAAAACAATACTCCTACTTAAGAGTAAATCTGCAAGCTATCCTAAAAGCTATAGGCCAATAACTTGCCTTCAGACGACATAAAACTATACAACGGAACTGATGCAGACAGAGTTTATAGTCATTTAGAAAAACTCAATCATGGCAATAGAACCAAAGGGTAACAAAAAATTCATATGGAACAAATGATCATTTGTTGTTAAGTATAGTCATAACGAAGAACTGTAAAAAGGGGGAATAATCTATGTAGGGCATGGATAGACTACAAAAAAGCATTCGACAATATCCCACAGTCATAGATAAAAGAGTGCTTAAAAATGTATAAGATACATCCTACACCAATCAATTACATTACAATGATCATGAAACAGTAGCAAACCACTTTGCAGTTAAGCCATGATAAAGGACAAATTATTATTCCAGGGACAAAAATTCAAATGGGGATATTCCAGGGAGAGTCTTTGTCACTACTTCTCCTTTGTCTTGCCCTTCATCCATTAAGCTGTCTACTTAACAGATTAGGTCATGGATGCAATTTGGCTTCCAGAAAACAACAAAATGTAAAGACTTCTCATCTTCTTTTTGTGAATGATTTAAAACTGTATAGTTCATCAGATGAGAAATTGAAAGCACAGCTACAAGTGGTCAAAACTTTTTCAGATGATACAAGAATGTTATTTGGTCTTGATAAATGTGCAAAAGCAACCTTTAAAGCAGGAAAACTGCAGCACCAAGAAAACATTAGCCTGGGACAGGAATGTGATACAAAAGAACTTGAGCAAGAGGAAGTGTATAAATATCTGGGAATTGATGAAGGATCAACAATAAAACATGAACAAATATGAATAAAACTTAGTAAGGAATAATTTAGAAGACTAAAATTAATACTGCAAACAGCACTGATATCTGGGAACAAAATCAAAGCTATAAACCAATTTGCTCTTCCTGTCCTAACTTACAGTTTTGGAGCAATTGACTGGCCCCATAATGTGTTGAATTGGTTGGACTGCAAAACAAGAAGGATGCTTCATGCTTATCAAATGATTTATAAAAATCAGTCTATACCAAGACAATATATTCCTTGGTCTGAAGGAGGTATGGGCCTCCTTGAAATTGACTACATGTATAGATCTGCATTCGTAGGACTGCATACATATCTGCTGACCTCAAAACACCGAAACATAGTAAAAGTTTTAAAACCTGAGGAAAATAAGTCTAGCATGACTTCCTTGTTTGGTTTAGCAGTATATCAGTGTTAAATGGGAATTTGGTGAATGGGTGAAGGATCAGATGAGAAGGCAAGAAATGTGGAAAATGCATAAATATAGTTGCAAGTATAGAAAACTCTTGGAACAACCTCATGTTGATCAGTATCGAACACAGGAATGGTTAAGGAGAGGTAAATTTAAACCAAAAAACAAAAGGTTAATATTGGTGGGCCAAGATAGTGGACTACATACACATTGGTTTACAAAGTCCATTGAACAAGTGGGAGAAGCAGACAAATGCAGGTTTTGTAAAACAGAACTGGAAACAGTCACATCTCTTGTTGGTTGTGATACACTGATGGCAGAAGGACTGTATACTGAAAGGCATAATAATGTGGCAAGACTGTTGCATTGTGGATTGTGCACATGTTATAATACTGAAGTAGCTGAAAAACATTGGAAACACGAGTCACAAAGCATCACAGAAAATTTTAGCAACAGTTAAAAAAATAGATGTGAGAAAAATAGATATAATAGTCCATGAAAAGAAGATAAAAGCAACCTTGATCATTGAAATTGCTACACCCAGTGCCTACAGTGTAAGTACAGAGAGACAGAAAGTCATAAAATACCAGGATTTGCAGGCAGAAATGAGGGCAATGTGGAAGAAGGATGCCCAGACAGTTCCAGTAGTAGTAGGAGCAATGGGTCTTATAAAAACTAATTTACAATCGTACTTAGATATGTCACCAGTACATGTAACTCCATATGAATTGCAGAAGTAGTCATTACCAGGCACATTGCATGTGCTGCGAAGAGCACTTCTGGTTAACATCACAGATTGAAATAATGCTAATTTCATGAACTTTAATCATACTTTGACTTAGGAATGGAGTCCATTCCTATCATGGTATTAGAAACCCAAAAGTCTTGGAGAAATTAAAAAGAGATGTTCCAGCAAGGGTATCAACTCTTTGGCAGTAACATAGTAGCCTACACCAAACCATCTTTATATCATGTGGTACATATGATGAGAGCTCCAGGAAGAAATGGAGTAGAGAACGGTCAGTCCATGTGACTGATCCCATTCCCAGTCCATTGGTAATCATCTCTTGCTAGAACATTAGTTCCAGAGAGTGTCTTTGAATATGAGTTACAAAGAAAGCAACCTGAACAAAGCTGAAGCCCCCAGAATCTGTAGAAGTCATAGGTTCATAGGTTCATACTAGGCTATCTGCCCTAGGGCATTTATAAGCCTAGCCAGAGTGTGTTTGGCTTTCGCCACCCATTTTAAATTAATTTTGTTATGCCCTTTTTCGAGGTTAGTATACTGTGCCTCTGTCTAACAGTGACACAGAAGTGATACCCGGGGTAAACCTACGATCTCCCATCCACTCATCAAGATTCCTCTTGAAGAGAGTCAATGAGGGACTCTGCCTAACCTGGACTGGGATTTTATTCCAGAGTGAAGGGAGCCTCTGGGTTATGAATCTGTCCCTCCAGCATGTCCGATTTATTTCAGTGCTGAGGTTCAAGTCTCTCGAGCACGTAGCTCGATGGGATTTGGATTTTCTGAGGTGCAGCATGTCCATTAATTCCGGGTTGGACATGGCTTTATATGTCAGGCACAGATCGCCTCTGAGCAGGCGGTATGCCACCGAGTAGAGCTGGAGTTTCTTTAATCGGGCAGCATATGGCATCTGTTTGAGCACTTTGATCCTCTTGGTGAGGTACTTTTGGGGTTTTTCCAGTTGCTGCAGGTGTCTGGTAAGGTACATCCCAAAAGGGGCATTGTACTCAATTATGGGCCTGATGAGGGATGAGTAAAGAGGCACGATGACCTCCCCTGATCTAGATGTGAATCTCTTCATGATTAGGTGGGCTATATAAAATGTTTTTCTAACCACTTTGGCCATGTGGTTGTCAAATGAGTGATTGCTATCAACTTGGGTCCCCAGGTCCCTAATTACTTTTTCTGTACTTAATGGATTACCACCTATGTGGTAATTTGTGGGCACTTTGTTTTTGCCAAAGGGGATGACTATACACTTTTTGGCATTTAGCTTGAGGCCATGGCTCTGGCACCAGTTGTCTGTTTCTATGAGGCCCTTTTGGAGGATGCTTGTGTCGGCTGGAGAGTCGATTATGGCGCCCAGTTTGCAGTCATATGCGAACTTGGTCATCCACAGTCCTTCCGTGTTGGCCTGTACCTCCGAGAAATATATACCGAACAAGAGAAGTCCCAGGACTAAGCCTTGTGGGATGCCACTTGTAACTGGTTTGGAGTCTGACATGGCTCCAGCAATTCTAACCATGTGGGTTCTGTCCTTGAGCCAGTTTGCAACCCATCTAGTGACATAGGGGTTTATATTTAAGCTGGTGATCTTATCTATAATTCCATGTAATTGCTGTCAACCTAAGCATTGATAGCACCTAATACAAGCCATCCTGAGTGCCCCAAACTGTTGCAGAAAAGTCTCAAAGTGAAAAGGCAAACTGTAAATCAGAGGAAATATGAAACATGTTCCTTTCTCTATGACATGCTGAAAAGAGCTGGAAATTCCACTGCAAATCTGGTCCATCTCATAGCCACTTCACCTGTGATATGAATCCACCTATGACTCTGAATAACTGAGAATAATCTTGAATTTGCACTTTACAAATGGAGTCCAAAGTTTTCATCCAACTACATATTAGTTATTAATGCCATATCCACTAAACAGAGATAGTCAGGTACATGACCAGGATTGCTTCGTATGGATTTGGTATAACATAATAGTGTCCTTGATGGACCCAAGGGAGAATGGGTCCCATATACTGGTTAATTTTCCATTTTCCCCTCACAGATAGCATGGTGAAATGATGCAGGCTCAATTCCTGATATGTTTTTGTTGTATGTAGCCATAGGTCACTATAAGTAGAACAGGTTAATGAAATCATTAGGGCAAGTGACCCTTGAACTGTATCATGTCCCCATACTGTAAGTTTTAGCTATGATGAGATGACGTAAAACTTATGATGGACAACTTAAATGGTGGAGAGCAGTTAAGACATAAATATCATTTTAATAAACTAGAAGAACAAAATCTGCAAACAAACATAAAAAAGGATGCTCACTGGAAACATTACTGAGTTAAAATGTTATACTCCGATCTACATTGTTGCTTCACTTGCTCTTAATTGGTTGATTGTTTCCTGATGTTGTATTATGTTAGTCTTATTTTATTAAGTATACTATTTGTTAAGATACCTTTTACAGATGGGAGCTCCTCGGAAATCAGTCTGGGAACTGGATGTGGTTTTCTTGTAGTAAAGTCACACTCTATATACTGATGACAGTGTACTAACTGCTGCCTCTAGGTCAGATAAAGTACACCTGGATCTAGAGGAGGTCTCACACTCTCTGTAGACCTGGTTATCTGGCAGTGATCTATTACAGAATTTTCCTAAATCAAAAGCATTGTTATATATTTATTGCTTACTGACTGGGCAAGTCTGACTGGTGAAAAACTTCTTTTCAGCGGATGCCTTGGGAGAAAAGCTCTACAAGATTGAGAGAGAAAGCAACAAACATACAAACATTCTGTGAAGAATCATTTAAGTATACAATAGTAAGAGAAATAATGACTTGTTGAGTATACAATAGTGAGAAAACAACAACACTGACAAGATTCATATGAATACTCAGTATACAAACATATTACAATCATGATACAGGCAATACAACGATATGAAAAATCATTCAAAGGTAGAGCAGAATGATTGTTTAGGCAAGCAGTAACACCTTCAGGAATGCATGGATCATGCGATCCCAAATAAAACAAAGACCCAATCCTCCAAAGGCAGACGTCCTGTCTGGTGGACCCCAGCCATAAACAAACTATACAATAGAAGGAGGAAGCTACTAAATGATAGAGCAAATCCCAAAAAGGGAAGGTATCACTGATCAGTATTAGCAAAAAACTACGGGCACGCATAAAATTGTCTAAGGCCAGCTTCGAGAGAAAAATTGCACAGGACACTAAGGATAATCACAAGACTTTCTTTAGTTATGTTAGGAACCTGGGTAGGAATTCCCAGATATGCTCAGAATTAGTCCAAAATGACAAAAAATACACCGAACCCACAGACATTGCCAACATCCTAGCTGACAGGTTCAGCACAAACTCCCCCCCCCTCCCCACCAAAAGGGCAAATATCTATCCCAGCAGAGTGCTTCCCCCCTGACATCTCAGATGGTCAGGTAAGAGCCACCCTCTCCAAAGCAAAAAACACAGCATCAATGGGACCAGATGGTGTCCCGGGCTGCGTCCTACATGAACTCCAAGAAGAGCTAAACCCAAACATAAAACTACTGTTCAATCTCAGCCTTACTACAGGATATGTGCCCAAAGAGAGGCGTACAGCAACAGTGGTCCCTCTCCATAAAGGTGGTGCCTCAACGGATCCTGGAAACTATCGCCCCATAAGCCTGACTAGCTTGGTCTGCAAAGCTATGGAAAGGATCATCATGGACCTCATAAATAAAGATATTGGGGCCCTACAAACACTGGATCCTACCCAGTTCGGCTTTGTTAAGGGCAGATCCTGCCTCTTAAACCTGGTTGATTTCTTTGAAACAGTCACCAAGGCCATTGACGAGGGGAAGGTGGTCCACACAGCCTACCTGGACCTTGCAAAAGCCTTCAATACAATACCCCACTCGGGCATTATAGATAAGCTCACCAGCTTAAATATAAACCCCTATGTCACTAGATGGATTGCAAACTGGCTCAGGGACAGAACCCACATGGTTAGAATTGCAGGAGCCATGTCAGACTCCAAACCAGTTACAAGTGGTGTCCCACAAGGCTCAGTCCTGGGACCTCTCTTGTTCTGTATATATTTCTCAGAGGTACAGGCCAACACGGAAGGACTGTGGCTGACCAAGTTCGCAGATGACTGCAAACTGCGCGCCATAATCGACTCTCCAGCCAAAACAAGCATCCTCCAAAAGGGCCTCATAGAAACAGACAACTGGTGCCAGAGCCATGGCCTCAAGCTAAATGCCAAAAAGTGTATAGTCATCCCCTTTGGCAAAAACAAAGTGCCCACAAATTACCACATAGGTGGTAATCCATTAAGTACAGAAGAAGTAATTAGGGACCTGGGGACCCAAGTTGATAGCAATCTCTCATTTGACAACCACGTGGCCAAAGTAGTTAGAAAAACATTTTATATAGCCCACCTAATCATGAAGGGATTCACATCTAGATCAGGGGATGTCATCGTGCCTCTTTACTCATCCCTCATCAGGCCCATAATTGAGTACAATGCCCCTTTTGGGATGTACCTTACCAGACACCTGCAGCAACTGGAAAAATCCCAAAAGTACCTCACCAAGAGGACCAAAGGGCTCAAACAGATGCCATATGCTGCCCGGTTAAAGAAACTCCAGCTCTACTCAGTGGCATACCGCCTGTTCAGAGGCGATCTGTGCCTGATGTATAAAGCCATGTCCAACCCGGAATTAATGGACATGCTGCACCTCAGAAAATCCAAATCCCATCGAGCTATGCGCTCGAGAGACTTGAACCTCAGCACTGAAATAAATAGGACATGCTGGAGGGACAGATTCATAACCCAGAGGCTCCCTTCACTCTGGAATAAAATCCCAGTCCAGGTTAGGCAGAGTCCCTCAATGACTCTCTTCAAGAGGAATCTTGATGAGTGGATGGGAAATCGTAGGTTTACCCCGGGTATCACTTCTGTGTCACTGTTAGACAGAGGCACAGTATACTAACCTCGAAAAAGGGCATAGCAAAATTAATTTAAAATGGGTGGCGAAAGCCAAACACATTCTGGCTAGGCTTATAAATGAGCACAACTCAAGAATTCCAAATAATTCACGAAAACCACCAAAGGAGCAGGAACTAGATGCACACAGGTTTATTCTGGTACCTCGGCTTCCACAGCCTTGGTGATTTTCGTAGGCTTATAAATGCCCTAGGGCAGATAGCCTAGTATGAACCTATGAACCTATAATAGGAGAACAGTCAGTGCACAGTGTATGTGGCCAAGTAAACATAATAGTACAGGGTAAGACTGAGGATTACTGGTCAAGTAGTCATTTTAGAGAAGGATGGCACAAAGGGGGCAAGGACAGTTTAGGGAGATTAGCCAAGTGTGGTGCACGAGACCATTAGGTGTTGTTTGATTAGCAGTTTGAAGTATTGCAGGTTGTTAATTTGTCTGAATCAGAGAGGAATGGCATTCCAAAATTCAGAGATGTAAGAAGAACTCAGTGAGTCACCTCAGTATTGTTTGATTTAATTGGGTGCAGTAACAATTTGTCAGTAGAGAAGACTCATTGAATGGGGAGAAAAGATGGATAATATTTTTAGTGCTTGGCATTTTATAGGCTGGAAAATAAGACTGTGAACAGTTTTTATTTGTGTGAATATTAGAAAGTGAGTCAGTTCTAACCAAGTAATCTATTTTAATAAAACCACGAAAGGTGCACTAAAAGTGACCCAAGAAAGCCACGGACGAAGGCAACCAGTATATGTACTGATTGCCTTCATCCATGGCTTTATTGGGTTACTTTCAATGCACCTTTCATGGTTTTATTGTATTCACTTTGTGTACGTTTGCCTTCACTTGAATTTTAATCTATTTTAATACCATCCAGTGATAGAATCTATAAGGCATATCAGCTGCGAATTTAGAGATTTTGTTGTAGCATTTTTCTAATTGGTTATTTGAGTACGTTGCAGGTTGACAAATATAGGAGCAGCATATAGGAGGGTGGGTAACAGCAGAGGCAATTATTTGTCTAGCTTGATCAGTCAAGCAAAGTATGGATCAATCTAGGGTGCCACGTTTTTTGTGCATTTTCCTGATAGCTCGTTTTTTTTTTGGTGGTCAAATTTCATGGCGTTATCTGTGATGACACCTAGGAGCTTTGCATGTGTTATAAGCTCAATTTTGGTTTGATCAGAAGAAGTAATGGTGAAGAGAGGTTTGTCATTAAAGTACCGTTTAGGTGTGAACTGGATAAATTAGGTCTTCTTAGGGTTCAATGGTAATTGAGAGTTATGGAACCATGTTTCAATGGATTTGAAGGGTTCCTGCATTTGGGTTTGAAGTTGTAAGTTTTTGGCAGTACAGATAAGTGTAGAATAATCACCATAGTAACATGTTTACTTGTGGTACGTAGGCTATCTATGAACAAATTGAATAACAATGGACCAAGGACAGATCCCTGGGGCATCCCTACATACAGTGAAAGAAATGCAAAGATGTCATTTTCCCATTTTACAGCTTGAAGTCTATCACTATGGTAGCTACTGAACCAGATGAGAGATGAGTTCTAAAGTCCTACGAGTTTGCAGAGCAGTTTTTTTTGAGACATGGTGTCAAGAGCTTTTGACAAATCAAAGAAAAGTGCTGCATTCCTGTTACCGTTGATTGTGGTAACAAAGCTGAGAAGACAGCTGCTGTAGTGGTATGATTGGAAACCATGGGGCCCTAGGTCTCCCCATAAGGATAGACCTTTACTTTTATTCTCCCATTTCCAAGGATAACACATATATTTGCAGTGAGGGCAAAGTTAAATCTCTAGACCCCATCCTTAACCAGAAGCCTATCTTAATATGAACACATAGCTGTCATTGACAAGAATGTTCACTGAAACTTAAAGGTTATATACAGGGTTAAAGATGATCTTAGCATCACAGCTACACTTAACACTACATAATCCATCTTCCTGCTTCATCATTTTTTTACTAGTTTGTTTATGTTCCATCTGCAACCATTACTGTTACAGTGCCTATCTTTAGAACCCAAATAACATTGCAAGGCTTGCTGGAAATGTGCCTTCTCAACCTTGTCATTGTAAAAGTTTGTCTCATTTGGGGTATCTTTCAAAAAAAATTGACCATGAAAGGGTTTTCTGCTTTCTAGGGATTGCACTACTCCAGTCAAAAATCTACTTCACTGACACCTGCCAGTCAAAAAGCAACTTCAGTGACATCTGCCAGTCAGGATGGCAAGGTATGAACATCATCACCCAGGATTTGACATACCAATGATAGCAAACCTTCCATGCATACTTGCACTCTCATGGTACACTGACTTTAGTTCAGAACTTCCTTAACATAGAACCCCTTGGAAGGGCAGGTTATGAATTATTCTTGCTGTGTGACTTTTAAGAGTGACTTTTATTTTTTTAAGGACAAATATAGAGAAATGCCACTCTGGTCCATTAGCAGAAAACGCAAAGACCCTGGAACACAGATGAGATGCAAAACCTTTTATTTGGGTACCTATCATTTCATCAAAGCTCCAATTTACCGAACGTGTATTTGTCAAACTTAAAGTACCGAATACTACTTCAGCAAAGGATTACATCATTGAAATGTTTTCCTGGGGAAGGGAGTTATTTGGCTATTGTAACAAATTTGCCCTTTTCCCCAATGTAGCGTGATCTTGGAGTTGGAATATATAATTAGGGGGGTGGGGGGGCAAAGCCTCCCACCATGGTGAATTTAAAATAATGTAAATTGTGTTATGATCACTCTGGTGGCCAAGTAGTTTTTTTCCCTGAGAAATCTGTTTGATGATGTAATTTTTCACTGAAATGGTATTCAGTGATTTAAGTTTGACGAATAGGCGTTCAGCAAACTGGGTCTATATTATATGAACGGACGATCAAAATGTTGAGTACAACATTCTCGACACACTTTGATCGAACGTTCATCTAATTGAACACTGAAAATGCCGAAAACCAGAGTTTCGAAAAGTTTCATTTGTCCCACACCTTCCCTATACTAACATGCAACATACACACACATACAACTAATACATATAACCCCCTACAAGCTCACATCATTCAACAACTTTAAAACCTAAACACACTCTTCTGCTTTTAAAAGAAAGTGGGGGGCTGTGCCCCCCAACTATATATACCAACTCCGAGACTGATCTACACTGGGGAAAGGGCAATTTCCTGGTAATCACAACATACACACACAAGTACAGAATTTGCTTACCTAGCCATTCCAGACAGTGTAGTGTCTTTACGTCGCAAGCTACACTCACTACCATGGCCAACTAAAACTTTCTGGAACTCTGGTTTTTGACATTTTCAGTGTTCAATTAGATGAACGATTGATCAAAGTGTGTCGAGCATGTTGTACTTGACATTTTGATTGTTCGTTCATCTAATATAGACCCCAGCAAATTGAGGCTTCGATGAAATGATATACACTCCCTTTTATTGGACAAACACAGGTTTTGCAATTAGTTGAGCTTTTGAGCTAATATGAGACCTTTGTTAGGAGTTATTTGTTACAAGATTCGAGCAGATACCAGTCAATATAAGCAAAAAGAATGACATTTACAAAGAGTTAAGTGCTTTACCTTTACAAGGTTGCAAATAAAATATGAGACCTATCAAATATCCGACTCAAAAGGTCGTAAACTGCACTTTCAAATGCTTAAAACAGTGAAAGTACTGAACAATTAATTTGACATTCCGGGAATGTCAAATGTGTTCGAAACACCAGACATTTCCAGATGTCTCCAAACACCGTTATGCCCTCCCATGTGGAGAGCTGTGTCCCCCACACTCCCTGATAATTTAATATACTAAGTCTGAGATTGCACTACAATGAGGGAAGGGGTACATGTTCCTATCCCCACTGTAGTCCGATCTGCATTCAGAATGCTGAATTCACATGAGCGAATGCACACTGACATTCACTCAATTGTGATTTCAACAATTTTTTGTTTGTCTTTACAAACTCTGGAAATCATACTTTTGCTTCAGTCATATGATGGTAAACTGAGCTAAGTCATGTATCTGGGAATAAAACACTAAAAGTAATTATTCATTAACAAAAATAAAGAAAAATTAAATATCATTGGCAATCAGAAATGTAAACCCACTGTCTGTTATTTGTTATTTGTTGTGACAGAGGGTTATGAGTCAGTTTTAAGTGTTTACAGCTCTACTCAGCTTGAATAGTTTTAAAGGTTAATATCTTAACCTGCCCTGTCATGACTCATGTAGAAACCTAGTAGTTACCTGCTTAACTAGGAGATAGGTATGCTTACTCAAATGATGACTAATGCACATTCCTGTTAATCAGAACCTGTGGCTTATTATAATGATTATTGTAAATCCCTTATTTTGTGCTTCTTTTCTCCATCCCCCAACCCTACCAAAGAGTAGGTCTGTTGGTTACTGGACATGAAATCATGTTAAGCACTGAAATGTGATTTAATTCCTGTTTTATGCATGTATGGATTGTCCATGACTATGCATGTGAGAGTATGTCCCCGTGCCTGTGTATGTGCAAGTCTGTGTGTGTATTTTGTTGTGAAGGTTTTGCTGGAAGCCCTATTTTACTGCAGTCTTTTTGAAGACTATTGAGACTGTCTTGGAAACAACTACTTGTTTTATTTTTCTTAATCTTTCTTGCTGAGGATAGAGGAGTTGTAACATTTTGAAGGGGGAGGAGTGCCTTTAGTGTACTGACCTAAAAGGAAGAAAAGAGACAGTATTTAATCTCTTCTACTAATAAGCAGCTGTGAGTCAAACAAATGCGTCTAAGTATACGGGTAGATACAAAGAGAAATATATTTTCCTTGTGTACTTAATTTATTTATGATTAGCGCAGGTGGATATGTTTTGCTTACAATATCTACTATCCAGGGTTTACTTGATTTTATATAAGAATCCAATATTTTATCTACATCCAGAGATGATGGGACATTGAAATAGAAACTTGCCCAAAATGTTCAACCTCTTCTGTTATGAAGGAAGTTAGTGATATGAGTGCACAAGCAGCAAACACTGAATGTGCTTTGAAAATCAACAAAGGCACTCAGGTGAATAGCAGTGAAGATGTATTTCCAATAGTCAAAATTCTAAAGAACAAGAAAGTATAAACAACAGGTACGGTGCGCTTAAGAAATGCTCACCTACAAGTAGTGAGAAGATGGTGACTTTGTGAGTAATCTTACATGTCAGAATACTCTGGAAGGAAATAGGCTCCATACTATTTGTTGTTGCTGTTGCTCCATACGATTAACGTAACAAATTCTGTTCTAAGTAGTGATGTGGAGGCTTGTAATGATTTTTGGAATCGTATTGATATGATACACTCCCCTACTGCAATAGTTGGAACAAAAATATCTAGTGGTAATAAGAAACTACTTAGTAATGATGAATCTGAAAGGATTGACCATAAAGTATTTCAAGTGGTTAAGAAACAATTCAGAAGAGCGTTAGTGGGTGGCTCATGTGCTGCAAACATTAATGGAAACTTTGAGGTTCTACTTAATGAAGAGTCTGAAGTTGTCTTAACACTACCCCATACTTCAAGTAAAGAGACACTAGCTTTGGGAGGACTCAGTGAGTAGGGTTATAAAAAATATACTGCTAGGAATAAATAGGGAATTAATCATGGTTTGCTCACTCTCAGGGTGAGAATGAAGGACATCAGTACAGCTTTGCACAGACTATTCAGGGACAACAACAGGTATGGGCAGGTAATAACTGTCTGAGGCATAAATAATATTTGAAGGACATAATCACCTTCCTAAGATTTAACAAGACTCTGAAAAATGTGACCAGTGCATTTCCCAACTAAATAAGAAGAGAGTGCTTAGGAGCCTCTATTACAGAAATAATGGTTTGGTAAGATACTGTAATGTGTGTTAACTGTTTCTGCAAAGATAATCTTCATTTGAGCAACACTGGGAAAAGGATTAACTTATGCTGGGTAAACTAACTTAAAAGATTTTCTATTTATAAAAAGGTAGATAGTGATAGAAAAGAATATACTGATTTTTTTTGTGAACAATGCTAGAAGTTTAAATAAGAATTCCCCTTCTTGAAAGCTAGTGCTATTGATGAAAACTTGGATGTAGTCCTTATAACCAAAACTTGGTTCTCAAACTTAAATAGTCACTGGTTTCATAAATATAGAAATAACAAGAATGGAGTTAGAGTATCAATCTATTCAAAAGAGTCACATCAGCTTCATTTGTTATTTAAGGGGACGTGTTGAATTAATGTGTGTTAAAGTCATATGTAATAGTTCACCTACGAAAATAGGTTTGTTCTGTCTCCCTGCTAATCATAGGTTCATAGGTGTGTACTGGGCTAATGATCAATGGAGCCTTTTTAAGCCTAACCACACATTCCAAATCTCTGATAAGTTCTGGTACCCTCGGTAGTGTAATCAGGGGTTTGGGAGATGAAACATTTACAGGAAGGGGCCCGGGAGATAAAACTATTTACAAGCTACCTGTGTCCATTAGAGACATAGGTGGTAAAACAGGGGTTAATATTTGGTTCTCCATCCAGTTGTCCAGGTTAGACTTTAATTGGATTAGGGAGAAACTCTACTTCATATGGATGGGGAACCTGTTTCACAGAAGGGGTGGTCTCTGAGACACATAACTGTTTCTCCAGCAGGTTCTATTTATATCACCAGCAAGGTTTAAATATTTAGAACAGGTAGTACTTGTGCTGCTTGTTTTGTAGATATGCAGGAGGTCCATCAGAATGGGGACTGACAATGCCTTGTATCCTAGGCCTAGATCTCCCCTTGACAACCTGTAGGAGACAGAATACAAGGATAAGACTTTCAGGCGGTCAGCACAGGACATGTTATTTATACCATATATTCTTTTAGTGAGGAATCTCTGTCGACAATCCAGTTGTTGGATGTGCCTGGTTAGGTACATACTAGAGGAGGCATTGCACTCAATGATTAATCAATAGATTAAGTGAGGGAATTTATAAGAGCATTGTTAGGTTTATTTACTAAAAATGTTGACATCCTAGCTGGAGATCTGAATGAACCATGGATTGGAAGAACTTGTCTTCATATGGTGGTCTTTTAAGTGACAATATGGTCATAGGTAGTACATGTGGCTACATTCAAATTGTCAGTAAACCTACAATAAATAATAGTATTCTGGATTTCATTTGGATGAAGGGAAAAGCAGGATCTCTTCTGTTTCAGTTTTACCCGAACATTTTTGGTTCAGACAATTTCTCTCTAAATTGGGCAATAAGTGGTTATATTCAGAATAAAAAAGTTATAGTAGACAGAAAATATAAAGCTTATCATAGAGTTGACTTGCATTCCATAAATAACAAATTGACAGAATGGAAATGAGAAGATAGTATAAAGCAGCTAGATGTTGCATATTCCTGGAAAGTTTTTTTTATGTTACAGACAGAAATGTGAATAGGTACATACTGAATGTACACTTAAAAGAAAGGAGAGTAAGTTTGATAAAGTGAACAAGGCAGGTAGAAAAAAATGAGAAACAGGAAAATATATTATGGAGAAAACTAAGTCCCATCCAACTGATTATAATTTGAATAAATACCATAAGAGCAAGGTGGAATTTAAAACTTCTTAGGAAAATGTGCTGTAGGCATGAGAAAGATCTTGCAAAACATACAAAAGAAAACAAGAAGGCATTTTTTCAAGCATATAAGACAGTATAAAGAAAACAACCAAGGTTTAACTATTGTTGAAAATAACTGTTTAGTAACAGACACTAGTGCATTACTTAAATTGTTTAGAGAGACATTTGCTGACAGTCAGCCATCAGCCAGTATGTGCAGTGATACAGCTGAATTTGAAGGCAGTGATATATGTCTTGTAATTACCTTATCAATCTTTTAAAAAAAGCATTGAGGGTAAAAAACTAGAACTTCAACAGGACTAGACAGACTAAATGGATTTTTGGCAAATATTGTTGATAGCATAACACACTTACTATTTATGTTTTAGGAAATTTTAAAATGTTGTTAACTCCCTGAATTAGTGAGGGAGACAAATGTGTCTGTTCTGAAAAGGAAGATACTACTTCCCTGGACAACTATGGACCCATCAGTCTTACCTGCATTTTGAGTAAGTGCTTTGAAAGAACAATCATAGAGCAGTTAGGTAACAAAGTAACAGTGTACAAAGACATTCCTCAGCACAGCTCTACAGGAAATAGGTCATGTCTCACAAACTTATTGCATTTCTTAAAAAATGACTGTGAAGTTAAGGATCAGGGCTTGGCAGTGGACATTATTTACCTTGATTTGGTAAAGGTGTTTGACACCATTCCTCATATGGAATTATGACCTTTTTTCCAAATACGAGGTAAAAAGATTTTTAGAAAGGTGGAAAGCTAATTGGCTTGAGGACAGGAGCAGCAAAATTAGAACAGGCAATAGTGTCAAAGGGAAGATCAAAGATCAATGCAGCCAAGGTTCAGTTAAGGTTCCTTTATTCTTGTACAAGGAGACAAAAATGCAGTTCAGAAGTTTGTCTGACATTATACAGGAAATCCTTCATTATTATACTGTTCTATAAGCCATTGCCCTCTAAGCTGACGTAAATAAATACAACTCTAAGCATTGCTCTAAAACAGATGTTTACTAAGTTTTTCTACTGATATAACAATTATAAATGTTCCCATGAGAAAGTTTTCTCAAAAACAATGTGGCCTTGCTGACCACCGGTCTGTAACAATTCACTCATATTCGGTGTTACAATTCGTGATTCTTTCCTACTTTGAGCACAAAGCATATACTGATTACAGCCTATAGTCTTATCTAGTTCCTCTACAGCTGCAGTATTCACTCAACACGAACAAGGCTATTTGCCTAAATTTAATAATATTTCGGAATGCTGTATTGTTCTATTCTCCTAATGCTAGCAAAATCATCTGTTTCTCAGTGTATGAACAAGGTCATTCACTGAGCTGACCAGAAGCAAAGTCAGAAAGTACATGCAATTATTTTCAAGCCTGTAACAGAATAAATGTATTAACCCTTTTAGACTTCTAATGCAGCAAGCATAACACTAATACATATATGAATACTATATATGTGAATACATATTTTTCTAACATTTCCCCCCTATTAACACTTTTTATTCTGTTCAAAAGCATAAACAGTTAGTTTCTTCTCCTAACCTCTTCCACTTGGGATTTGCGGTTAGGTGAGTCATTTAGTTTAAACTTCTGAAAGCATTTCATTTTCCAACAATTTATCAACCTCAGTGTTTTGATACAAGGTTTCAGATACTGACATGTCTATCAATTCTTTAATCAGTTTTTTTATGCAGGGTATGCCCCAACACGCACACACTCCCAACAGGAGCATCCCCACACAGACAGCTATTAATATGTTCATTATGAAGGTACCCCACCCCCGAAACAGATTCTAGAAAAAGTCCGTCAGTGGGTTGGGGCCTGGTTTGGTCATGGCCGACATTTGCTGTATCCCCTCAAGGTGGTTGTTTATCTCATGTTGATAATCAGGTATATACGCACAACACTCTTTTTTGATTAAAGCGCATGTACCACCTCTCGCTGCTAGGGTGAAGTCGAGAGCCATACGGTTCTGGAGCACTACAGTTCTCATAGCATTCAGTTCATCAGTTATCAATTCAAGAGCAGAAAAAGTTGCATTACTCATTACTTCGAGAAGTTTAGACAGTTTTCGCAGTTCCCAAATTGATTTTGCCGCTCCATATGCTGGTAATATGCCTGCCCATGATATGACAGCATCACTCAAGTCCATGTGCGTCAGCTTGGTATCCACAGTATGATGGTCTTTCCAGCCCACCTCGATCCATCCCACTGGATTCTCAGGCTTTCTAACAGCTTTCTTGGCTACATCTCAGGTATTTCGAATATTTCCCTGAGGCAAAACTGCAGTGTGTCATATGGCCGGAACCAGGTACCCCAAAAAACAACTGCCGGACCAATTCTCAGGTAACCATTTATATGCTTTCTTACCACACACAAAATAACAATCCTCTACCTTAGTAGTTACTTTACTACGAAATGGCTGCCCTGCATGAAACATTTTCCTATCTATTACAGACAGTTGCTTAAAAAGAACAGGATTACATTGCACTTCATCAATAGTCTTGTGCATGGACTTGAGAAATGAGTCATAATTCGAATTACAAACTGTATCCATTCTGTTTGCTTTGGTATAACATTTGTAATGTACAGTCACATTGCACCTGCTCCAACCTACTTGAATTGTGTCATTCTTATAAAAACATACAATTCCCTTTTGTGTCTCAGGCAAATACAGTGCTACTTTATCATGTGCTTTGATAGCTACAGTCTCATAAACCAAATTTTCCCAGGTCTCATTGACCCCTAGAGGGACTGCAGTCATTAATAACCCCCCCGTATGCTGTTGGTATGGCTGTGCAAATCCAGCAATTCGAAACACTAAAAGTCTCAGCATACACACGTGTAATTGCCTAAGTGTCAAAGTTCGGGTGCCAGTCTATGGTCGGCTCATCACATTTATTCAGTTCAGCTGGTGTGGCCGAAAAAAGGATGGGCCACAGCAAAAAGATTATTGTTGTCAGTACAATTAACAGGATAACTATGCACTACTTCTGGGGTTGTTCTGCATTCCTGTTTGCTCTAGATTCTGTCATGTTTAGCCTTTCTGTGAAACAGCAAGATTTTTATCTAGCTCAAAGTTTTTGCAAAGTTTATAGTGTGTCAAATGGATCCAAGAGGATTTCTCACCGATCTTGACTGCTGTGGGTGTCGACAAGAGGACCTGGTAAGGTCCCTCCCACTTTGGCAAGTTCCAATTCTTCCGTTTGACAATCTTCACCCAGACCCAGTTGCCTGGGGCTACTGTCGCTTCCAATAGTTGATTTGGCTCTTTATCTGAAACAGAAGACGGCAAAAGATGTTTAGAGTTCAGCATACGTCCCATATATCTTGCTAGTGTACAGTCTGCTTCCTGGTCCGTGGGCATGAGAGATTTCCACTGAGGGGTATAGTATGCCCTCCCAAATATTATCTCAAAAGGAGTCAATCCTTTCGCATTCGGAGCAGTTCTCATGCTCAACAGTGCCAGTGGCAGGCAGTACACCCAGTTCTTTTGTGTATCTGACATCAACTTCCTAAGCTTGTTCTTTAAAATCCCATTGTGCCTCTCCACCAACCCTGCAGATTGAGGATGATATGTACAATGGTTTTTTAAAGAAATTCCAAAATATCTACTGAGTTGCTGTATAGTTTGATTTACGAAATGTGTGCCATTGTCACTGTAGATCCTTTCCGGTATACCAAATCTAGGAATAATCTCTTTAACCAGAGCCTTTGCAACTGTAGCTGCATCTGGATTTTTAGTTGGAAAAGCTTCCACCCATTTAGAAAACATATCTACAATGACAAGGCAGTAACGTTTATTTTCACATTTACTCAGTTCTATGAAATCCATACAAATAGTATGAAACAGATATGGTGGTGTAGGGAAACTCCCTTGCTTGGGCTTTAAAACCCCCTGTGCATGATGTTTTTTACAAGTGTGGCATGATAGACAACATTTTTTGTATAGTTTGTAAATCCATATGTAGTGAATACCCGGTTGACTAACTGTACCATCCCCCCTGTTGAGACATGGCATTGCCCATGGCTCAACAAAGCTGCATATCTAAACAAATTATATGGCAATATTGGTTTTCCTTCTTTGGAGAGGTACAGTCCTTCCTTGAGGAGTGCTTCTCGCCTTACCCACTTTTGTTTTTCTGCCTGTGTAGTAAGTGTTTGCATTGTTTTCAACATTTCTAAGTCTAAAATCTCAGAAGGTTGTAATTCCTCATTCAAAAGAAATGCTTCTGAGGCTGCTTGCTTTACAGCTGTGTCAGCTCTAGCATTGCCTTTTGAAATCCTATCTTGTTGCTTGGTATGAGCTATGCATTTACAAATAGCTACTTTCTGAGGTTAACTGAATTGATTCTAACAAATCTAAAATAAACTGTGCATGATTAATCGGTTTGCCAGTAGATGTCACCATTCCTCGATTTTTCCACTGTTGCACAAAAACATGTACAGTAGAAAAAGCATACTGGCTGTCTGTAAAAATGTTCACACATTTACCCTTTGCTAAGGTACATGCTTGTGTCAAGGCAATTAATTCTGCTGCTTGTGCAGATGATCTATGTGGTAAAGGTTTTGCTTCTATAATTGCAGTATCAGAAACTACTGCATATCCTGTTAGGTTCCATCCTGTAGGACCCTTTCTGCATGAGCCGTCCACATAATATGTCACCTCGGCATCATCCAAGGGAACATCCGTGAGGTCTTTTCTGGGCAGTGTCTTTTGCTCAATTACCTGCAGGCAGCTGTGCGGTGTGCCATCTGCAGGAGTTGGGAGCAAGGTAGACTGATTCAAAGTTGTACAATGTTCAATTGTCATGTGAGGTTGGCTCAACAAGATAGTCATACAGGATAGATGCCTAGCAGGGGAAAGATATGCTACCTTCTCTTGCAGTAAAATAATCGCGACTGCATGAGGCACTCTCAATGTGAGAGGGTGGAATAATACTACTGAGGCCGAAGCCTGCACTACCATTGTGGCTGCAACTACTGCTTGTACACAGTGGGGCAAAGACCACGTCACTGGGTTCAGTTGTGATGAATAGTAAACAATGGGGCATTGCTTGTCCCCATGCTGTTGTGTCAATACTGACGTCATATAACCTTGCTTACAATCTACGGTTTGGAAGAAACGTTTATGATAGTTTGGCAATCCTAAAACCAATGAGGATGCTAACAACTGTTTCAGTTTACAGAAAGCTAATTCTGCTTCTGGTGTCCATTGTATCAAATCTTGTGCTGCCATAGGCTTCTGAAAAATCAGGTTGGTTAATGGTGCAGATTCCAAAGCATAGTTTGGGATCCAGGTCCGACAAAGTCGTACCAAGAAAGGACATCATTTCCTTCGTGGTTGTGGGTTTTGGTGCTTGTAAGATTGCTATTTTTCTGTCTTCATCTAATGTCCTACCCTCTTTGGATATTACATATCCAAGGTACTTAACTTGTTTTCTCCAAAGCTGCAATTTATCTTTGCTTACTTTGTGTCCTTCAGTAGCTAAGATTTTCAATAATGCTATAGTGTCTTCCTTACAATCTCACTGGATGGGGGCTGCCAGCAGGATGTCATCAACATAAAGTAAAATCTGACTACCTCTCGGTGGGGTATACCCCATCAAGTTACTTGCCATCTCTTGTGAGAATATCGTTGGACTTTCACAATATCCCTGTGGTAGTCGCGTATATGTATATCGTTTCCCCTGAAATGTAAATGCAAACCAATACTGGCTGTCAGGGTGTATCGGTATTGAAAAGAACGCATTGCTAATATCTACCACAGAAAAATATTTTTGTTGAGGCTTTAGATCATTTATTAGGGTGTGTGGAACTGGCACCGTGGATGCCCTTGATATTACTGCGTCATTTACAGCTTGCAAATCTTGGACCATACGCCATTTTCCATTTGCTTTTTTAACCAGGCATAAGGGTGTGTTACATGGTGAATCAGGAGATTCCACCAGTATTCCTTCCTTAAGTAAACCTGCTATGATAGGTTTAATACCTGCTTCTGCATCTTTTCTTAAGGGGTACTGCCTTTTTTGTGGTCTAAATGCTGACTTTAGCATGATGGTAACTGGTCCTGCTGTACGAATAAGTCCTACATCTGATTTTCCTGTTGACCAGAGAGTCTCTGGTATGTCTAATAAAGCTTTTTCTTCTTCTTCTAATAAGAGTGCTTCTCAGCTGTCCCCGCTTGACTGCAAGTGTACAACTGGGTGTGTCTGTGTTATCCAGTTCAATTTCTGTCTTTGTACTCCTTGTTCTGACAGTTCTGACTCTGTCTGTTTTTCCCATTTTGTGACTTATTCTCCTAGATCTGCCCATTTCATACTCTTGTCCTTAGTTAAACTAACATGTCGTAATCAATTTGATTTATACAGTGCAAAGAACTCCTGGGGCAATGAACAGCTAACTACACTGTTCCCTTTCATGTCCCAGTACAGATTACACAATACTAATCTGTTTGCATGGTTTTTAAACAATTCTTGCTCATATTCTTTGTCAGGTCCTGGTGTATTACAATAATACAGAGTACAGTGCAACAGATGTTGTATGTCAATGCAAAGGGAGGGGAACTTACTGATAGCTACATTCATTAACTCTCCAGTTATTGCCCCAGGACCGGTCGTAACCAAGTCCTGGCTGTACCAATAAAATGTTTCGCCCTCCGATTGCACTGCCAAAGTATTAATTTGTCGCTGTGCTTCCATACCCTGCATGGTTGGGACTACTGCTATGCCAAATAGTTGCATAAGGTCTCTGCCCAAAAGGTTCACTGGGCATTTCGCAGAAACAACAATTTTACTTTTCTGGGTTAATCCTGAAACAGGATCTGTTATTGCAATATTATGGGAGAGAGGCTCCCGATACAGCTGTCCATTAGCTGCTTTCACTAATATGTAATCATGTGACTCTGAATTCTCCGGTAGTTTGGAGGGGTGTACCAGGGTTCATGATGCCCCTGAGTCACACAGAAATTTGATTTCCCTCCCCTCTACCAGGAGTGTAACTTCTGTTTTCGTGTCAGCCAAATAGAGCTCCAAGCTCAATAAGGCTAGGTCTAATATTTCATTGTCTTCACTTCCTGCACTTCCTCTGTTTCTCCTAACACATTCTCTGCTCTATCACATTCTCATTTGTCCCTTCTTCATTATTCCTATCCAGTGATTCTTGACTATCATATAGTCAGTCCTCACCCTCTTCATTTTTATCCTCTTTATCTAAAAACATTGCTTTTGAGTTCTTATTTATTTGTTCCCTTTGGTTTGCTTCCTCAATCCACCTGTGTGCCTGAGGAATTCCTAATTTGCGCTGTCTTTTTACCTGCCCTTTGGAATCAGTTTTGAGTTGTTTTAAAAGTTTGACAAGTGAGGATTTTTCTAGTTTACCATCAAATTCATATTTATTAACCCACTCCATGTAGTACTTAATGTTATCGGCACGTCGTGACCGCATGTATTCTGCATCTTCGGTTAATGGCAGATTTTGGGGTCGTTTTGTACACTTATTACCCATTTCGTCCTAACCTTATAAATGTTATGTAACCCTTCTTATTTTTAACGTGGTACCACGAAGATTTTATAGTCCCTTCAGACTACCTGCCTACTTATTCTGTTTCCCTGATCTGTGACAAGATAGCAATTTTTCTGTCCCTGGATTTACACAAAAATCCTGACTGAACAAATACAATCAAGTCCCTGATCTAAAACAGAAAAAAAAGTAGAATCACCTTACCTGAGCCTCAGCAATTCATCACCCCGGTCTGATTGAAACCTGCCCGTCAGCCGCAGATCAGAAAGTGGCCGGCCTCTGTTTATACGACAATTCAGTCGGAGGTCTTTTCGAGCAAGAAGAACCGTTTCAGTAACTTCTTCCGTACGGATTCAAGCCACCAGGCCTGTCTGATCTGGGATAACCGAGAGGTTTCCAGTCAACAAAGGACGAACTTGTCAAAGGAAAAAATCAAAGATCAATGCAGCCAAGGTTCAGTTAAGGTTCCTTTATTCTTATACAAGGAGACAAAAATGCAGTTCAGAAGTTTGTCTGACATTATACAGGAAATCCTTCATTATTATACTGTTCTATAAGCCATTGCCCTCTAAGCTGACGTAATTAAATACAACTCTAAGCATTGTTCTAAAACAGGTGTTTACTAAGTTTTTCTACTGATATAACAATTATAAATGTCCCCATGAGAAAGTTTTCTCAAAAACAACGTGGCCTTGCTGACCACCGGTCTGTAACAATTCACTCATATTCGGTGTTACAATTCGTGATTCTTTCCTACTTTGAGCACAAAGCATATACTGATTACAGCCTATAGCCTTATCTAGTTCCTCTACAGCTGCAGTGTGCACTCAACACGAACAAGGTTATTTGCCTAAGTCTAATAACATTTCAGAATGCTGTATTGTTCTATTCTCCTAATGCTAGCAAAATCATCTGTTTCTCAGTGTATGAACAAGGTCATTCACTGAGCTGACCAGAAGCAAAGTCAGAAAGTATATGCAATTATTTTCAAGCCTGTAACAGAATAAATGTGTTAACCCTTTTAGACTTCTAATGCAGCAAGCATAACACTAATACATATATGAATACTATATATGTGAATACATATTTTTCTAACAAATAGTTATTCAAATAGTTACAAAATTGGTTCCATACCGGTTATTATTTTTATGCGTGTGTATTCACTGGTAAAAGACATAGCTACCAGTAAATTTGTGGATGACATGAAAACAGCTATAGTAAAACTGGTAAACAATCAGTTTAAATTACAGAATATATTGGACCAGCTTGTAAACTGGGCTAAATTTAACAAAATTAACAACTACAAAAAACTAAATTCAATATACTTTGGTAAATCAAATAATTGTTACCTTTATGTAATTGGTGATCATATTCTAGAGGATGTAGAAACTGTGAGAGGTCTGGAAATGCTGAGAAGACATTTTCCTTTCATCCACACATAAATGATTTCATTAAGAAGTGTTCTTATGAAATAAAAATACCATCAGCAGCAGGGAAGCTATAATATTGCTCCCAATCAACAAATCTATTGTAAGATCTCTTGGAATATGGAGCTACCATTTGCATTAGTAATAACTAAGCTATAAACAGATTGAAAAGAATCCAAATGTACTTTACAAGGCAGATTTTTTTTCTGTCAAGCATCCAAATTACAGGGGAAAGATTAAAACATCATTCTCCGTTCACAGTCAACTACAAACTTATAAGAGGGGAGTTAGTTTTGATTTATAAACATAATCACAATGATATCTATGGCTCTACAATATGGATTTAATTTTCTTCTCCTTCCTTTAACACTAGGAATATAAATAAATTAGTAGTGGTTTCATGACCAATTCTAATTTCTAACATCCTTGTTATGACTTTTCATAGAGCTGGAAGAAAGTGCTATTGTTTACCACTGAATTTAAGAGGCTATAATTATTTGGTGTCCTTTAAGAAAGAACTAGATGTTTAGCTGGGGAAAGCATATCTGAACCTAGATTTAAAGGAAGTGGACTGAAGGTATAAAATGAGGCTCAGAGTCTAGACCTTAAAACACTGAAACATTTTGTGTGTGTGTGTGTGTGTGTGTGTGTGTGTGTGTGTGTGTGTGTGTGTGTGTGTGTGTGTGCGCGTGTGCGCGTGTGTGTGTGTGTGTGTGTGTGTGCGCGTGCATGGATATATGTATATGTGTGTGTATATATGTGTGTGTGTGTGTGTGTGTGTGTGTGTGTGTGTGTGTGTGTGTGTGTGTGCTCATGCACACGCATGTGTGTCGGTGTATGGGTGGTTATGAGCAAATATGCATGAGCCTGCACTATTACAGCATAGGTGTTTGCATTTGTGTATGTATGTATCCGCTTGCTTGAATACAAAAATGTGTAAAGAAGCAAGAAGGACTGTAGCTACTGGGGCAACAAGCCAGTCAGGATATACCAAGTAGATGCATTATTCATAAACTAGAAATTTGAATAGTCTGTGAGGTTTTAGATCTAATTTCATATTATACAAGATGCAGCCAGTTTACTGATATCCATTTCTATATGACTCAAGCACCATAAAATGGCTGTGGGAAATTTAAAAGTGTGTCTGCTTGTCTCTCTCTCTCTCTCTCTCTCTCTCTCTTTTTCTCACTCTCTCTTTCTCACACACAGACACACACACACACACACACACACACACACACACACACACACACACACACACACACACACACACACACACACACACACACATTATTCACTATGAAGCAATAAGAAAACAACTTTGCAAGAACACAGTTGTTCTTCAAATATGGAGCTGATGTGTGATGTATTTTCTGGGTCAGTCCAATTCTTTGTTAATGGTGTAATGTTGAGCCATCTTTGGGCACTGCATGCTTTATTGTGTTTTGCTAAAAACTGCCTCACACCTTATAACTTTTCTTCTCAACAAAGTGTGAAATTACAGTACTCTAGTGTAGATCTTGACACTAGATTCTGATTAACCATTCTGGTGACTTTCTTCATAACTGCAGATTAACTTGTTTCCATACTGATA
This sequence comes from Protopterus annectens, assembly GCF_019279795.1. Lineage (NCBI taxonomy): Eukaryota > Metazoa > Chordata > Ceratodontiformes > Protopteridae > Protopterus > Protopterus annectens. The sequence continues at coordinate 728,436,487 of NC_056737.1, read as the reverse complement.
TATGTTTTCCAGAGCAGTTGTTGTTAATGCTAATACTATAGTTGCAATCATTTAGAAATCAAGCCCAGTTACATTCACATGTGACATGCTATTGTGGCAAAAATTACTTTAAGACTTTTTAAATATTATGACTGTTGACATAGAACTACGCAAAAACAAATTCAGAATTCTTATGTAGATCCCTGGTTTTAACTATAGTAAATATTTGTCTCCCTGGCAACAGTTTCATTAAGCAAATTCCGTTTACAGATGTGACTAAGACATCATGTGACCTACAGTTTCAAAAAGATCGACAGAAAATACACCCATTGCTTAAGTCAGTACAGTCATCTCTCACAAGATGCCCTGCTTTACTGACAGCAGCAACCAAATAAGACACACGCCTTATTGTTGTGCTGCTTTGATGTTAAATATAATGTATACTGTTTATTTATTTGTTTATTAAAGTATTAACAGAAAGCTGCAAAAAAATTGCAAAAAAAAGCACTAAACCATATCTTTTGTTTTAGCTGTTTTTCCTTTCTAAATGGATATTAATATGCAATCAGCACCATGTTCCCTAGATTTTATCTTATTTAATTATTATTAATTTCCTAATACCATACAGCCTTTCATTTCTCCAGAGCATGACAAGATGTGTGTCACTTGAGCAAAATGTACAACATTTGATAAAACGTAATGAAAGCTAAAAGCAGGAAGGAAATGCAATACACTAATATCTATAATATTTCCTGAACAGAAAGTGTTAGAAAGGATTATGATATTTTACTCTAGAACTGCTGTATCTCTTGGAAACTTCAGTACTCAAAAAGACATAGAATGTTTAGACCTGTAAACAAATATTTACAGTATAGAGGTACAGAAAGAATGCTATGTGAAATGAATACACCTTTAAAATAGCTTTTTATAGGTATACATGCTAACAGTTGAAAATAACGTATCCGCTTTCTATTTGTCTGGGGGGGGGGGCTAGCATTTTGAGGGTTGAGTACATTTTTAAAATGATAGGTTGGTGGTGTGGGCATTAACATTAAGTCTGAGGACAAAATGTAAATTTCTGTCTACACTCCTGCTTTCACATACATAGGTTCATAGGTTCATACTAGGCTATCTGCCCTAGGGCATTTATAAGCCTAGCCAGAGTTGTGTGGCTTTCACCACCCCTTAGGTTGAAGAATACTATACCCATTAGTTTGCCGTGCCTCTGTACAGCAGTGATACAGAGATGATCCCTGGGGTAAACCTACGATCTCCCATCCACTGGTCAAGATTCCTCTTGAACAGAGCCAGCGAGGTGCTCTGTCTCACATGGACCGGGATTCTGTTCCAGAGCATAGGGAGTCTCTGGGTGATGAATCTGTCCCTCCAGCACGTCCTATTTATATCCGTGTTGAGGTTTAAGTCTCTTGCTCTTGTGGCTCTGGTGGATTTGGATTTTTGAGGTGGAGCATGTCCATTAATTCCGGGTTGGACATGGCCTTGTATGTCAGGCACAGGTCACCTCTGAGCAGACGGTATGCGACTGAATAGAGCTGGAGTTTCTTCAGTCGGGCAGCATATGGCATATTTTGAGCCCCTTTATCCTTTTGGTGAGGAACTTTTGGGGTCTTTCCAATTGCTGCAGGTGTCGGGTAAGATACATTCCGAATGGGGCATTGTACTCAATCATTGGTCTGATAAGTGAAGAGTACAGGGGAACAATGACCTCCCTTGATCTGGATGTGAATCCCTTCATAATCAGGTGGGCAATGTAGAAGGTCCTCCTAACCACTTTGGCAATGTGAGTGTCAAAAGAAAGGTTACTGTCAACTTGGGTCCCCAGGTCCCTGATAACCTCTTCTGTGCTTAATGGATTGCCACCTATGTGGTAACTTGGGGTTACCTTGTTTTTTGCAAAACACTGACTCCACACTTCCCAACGAATGTAGGACAAGCAACTGCTTCAATATTAGTTAGGCAACGAAACTCTCATGACATCCAAACGTAGAATAAAAAACAATGGCTCCCACTCTTTTTTAAAAAGGAACGTTCTTTATTCACTGTGATTCAACAACAGTTAGCGCTTTCACCCTGAAAAGGGCTTCCTCAGACTGTACAATAAATATAGGTAGGAATAGCCTTTATATAGACTACGTGTTTCATTGGATAATTTTCATTTACGTAGGTGAAAATCATTTAATCTAACTAACCGGCAGTTAAACAGCTTGCATCCTTTACTTAATTTTTTATGTCTGTAAAGGATCTGGTTAATATTTCATATGCAGCTCATATAATTATTACAATTACTGTAATTATTATACAGTTTTTAAACTATCTGCCAGTTATAACATTTATTCTTTACAAGTGATAGTGCTTTCACGTACCAATAGATGGCGCTAATCATTCATTCAATGTACTCATACCTTCAATTTATACTAAGATTTACAGTGAATATAAATGTATGTTGTGTATACTATGAAATAGCAGCATGTGTATACAACAATAAAACTCACATGAATTCATCTTTAATTTATAAGTAAACATCTAAAATCATAAAATAATAAAAATATATATATGACCTAATAATATTACTTAATTCAACAGTTTATTCCACCTTTCCACAGGCGTATAGATTTTTATTATTAACAAATCGCTGTTTACATCTACTCTGAAACCTAAAAACTATTTACTAAAAACTATTTGTGTAATACCTAGTATGTCTTCAGTTCATTGATGGTGGGGTTTCGATTATAAAAGTGTTTCAGTGTTTTAACCTTCTTTTTTTCAAGAAAGGTTGTAAGCTTATTTTATCATTTAAGCCAGGGGGGTGATCTGACCTACACCTTATTATCCATTTAGTTTCTTGTTCTAGGGTATAATTCTCAAGATCTCCTCCTCTTATAGTACTAGTTATTGTTTGTATCACAAAAAAACTAAATGTATGTGTATTTCCTTTTATTTTATTGTGCTTGGCCAGTGCATTTTTCTCATCTCCTATTCTTATCCCATAAGTGTGTTCCCTGATGCGCTCTCTTAGTTGTCGATTTGTCTTGCCTATATAGAACGCTTCACAGGAGTGACACTGGGCTAAATATATAACATTCTCTGACCTACAATTTGTTCCAGTTTGAAAATTATATTGTTTTCCTGTGACTGGTGATTTGAAAAATGTGTCCGTGTTTATAAATGAGCATTGTTTACAGCTGTTGCAAGGAATGGTATTTGTTTTGTGCATGACGTGGTTATTATAGCTTTTGTGGCACAATGTCCTTTTTATATTTGGTTTGTTTCTGTAACAAAATTTTGGTGTCTCTCCAACTAACCTACCTATGTCATTCTCTAACTCTAATACATGCCAATGTTTGCTTATGATGTCTCTCACGTCTTTAACATCACTAGTGTAGAAAATAGTAACTGGAAGACTATTAAGTTCTTTCTTATCATTACTATCTTCTATGTTTTCTCTATCCATAAAATATGGACGTGCTCTAGTTTCCCTCATTCCATATACTTCTTTTATTGTTTGTACTATATCTTCTTCTTTATAATACCTATCTAAAAACTTCTGTTTAAGCCCTACTAGTTCTTCTTCATATCCTGGTAATGTAGGGTTGAGCCTAGACGCTCTCATAATTTGTCCCTTTATTATGTTATCAAAAATATGCTTGGGATGCATACTCCTCCTGTGTAGGAGGGTGTTCCTGTAGCATTTTTTCCTATGTATAGAAGTATTTATTATCCCATTCTGAAGTTTTACAATATTTACATCTAAATAGGAGATGTAATCTTTTGAATGTTTCATGGTGAATTTCAGAAAACTAGTAAGATTATTAATTTCTATCAGAAATTCTGATAGAGCGTCTTCACTCCCTTTCCACACCAAGAAAAGATCATCTACAAATCTTTTGTAAAATATGACATATTGTCTAAAACTTTGTAAAGGGAATAAACATTCATTCTCCCATTCTGCCATGACTATGTTGGCGTAGCTATTTGCACAAGAAGTGCCCATAGCTACGCCATCATTTTGTATATAGATCTCTTCTTCAAATACAAAAATGTTATTCTCTAGTATGATTTCTAAAAATAATGTTAATAAATCAATGAATTGAGGGTCCATATCTGTATGCTTTTTTAAATAATTTTGAGTACTTTCAACGCCTTCAATATTCGGTATCACAGTAAACAGGCTCTTTACGTCCAAAGTAACAAACATGTACTCAAACGTTTCATCTATTTTAGACAGATATCCATATAAGTCTAATAAAAATTGTTTACTGTCTTTTAGAATATTTATATTTTGTTCAATTACTGTCCTTAAATGATGTTCTACAAAAAGTGAGAAAGGTTCGGTAAGCCATCCTTGTCCGGAGACTATAGGCCTCATGGGTGGATTTTTAAGTCCTTTATGCACTTTGGGTAATCCTTTTAAAATTGGAAGTAACGGGTTATTAATTCTTAGAAACTTAAAGAAATCTTTTTTTATGAGTTTACTTCTAAGTAGATCATCAATTGTATCATAGACCCTGAATATTTTACTAATTACTTCATTAATGTCTGTTCTTATGTAACATCCATCACTATTTAACATAGTTTTCATATTACTAGAATAATGTTCGTAGTCCATGATCACTATTGGTCCTCCTTTGTCTGCAGGTACTATAATAATGCTACTATCATTCTTTAATTCTTGTAGTGCTTTTCTTTGCATCCATGTTAAGTTATTCTTATATTTCCTTGTGTCTCTATGTAAGCTATAAGCATGTAAATCATTTTCTACTAACCTGGAAAATGTGTCTAGCACCGGATGTAGCAAAGGGACATAGGTACTAGGGGGCTTAAATTTATTAACAACTCTGTCTTTATCTATTGATCCAAAGTCTAATTTCAACTGTATATTTCTTATGAACATTTTTACATCTATAATAGTCTCAGTACTGTCACTTAACTTACTTGGTATGAATGATAAGCCTTTGTTTAAAATTTGTTCCTCACTAGGGCTTAACTTTCTATGTGACATGTTCATGACTAAGGATTTGACTTCGTTGCCCACATCTTTTTCAATGTGGGTCCCACCTGATTTGTTTCTCCTAATTTTCTTTTTTGTCTCCCTCTGCTTGATGAACGTGATCTCCCTCTGAGTTTGTAGGTTTGTATGGGGAAAGGGACCTCACGTGTATTTATACAGGTGTCTTTTTCTTTACTGTTCTCAATAGAGACTATTTTCTTCCATTATCATCACTCTTATCTCTCTCAATAGAACTACTATCATTCAAAATGTTCGTTGTCACAATTTCATCAATAACAGTTTCAACTTCATTTGATGCTGTATTAATATTCACATTTTCAACATTTTTTCTTTTCACTGTATCAACATTTCTGACATTAGTTGTAATTACGTCAATTTTATCATTAACTACAGTCATTGCATGTCTATCAGTCACAGCCGTCCTCGGCCAAGTGAAGACCTGTCCGTTTCTAAAATCCGCAACATCCCTCTCAATCTTGGTCTTTTTTTGATTGTTGTTGATGAAATTGTGACAACGAACATTTTGAATGATAGTAGTTCTATTGAGAGAGATAAGAATGTGAATTTGTACCCCACCATATTACACACTAAGGGGAAGAGTGATGATAATGGAGGTAGTACTAATGTTATGGGGATAGTAAATACCATAAACACAATGAATGGCCAGATGTCAGGGGTTAGGAAGAAAATAGTCTCTATTGAGAACAGTAAAGAAAAAGACACCTGTATAAATACACGTGAGGTCCCTTTCCCCATACAAACCTACAAACTCAGAGGGAGATCACGTTCATCAAGCAGAGGGAGACAAAAAAGAAAATTAGGAGAAACAAATCAGGTGGGACCCACATTGAAAAAGATGTGGGCAACGAAGTCGAATCCTTAGTCATGAACATGTCACATAGAAAGTTAAGCCCTAGTGAGGAACAAATTTTAAACAAAGGCTTATCATTCATACCAAGTAAGTTAAGTGACAGTACTGAGACTATTATAGATGTAAAAATGTTCATAAGAAATATACAGTTGAAATTAGACTTTGGATCAATAGATAAAGACAGAGTTGTTAATAAATTTAAGCCCCCTAGTACCTATGTCCCTTTGCTACATCCGGTGCTAGACACATTTTCCAGGTTAGTAGAAAATGATTTACATGCTTATAGCTTACATAGAGACACAAGGAAATATAAGAATAACTTAACATGGATGCAAAGAAAAGCACTACAAGAATTAAAGAATGATAGTAGCATTATTATAGTACCTGCAGACAAAGGAGGACCAATAGTGATCATGGACTACGAACATTATTCTAGTAATATGAAAACTATGTTAAATAGTGATGGATGTTACATAAGAACAGACATTAATGAAGTAATTAGTAAAATATTCAGGGTCTATGATACAATTGATGATCTACTTAGAAGTAAACTCATAAAAAAAGATTTCTTTAAGTTTCTAAGAATTAATAACCCGTTACTTCCAATTTTAAAAGGATTACCCAAAGTGCATAAAGGACTTAAAATCCACCCATGAGGCCTATAGTCTCCGGACAAGGATGGCTTACGAACCTTTCTCACTTTTGTAGAACATCATTTAAGGACAGTAATTGAACAAAATATAAATATTCTAAAAGACAGTAAACAATTTTTATTAGACTTATATGGATATCTGTCTAAAATAGATGAAACGTTTGAGTACATGTTTGTTACTTTGGACGTAAAGAGCCTGTTTACTGTGATACCGAATATTGAAGGCGTTGAAAGTACTCAAAATTATTTAAAAAAGCATACAGATATGGACCCTCAATTCATTGATTTATTAACATTATTTTTAGAAATCATACTAGAGAATAACATTTTTGTATTTGAAGAAGAGATCTATATACAAAATGATGGCGTAGCTATGGGCACTTCTTGTGCAAATAGCTACGCCAACATAGTCATGGCAGAATGGGAGAATGAATGTTTATTCCTTTTACAAAGTTTTAGACAATATGTCACATTTTACAAAAGATTTGTAGATGATCTTTTCTTGGTGTGGAAAGGGAGTGAAGACGCTCTATCAGAATTTCTGATAGAAATTAATAATCTTACTAGTTTTCTGAAATTCACCATGAAACATTCAAAAGATTACATCTCCTATTTAGATGTAAATATTGTAAAACTTCAGAATGGGATAATAAATACTTCTATACATAGGAAAAAATGCTACAGGAACACCCTCCTACACAGGAGGAGTATGCATCCCAAGCATATTTTTGATAACATAATAAAGGGACAAATTATGAGAGCGTCTAGGCTCAACCCTACATTACCAGGATATGAAGAAGAACTAGTAGGGCTTAAACAGAAGTTTTTAGATAGGTATTATAAAGAAGAAGATATAGTACAAACAATAAAAGAAGTATATGGAATGAGGGAAACTAGAGCACGTCCATATTTTGTGGATAGAGAAAACATAGAAGATAGTAATGATAAGAAAGAACTTAATAGTCTTCCAGTTACTATTTTCTACACTAGTGATGTTAAAGACGTGAGACATCATAAGCAAACATTGGCATGTATTAGAGTTAGAGAATGACATAGGTAGGTTAGTTGGAGAGACACCAAAATTTTGTTACAGAAACAAACCAAATATAAAAGGACATTGTGCCACAAAAGCTATAATAACCACGTCATGCACAAAACAAATACCATTCCTTGCAACAGCTGTAAACAATGCTCATTTATAAACACGGACACATTTTTCAAATCACCAGTCACAGGAAAACAATATAATTTTCAAACTGGAACAAATTGTAGGTCAGAGAATGTTATATATTTAGCCCAGTGTCACTCCTGTGAAGCGTTCTATATAGGCAAGACAAATCGACAACTAAGAGAGCGATCAGGGAACACACTTATGGGATAAGAATAGGAGATGAGAAAAATGCACTGGCCAAGCACAATAAAATAAAAGGAAATACACATACATTTAGTTTTTTTGTGATACAAACAATAACTAGTACTATAAGAGGAGGAGATCTTGAGAATTATACCCTAGAACAAGAAACTAAATGGATAATAAGGTGTAGGTCAGATCACCCCCCTGGCTTAAATGATAAAATAAGCTTACAACCTTTCTTGAAAAAAAGAAGGTTAAAACACTGAAACACTTTTATAATCGAAACCCCACCATCAATGAACTGAAGACATACTAGGTATTACACAAATAGTTTTTAGTAAATAGTTTTTGTAAATAGTTTTTAGGTTTCAGAGTAGATGTAAACAGCGATTTGTTAATAATAAAAATCTATACGCCTGTGGAAAGGTGGAATAAACTGTTGAATTAAGTAATATTATTAGGTCATATATATATTTTTATTATTTTATGATTTTAGATGTTTACTTATAAATTAAAGATGAATTCATGTGAGTTTTATTGTTGTATACACATGCTGCTATTTCATAGTATACACAACATACATTTATATTCACTGTAAATCTTAGTATAAATTGAAGGTATGAGTACATTAAATGAATGATTAGCGCCATCTATTGGTACGTGAAAGCACTATCACTTGTAAAGAATAAATGTTATAACTGGCAGATAGTTTAAAAACTGTATAATAATTACAGTAATTGTAATAATTATATGAGCTGCATATGAAATATTAACCAGATCCTTTACAGACATAAAAAATTAAGTAAAGGATGCAAGCTGTTTAACTGCCGGTTAGTTAGATTAAATGATTTTCACCTACGTAAATGAAAATTATCCAATGAAACACGTAGTCTATATAAAGGCTGTTCCTACCTATATTTATTGTACAGTCTGAGGAAGCCCTTTTCAGGGTGAAAGCACTAACTGTTGTTGAATCACAGTGAATAAAGAACGTTCCTTTTTAAAAAAGAGTGGGAGCCATTGTTTTTTATTCTACGTTTGGATGTCATGAGAGTTTCGTTGCCTAACTAATATTGAAGCAGTTGCTTGTCCTACATTCGTTGGGAAGTGTGGAGTCAGTGTTTTGCAACTTTCTTTTGAGCTGAAGAGGCTGGGCAGCTAGTGCTTACCGCATTAGTGTGTGACTGTCGAGTAAGGCAGTCAGCGTTCCTGCACAGAGGTTGGTTGTTGTATTTAAACTTTTTACAGCAGGAACGCGCTCTCTAGTGGAACGCCTTTATAGATTTGACTGAACCATTACCTTGTTTTTACCAAAGGGTATGACTATACATTTTTGGCGTTTAGCTTAAGGCCATGGCTCTGGCACCAGTTATCTGTTTCTATGAGACTTCTCTGAAGGATATCTGTGTCTGATGGATTTTCAACTATGGCGCCCAGTTTGCAGTCATCTGCAAACTTTGTTAGCCACAATCCTCCTATGTTTGCCTGCACTTCTGAAAAGTAGATGCCGAACAAGAGGGGGCCCAGGACTGAGCCCTGTGGGACACCGCTTGTGACCGGCTTGGAGTCTGACATGGCACCAGCAACTCTAATGCTGTGGGTTCTGTCCTTGAGCCAGTTTGCAACCCATCTTGTGACATATGGGTTTACATTTAAGCTGATGAGCTTTTCTATGATACCCGAGTGGGGTATTGTGTCGAAAGCTTTTGCAAGGTCAAGGTAGGCTGTGTGAACTGCCTTACCCTCATCAATGGCCTTGGTGACTGTTTCAAAAAAGTCGACCAAGTTCAAGAGGCATGATCTGCCCTTGACAAAGCCGAATTGGGTAGAATCCAATGTCTGTAGGTCCCCTATGTCTTTATTTATGAGTTCCATTATGATCCTCTCCATAGCTTTGCAGACCAGGCTTGTTAAGCTTATGGGCGGTAATTACCAGGGTCTGTAGAAGCACCGCCTTTGTGGAGTGGGACCACAGTTGCCGTCGCCACTCTTTGGTGCGTATCCTGTGGTAAGGCTAAGATTAAACAGCAGCCTTATGTGTGGGTTTAGTTCCTCATTGAGTTCGTGTAGCACACAGCCGGGGACACCATCCGGTCCCATTGATGCTGTGTTTTTAGCTTTAGAGAGAGCAGCTCTCACCTGGGCATATGAGATGATTGGGAGGCTACACTCTGCTGGGATAGATATTTCTCCTTATGGGGGGGAGGGAGGGGAGAAATTTTCACTGAACCTGTCTGCCAGTATGTTTGCAATGTCTGTGGGTTCAGTGATTTTTGTATCATTTTGGACTAATTCTGAGCATATCTGGGAGTTTCCACCCAGATTTCTAACATAGATAAAGAAGGCCTTATGATTGTCTTTTGAGTCCTTGGCGATTTTTCTCTCAAAGTTGGCCTTGGATGATTTTATGAGTGATCGTAGTTTTTTACTAGTATTGATCAGAGATGTCTTCCCTTTTAGGGATTTTGCTCTATCTTGTAGTAGCTTTCTCCTCTTGTTGTAAAGTTTGTTTATGGCTGGGGTCCACCAGATCGGGCGCTTGCCTTTGGTGGAAAGGGTCTTGATTTTATTTGGGATTGCCTGATCCATGCAATCCTGGAGGTGCTCGTAGAAAGCATTTGTAAGGGATTCAGCAGCGTGGGTTGTGGTTTCCAATGGCTCAGGGGCCTTGAAGGATACCACACCAGTCTTAAGAAGTGTGAAGTTGGCTTTTGAGAAGTTCTTCACTGTGGTCTTTTGTTGGGGGTGGGGGCGGGATGTGGATCCCCAGTGAGATTAGTTTATGGTCTGATCTCACCAATGAGGGATATACTTTCGGTGTGGAGCATTTTGTCCCCATGTTTGTGATGATCAGGTCTAGTATATTTTCACCTCTTGTGGGAATGGTGACAAGTTGTTCCATAGCATTTGAGTTTATGAACTCCAGGAACCTTTGGGCTAGGGTATTGGGGCTTGAGTAATGTTCCCAGTCTATGTTTGGGTAGTTGAAGTCACCCAATATGATGGTGTTTGGAGAGACATTTATACTCTCCAGTGTCTTCAGGAAGGCTGTGTGGGGTTCCTGAGTTTGAGAGGGTGGCCTGTAACATGCTACAAACTGTAGAGCAGTTTTGCCTATGGTTAATTGCACCTGAATGGTCTCTGATGCTTCGTGAGTTGCCACCAGCCTGGAGGTGTGGGTATCCTTGATGAATATGGATACACCCCCTCCTTTTGTGGTACGGTCCGGGTTTTGGGACCGGAACGCATGATATGAGGTAAAACCTGATAGTGCCGGGGTGCTCTCAGGAGCCTTGAACCAGGTTTCAGTCACAGCACAGACATCGATGTTCTCCATACTGAGGAGGGCTTCAAGGGCATGTATCTTGAGATTTAGACTTCTGATTGAGCAGCATTACCCTTAGTTTTTTTCCATTATTGTTTTCTAGGGCAGTAGGTTTAGAATTTGAGCCTTGTCTAAAAAAGGCACTATGGGGGTGGCAAGAGCCTTTGCTAATATCCGGAAACCCAGGGGTGACAGGTGCAAGCCATCCCTTGTGAAGCAGAGTGGCTTGTCAAGCATGTCATTTCAGGCAGACAGACATTGGATCCCCTTAGAATGACACCAGAAATTAAGCCAATTATTAAAACTGATCATTTTGTCTCTGTATTGTGGCATCATTCTTGGTGAAGGTAGGATACTGCTCAGGGTCAGGGTCATACCAGCCTGGGCTACATAATCTGAGAGCTCCTTTATGTCTCTTTTCATGTAGTCCAGGGAGGTACGTCTCAGGTCATTCACACCGGCATGGACAATGACTGAGTCATACTTGTACTTGCTGTGGAGTGACCTGAGTGCTTGTGTTATGTGGTGGATTCTAGCGCCCGACAGGCAGCTTACTGTGACCCTCTCCTTGTTCAGTCTGGTGAGTGGGGCGTCAGTGTGTCTGACTATGGAGTCACCTATGACAAGTGTGTCTGGCATTGTGTTTGGCCTTAAGGGCTGTGACTGATTTGCACACTGACTTTGTGATCTATGTGTTGCTTGTGTTATGTCATGAGGTGGCAGTTGTTTGGGTGTCTGCTTTGGAGGCCTCTGCTGTTTTGGTAGATTTTTGATCAGTGCCTCCAAGTATGTCTTTGGGTGTTTATGTGTTTGATTTGTAGTTGTGATAGTTCTATGTGAGACTGGGTTTATGGTGTGTGTGGTTACCTTCTCCTCCTGTCTGGTTTTGCCAGTCCTGAGTTGAGAGAGCACAGCCTCCAGTTTGGCTATATAGTTGCATCTCGCATGTATTTGTGTTTTGGGAGGAGGAGAGGGTAGTCAGTGTACATGAGGCAATTATAACATTGCCTCAGTATATTCAGATTCACCAGCTGAGCAGGAGAGGACGCTAGCAACTGACCCTTTGACATGCTAGAAGAAATGAAAAAGTTTGCTGTGTAACTGAGTCAGAAAGGACCTATAGGAAGTGGGTACTCAAGGG